>NC_065549.1:334518-669036 GCF_022605725.1 Anthonomus grandis grandis
ATTACATTAAAAAAGCTTATCTTCTAGAATTCCTTAATGGTCAGATAGGTTTACTAAATAATTTAGTAACGAAGGTATAATAAAGAAGTAAGCTTTAGATAAGAAAGTAAAGGAATTTTTTGTCAAAGCAAAACGTGACCATAAAGCATACGTTGATCTGTCAAATCAATCCAACTATTACTTAATCGAGGAGATTCAATACTAATTTCGAATGAAGATTGTCACAAACAAGTTAAATGACCGTTCGCTCATCATAAGGGTACAGGGTCTAAATTGTGTTATAAAAGATAATAAAGGCAGAGAATCCTTAGCTTATAAAAATACATAAATACTTATAATTAGGCATAGATTTAGGCTATGAAATATAGATTAAATATTATAATGTGAAAACAGTTCAAGGAGTTTATATAACAGTGATAAAGATGAATAAACGTATCATAATGATGAAAATAGCATAAATTGTAAAATATTTTATTATTACTGTGTAAGGTACAAACTCTTGTTGTATAGATTTTTAAATATACACATTTGCTTTCTGGATAATGCCCTTCACAAGTGGCCCTCGTAAAAGTCATTCTGTAGAAAGGAGAGGTCTAAAAGATCATTGAACTTAGGCTAAATTTATTATGAATTATTGTAATTAAGAAATGACATCATCCAGGAGATTTTACGTTATCATTAAGTACATCAATCTTAAATAGTCATAGTAAGCAACTATGTAATATTCCAATGAGTGCGATGACACTAGGCATTTTGCTGAATAATTGTATAATGTATAGAACGAGAATTATTAATTTAATGTTAGTAGAAGAAGCAACAAGGTTTTTCTTATCCTACATAATCTACTAAGTCACACTAATTAATTTCATAATTCATACTTTCTTTAAAATAAGCTATTAAGCCACAAGTATGTTTATTATTATTGGAAAAGTAAATGTATACAAGTACTGAAAAGCTGCTTTAGAAAGATATTGCATAACAAATTACGGTTTTTTTTTTTTTACAACGCAAAACACAGAGCGAGACTTTTAATTATTTTCTTATGCCAAAGTAGTTTACGATTTTCATTAAATCGAATTCTGGTTCCCTTCTCCGGTTTCCGGAAGTCCGAATAACCGAAAAGTTAATATTACGGAGCTTTTAAATTCCCATTACCTCGAAGCACGATAAACTTAAAACTTGTTCTTGTTCGAGTGCAGTTTTACCGATTCCCTGCGGGGCAGGCTTTCAAATTCGGAATTCGAAAATACTACAAGCGCACGTGGATTTATTAAATTTCATTCAGGTTTTTAGATTTTCAATAGTTTCATATTTTAGGAATTTTTATTTAAAATTACCCCCGTATTAATAAGGTTTGAGTAGAGAAAAGACAGAAGTCGTTTTTTTCAAAGTATACACAAACATAAAAAAAAGGGAACAAAAAAGTTCCAACTCATAAGTTTATCGGCTTTATGCCACCGAAAAGGTAAAAAAGGAGCAAAAGTTTTATACAAGAAGATAAGTTTCCGACAAGGGCTTTAGTATTCTTGGCGTACGAACGGTGGAAAATGAATTTTTCGGGCAAGGCCGAACTCCACCCTAGGGAACGACTTTAGATGGATTACAATTTTATTGCTTATTTAATTGATAATATTTTTTATCTTTTATATTCAAAATTCAAATTCATTGAGGCAAAATACCATTACAGAAATAATGGTAATACAGTAAATGACACCTAGATACAAGGGTCTTCTCAAGGAACTATCTTATACAATATTAATATAAATATCTAGTTATTAGATAGTATAATAATGAGTTTATTAAAACTAATTGAATTCAATAGATTTAATTATTGTCCTAAGATCATAATTTAGGTAACTAAGTTTTTAATACATAAATAAATTTAACCAACATAAGCCCAGAAGGAAAGAGATTTAAAAAAAAAGGAATTTCAAGTTAACAAATTAGGTTTTATTTGCTTTAACATGATGAGAAACTGAGAAATTAAAATTTTTTATGAATTAAATTATATTTGACAGCGAGTTATAAAATTTTAGATCCATAAAAAATAAAACTAATAATATTTTATATATTTTTATTTAAATTGCACCTGGTTTGATTATAATGATTAGTAACAGCAAGTTCAGTTAAGAAATGAATTAATGTCACGTTTTCATCATTATACAGTTCATTAATTCAAAACAGTCTAGCTCTCTTGAACATTATTTTCAATATTGAATTTTGTATTATTTTTTAGAATTCCAATACGGTTTTCGTATCTTGCACCCACAGTAATATTCCATAATTTTTAATCAATGCTCTATATATCAAAATCAATAATTTTTTTATTGAGGGAAGCTTCCTAAGAATATAAAACTTATGTATTAACGTTGATTGAATAATAGGTATAAATAATCAACAGTATTAAGGCTCCAATTTTTTTTTAAATATATATCGTGCCCATCTAGTACTCCCTGCCTCCATAGTGACTGTACTTTTAAAGCAAATTTTATATTATGTACGAAGGGTAAGAAAAAGTTTATATGCCCATAACTCAAAAACTAAAAAAGTTACACTTTTGAAAATTCGTACACAGATTCTCCATTTAAATTGATTGGACACCTATTTCAGGGTTTTTTGAAAAAAGTACAAGAAATTGAAAAAACAATTTTTTTTTGAAAAAAATATTTTTTTTCTTCAAAAATCTCATTAATATGCTCATAACTCAAAAACTAAAAAAGTTACACTTTTGAAAATTCGTATACAGATTCTCCATTTAAATTGATTAGGCACCTATTTCAGAGTTTTTTGAAAAAAGTACAGGGAATTAAAAAAACAATTTTTTTTTAAAAAAAATATTTATTTTTTCAAAAATCTTATTAATATGCCCATAACTCAAAAACTAAAAAAGTTACACATTTGAAAATCCGTACACAGATTCTCCATTTAAATTGATTAGACACCTATTTCAGGGTTTTTTGAAAAAAGTACAGGGAATTGAAAAAACAAATTTTTTTTGAAAAAAATATTTTTTTTCTTCAAAAATCTCATTAATATGCTCATAACTCAAAAACTAAAAAAGTTACACTTTTGAAAATTCGTATACAGATTCTCCATTTAAATTGATTAGACACCTATTTCAGGGTTTTTTGAAAAAAGTACAGGGAATTGAAAAAACAAATTTTTTTTGGAAAAAATATTTTTTTTTTCAAAAATCTTATTAATATGCTCATAACTCAAAAAACCAAAAAAGTTACACATTTAAAAATTCGTATACAGATTCTCCATTTAAATTGATTAGACACCTATTTCAGGGTTTTTTGAAAAAAGTACAAGAAATTGAAAAAACAATTTTTTTTTTGAAAAAAATATTTTTTTTCTTTAAAAATCTCGTTAATATGCTCATAACTCAAAAACTAAAAAAGTTACACATTTGAAAATCCGTACACAGATTCTCCATTTAAATTGATTAGGTACCTATTTCAGGGTTTTTTGAAAAAAGTACAGGGAATTAAAAAAACAATTTTTTTTTAAAAAAAATATTTATTTTTTCAAAAATCTTATTAATATGCCCATAACTCAAAAACTAAAAAAGTTACACTTTTGAAAATTCGTACACAGATTCTCGATTTAAATTGACTAGACACCTATTTCAGGGTTTTTTGAAAAAAGTACAAGAAATTGAAAAAACAATTTTTTTTTGAAAAAAATATTTTTTTTCTTCAAAAATCTCATTAATATGCTCATAACTCAAAAACTAAAAAAGTTACACATTTGAAAATTCGTACACAGATTCTCCATTTAAATTGATTGGACACCTATTTCAGGGTTTTTTGAAAAAAGTACAAGAAATTGAAAAAACAATTTTTTTTTGAAAAAAATATTTTTTTTCTTCAAAAATCTCATTAATATGCTCATAACTCAAAAACTAAAAAAGTTACACATTTGAAAATTCGTACACAGATTCTCCATTTAAATTGATTGGACACCTATTTCAGGGTTTTTTGAAAAAAGTACAGGGAATTAAAAAAACAACTTTTTTATAAAAAAAATATTTATTTTTTCAAAAATCTTATTAATATGCCCATAACTCAAAAACTAAAAAAGTTACACATTTGAAAATCCGTACACAGATTCTCCATTTAAATTGATTAGACACCTATTTCAGGGTTTTTTGAAAAAAGTACAGGGAATTGAAAAAACAAATTTTTTTTGAAAAAAATATTTTTTTTCTTCAAAAATCTCATTAATATGCTCATAACTCAAAAACTAAAAAAGTTACACTTTTGAAAATTCGTATACAGATTCTCCATTTAAATTGATTAGACACCTATTTCAGGGTTTTTTGAAAAAAGTACAGGGAATTGAAAAAACAAATTTTTTTTGGAAAAAATATTTTTTTTTTCAAAAATCTTATTAATATGCTCATAACTCAAAAAACCAAAAAAGTTACACATTTAAAAATTCGTATACAGATTCTCCATTTAAATTGATTAGACACCTATTTCAGGGTTTTTTGAAAAAAGTACAAGAAATTGAAAAAACAATTTTTTTTTTGAAAAAAATATTTTTTTTCTTTAAAAATCTCGTTAATATGCCCATAACTCAAAAACTAAAAAAGTTACACTTTTGAAAATTCGTACACAGATTCTCGATTTAAATTGACTAGACACCTATTTCAGGGTTTTTTGAAAAAAGTACAAGAAATTGAAAAAACAATTTTTTTTTGAAAAAAATATTTTTTTTCTTCAAAAATCTCATTAATATGCTCATAACTCAAAAACTAAAAAAGTTACACATTTGAAAATTCGTACACAGATTCTCCATTTAAATTGATTGGACACCTATTTCAGGGTTTTTTGAAAAAAGTACAAGAAATTGAAAAAACAATTTTTTTTTGAAAAAAATATTTTTTTTCTTCAAAAATCTCATTAATATGCTCATAACTCAAAAACTAAAAAAGTTACACATTTGAAAATTCGTACACAGATTCTCCATTTAAATTGATTGGACACCTATTTCAGGGTTTTTTGAAAAAAGTACAGGGAATTAAAAAAACAATTTTTTTATAAAAAAAATATTTATTTTTTCAAAAATCTTATTAATATGCCCATAACTCAAAAACTAAAAAAGTTACACTTTTGAAAATTCGTACACAGATTCTCGATTTAAAGTGACTAGACACCTATTTCAGGGTTTTTTGAAAAAAGTACAAGAAATTGAAAAAACAATTTTTTTTTGAAAAAAATATTTTTTTTCTTCAAAAATCTCATTAATATGCTCATAACTCAAAAACTAAAAGAGTTACACTTTTGAAAATTCGTATACAGATTCTCCATTTAAATTGATTAGACACCTATTTCAGGGTTTTTTGAAAAAAGTACAGGGAATTGAAAAAACAATTTTTTTTTGAAAAAATATTTTTTTTTCAAAAATCTTATTAATATGCTCATAACTCAAAAACTAAAAAAGTTACACATTTAAAAATTCGTATACAGATTCTCCATTTAAATTGATTGGACACCTATTTCAGGGTTTTTTGAAAAAAGTACAAGAAATTAAAAAAACAATTTTTTTTTGAAAAAAATATTTTTTTTCTTTAAAAATCTCATTAATATGCTCATAACTCAAAAACTAAAAAAGTTACACATTTGAAAATCCGTACACAGATTCTCCATTTAAATTGATTAGGCACCTATTTCAGGGTTTTTTGAAAAAAGTACAGGGAATTAAAAAAACAATTTTTTTTTAAAAAAAATATTTATTTTTTCAAAAATCTTATTAATATGCCCATAACTCAAAAACTAAAAAAGTTACACATTTGAAAATCCGTACACAGATTCTCCATTTAAATTGATTAGACACCTATTTCAGGGTTTTTTGAAAAAAGTACAGGGAATTGAAAAAACAAATTTTTTTTGGAAAAAATATTTTTTTTTTCAAAAATCTTATTAATATGCTCATAACTCAAAAACTAAAAAAGTTACACATTTCAAAACTTGTATACAGATTCTCCATTTAAATTAATTAGACACCTATTTCAGGGTTTTTTGAAAAAAGTACAGGGAATTGAAAAAACAATTTTTTTTTGAAAAAAATATTTTTTTTTTTCAAAAATCTCATTAATATGCCCATAACTCAAAAACTAAAAAAGTTACACTTTTGAAAATTTGTACGCAGATTCTCCATTTAAATTGATTAGACACCTATTTCAGGGTTTTTTGAAAAAAGTACAGGGAATTGAAAAAACAATTTTTTTTTGGAAAAAAATGTTTTTTTCTTCAAAAATCTTATTAATATGCCCATAACTCAAAAACTAAAAAAGTTACACTTTTGAAAATTCGTACACAGATTTTCCATTTAAATTGATTAGACACCTATTTCAGGGTTTTTTGAAAAAAGTACAGGGAATTGAAAAAACATTTTTTTTTTGGAAAAAATATTTTTTTTTCAAAAATCTTATTAATATGCTCATAACTCAAAAACTAAAAAAGTTACACATTTGAAAATTCGTACACAGATTTTCCATTTAAATTGATTAGACACCTATTTCAGGGTTTTTTGAAAAAAGTACAGGGAATTGAAAAAACATTTTTTTTTTGGAAAAAATATTTTTTTTTCAAAAATCTTATTAATATGCTCATAACTCAAAAACTAAAAAAGTTACACATTTGAAAATTCGTACACAGATTCTCCATTTAAATTGATTAGACACCTATTTCAGGGTTTTTCGAAAAAAGTACAAGAAATTGAAAAAACAATTTTTTTTTTGAAAAAAATTTTTTTTTTCTTCAAAAATCTCATTAATATGCTCATAACTCAAAAACTAAAAAAGTTACACATTTGAAAATTCGTACACAGATTCTCCATTTAAATTGATTAGACACCTATTTCAGGGTTTTTTGAAAAAAGTACAAGAAATTGAAAAAACAATTTTTTTTTTGAAAAAAATATTTTTTTTCTTCAAAAATCTCATTAATATGCCCATAACTCAAAAACTAAAAAAGTTAGACTTTTGAAAATTCGTACACAGATTCTCCGTTTAAATTGATTGGACACCTATTTCAGAGTTTTTTGAAAAAAGTACAAGAAATTGAAAAAAACAATTTTTTTTTGAAAAAAATTTTTTTTTTCTTCAAAAATCTCATTAATATGCTCATAACTCAAAAACTAAAAAAGTTACACTTTTGAAAATTCGTACACAGATTCTCCATTTAAATTGATTAGACACCTATTTCAGGGTTTTTTGAAAAAAGTACAAGGAATTGAAAAAACAATTTTTTTTTGAAAAAAATTTTTTTTTTTCGTCAAAAATCTTATTAATATGCCCATAACTCAAAAACTAAAAAAGTTACACATTTAAAAATTCGTATACGGATTCTCCATTTAAATTGATTAGACACCTATTTCAGGGTTTTTTGAAAAAAGTACAAGAAATTGAAAAAACAATTTTTTTTTGAAAAAAATATTTTTTTTCTTCAAAAATCTCATTAATATGCTCATAACTCAAAAACTAAAAAAGTTACACATTTGAAAATTCGTATGCAGATTCTCCATTTAAATTGATTAGACACCTATTTCAGGGTTTTTTGAAAAAAGTACAGGGAATTGAAAAAACAATTTTTTTTTGAAAAAATATTTTTTTTTCAAAAATCTTATTATTATGCTCATAACTCAAAAACTAAAAAAGTTACACATTTAAAAATTCGTATACAGATTCTCCATTTAAATTGATTGGACACCTATTTCAGGGTTTTTTGAAAAAAGTACAAGAAATTAAAAAAACAATTTTTTTTTGAAAAAAATATTTTTTTTCTTTAAAAATCTCATTAATATGCTCATAACTCAAAAACTAAAAAAGTTACACATTTGAAAATCCGTACACAGATTCTCCATTTAAATTGATTAGGCACCTATTTCAGGGTTTTTTGAAAAAAGTACAGGGAATTAAAAAAACAATTTTTTTTTAAAAAAAATATTTATTTTTTCAAAAATCTTATTAATATGCCCATAACTCAAAAACTAAAAAAGTTACACATTTGAAAATCCGTACACAGATTCTCCATTTAAATTGATTAGACACCTATTTCAGGGTTTTTTGAAAAAAGTACAGGGAATTGAAAAAACAAATTTTTTTTGGAAAAAATATTTTTTTTTTCAAAAATCTTATTAATATGCTCATAACTCAAAAACTAAAAAAGTTACACATTTCAAAATTCGTATACAGATTCTCCATTTAAATTAATTAGACACCTATTTCAGGGTTTTTTGAAAAAAGTACAGAGAATTGAAAAAACAATTTTTTTTTGAAAAAAATATTTTTTTTCTTCAAAAATCTCATTAATATGCCCATAACTCAAAAACTAAAAAAGTTACACTTTTGAAAATTTGTACGCAGATTCTCCATTTAAATTGATTAGACACCTATTTCAGGGTTTTTTGAAAAAAGTACAGGGAATTGAAAAAACAATTTTTTTTTGGAAAAAATATTTTTTTTTCAAAAATCTTATTAATATGCTCATAACTCAAAAACTAAAAAAGTTACACATTTGAAAATTCGTACACAGATTCTCCATTTAAATTGATTAGACACCTATTTCAGGGTTTTTCGAAAAAAGTACAAGAAATTGAAAAAACAATTTTTTTTTTGAAAAAAATTTTTTTTTTCTTCAAAAATCTCATTAATATGCTCATAACTCAAAAACTAAAAAAGTTACACTTTTGAAAATTTGTACGCAGATTCTCCATTTAAATTGATTAGACACCTATTTCAGGGTTTTTTGAAAAAAGTACAGGGAATTGAAAAAACAATTTTTTTTTGGAAAAAATATTTTTTTTTCAAAAATCTTATTAATATGCTCATAACTCAAAAACTAAAAAAGTTACACATTTCAAAATTCGTATACAGATTCTCCATTTAAATTAATTAGACACCTATTTCAGGGTTTTTTGAAAAAAGTACAGAGAATTGAAAAAACAATTTTTTTTTGAAAAAAATATTTTTTTTCTTCAAAAATCTCATTAATATGCCCATAACTCAAAAACTAAAAAAGTTACACTTTTGAAAATTTGTACGCAGATTCTCCATTTAAATTGATTAGACACCTATTTCAGGGTTTTTTGAAAAAAGTACAGGGAATTGAAAAAACAATTTTTTTTTGGAAAAAATATTTTTTTTTCAAAAATCTTATTAATATGCTCATAACTCAAAAACTAAAAAAGTTACACATTTGAAAATTCGTACACAGATTCTCCATTTAAATTGATTAGACACCTATTTCAGGGTTTTTCGAAAAAAGTACAAGAAATTGAAAAAACAATTTTTTTTTTGAAAAAAATTTTTTTTTTCTTCAAAAATCTCATTAATATGCTCATAACTCAAAAACTAAAAAAGTTACACATTTGAAAATCCGTACACAGATTCTCCATTTAAATTGATTAGACACCTATTTCAGGGTTTTTTGAAAAAAGTACAGGGAATTGAAAAAACAAATTTTTTTTGGAAAAAATATTTTTTTTTTCAAAAATCTTATTAATATGCTCATAACTCAAAAACTAAAAAAGTTACACATTTCAAAATTCGTATACAGATTCTCCATTTAAATTAATTAGACACCTATTTCAGGGTTTTTTGAAAAAAGTACAGAGAATTGAAAAAACAATTTTTTTTTGAAAAAAATTTTTTTTTTCTTCAAAAATCTCATTAATATGCCCATAACTCAAAAACTAAAAAAGTTACACTTTTGAAAATTCGTACACAGATTCTCCATTTAAATTGATTAGACACCTATTTCAGGGTTTTTTGAAAAAAGTACAAGGAATTGAAAAAACAATTTTTTTTTGAAAAAAATTTTTTTTTTTCGTCAAAAATCTTATTAATATGCCCATAACTCAAAAACTAAAAAAGTTACACATTTAAAAATTCGTATACGGATTCTCCATTTAAATTGATTAGACACCTATTTCAGGGTTTTTTGAAAAAAGTACAGGGAATTGAAAAAACAATTTTTTTTTGAAAAAAATTGATATTTTTTTACCTTCCTGAATAGAATCCTCTTGCAACTTAATTTATTTAGTATAAATTAAAAAAGTCAATTGTAAAAAGGGTAGTTTAGACTTTTCATAAAAAAATAATAATTTTAAGAGCTTAAAAACGAATATAAAGGCATTCCAAATGGTTTTTTAATCTATAGCTTGCAATGTCATTTTAATACGCTGCACGCTAACGGATAATTACAACTCGGCGACTCAAGCTGTATTTTTATAGCTATAAAGCAATATACTTATTAAATAATTCTAAATATTAATTCAACAAACAAACTAGAAATTAACATCTAATCTGATCCACTCGTTTAAGCTAAATTAATTTGAAATAAAAACTCCTTAATCCTTTTAGTTGCGCGTACCTCAACCGCCATATAATAATGTATATTCATAAAACTGCCGCCCCTCAGAAACTTTTAATTGTCTGTTATAAATTCAATTTTCAGGTGGCTCAGGGGCGAAATTAATCAAGAAAATTAACAAAAGGTGTTTAGAAATGTCGTCGCCGCCGTTTCCTAAGTCTGCAGCAAACAGATTATCCGAAAATTGGAAAAGTTATAAATGTTTGTTTTTCAAAAACTAGTTATGGCGCTGTATTAAACTTGATACCTGAAAGTGGGGTTTCAATGAATGTCGGCCAGGTACATTTAAATTATGCCAAACGAAGGAGAGAACAAAAAAAAGGAAGATTATTACTCCCAGAGGTGCAATGTGAAAAAATTAAGCGATTCTTTGCAATCGAAACAACACAATTTCGACTGAAACGGTCTCCTCGTTATCTATTAATTTAATGATTGCTTAGGGAGCCCTTAGTTTTTATTCTTTTTAACTTTTTACCGTTTGGCATTCGGAGATACTTGCTGTCCGCATTGCGTCTGTCTTGAATTATGGCATCGTTTAACTTTTTTTTTTTATTTTCTCTTAGAAAATAAATTAGTCCAACGTCGGGATATTTCCGAATGCAAATCGCGTTTTTTCTGCGTGTTTCGTATACCACCGAAGTCATTATTCCCCCCCTTGGTTTTTTTCTCCCTGCTAGAACTAACGTTATTTCTCTTTGTCTCTTAATCTGGGGTAATTACTCTCTCTCTCTATATATATATATATATATATATATATATAAAGGAAAAATAATTATTTTTCTTTTACAGTTCCGATGGAGGATGCTTTCGGGGTCTTAGGTCAAAAGAAAGGTCTTCCCTGTAATATAAGTCCTAGGGATTCAAATGATGCCGTGGCCATGGTGCTTTGGTTTAAGGAGAGCATAGGAGAACCTCTGTATAGGTAAGAGTTTTTTTTTTACTAAAAAAAATATCTATTTAAGTTATGCATGCCATAAAATTATTGAAAAATCAGTTTTGGAAAATGTAAGACTTAAATATGATGAAATATAGCAAAAGATTACCTAAAGTTTTTGAAGTTATAATAATAAATTACGACGAATGCCTGAGATATTTTTTTTTTAATTTTCTGGAAAACGTGGATTTAGAGATTTATGTAATGTATTTACTTATCATAATGGAGCACTAGAAGTGAGGTTATGACCCAAGTTACCTAGAAGTATCTTTTCTCTTGTACACGATTTCCAAAACCTTGGATAAAAATGCTTTTATTTAATGCATGGATTTTTGTTTTTTTTTTATTGGAAGCTGAGGAACACTCCAAGGTACCTTTCAACACAAAAATTATGGAGATCGGAGTACTAGTAGTGAAAATATGACCCAAGTAACTTGAAATTGTCTATTGTCTTGAACCTGATTTCCAAAAATTTAGATAAAAACGGTTTGGATGCATGGATTTTTGTACATCTTTTAGCACGTTGACGAACACTCAAAAAACGGGTTTCAAGGCAAAAAAAGCACCTGTACTTCATCATTTCTACCTGTACTGCAATCATTTTTGAAACAGCGATTATAAATACTTTTGAAAAAAATTATTTTTTATTTTTAAAAAATTTTTGTTTTTGAAAAAAAGGGCCGACGGGCATAGACGTCATGCCCCATGACACATGACTTTTGTTTCATATGGGCATTGACGGCTATTGCCGTCCACCATAAAAAACAAAAGGGTTAGTAGAACATTACATAATCGCTTAATTCAATATTGAACCTGGACAGAGTGGAGGCATGTCTATACAAATTTTGCAACGCAATGAGGTCTCCTTTCTGATTTTATTCTTGCTGCAGTTTCTGCACCGTAGATAGTACTTTCTTTTTTTCTTAAAATTTTTCGGAATGGGAATATCTTCCAAAAAATATTGTTCTGTTTCTTTGCCCGATTTTGACACCCGTTTTCTTTTTCTAGAAGGTTTCGATGTCACAAAATCTCTTCCGTCTAAAGCGTCAGTTGTTGATAATCCCAGAAGACTTTTTATTATCGAGTATCGGTAGTTCAACAGATCCAAATTGAAATTGACATATTTTTTATGAAGAATATATAGGCATTGCAAAAATAACTTTTTTTGGTCATCTTATTGTTTTTCGCGGATAAGAATAGTAGCTGATCATTTGATCAGCTCTATCAAAACCAGACATATTGTCATTGTATGCTGCAATTTCTATAGGTTTTTTTCGGGATTGGCCATCGGTTTTGTACCTCAATTTGTTTGGGTTTGTAGCCAGTCGTAAGTGCAAGAACCTCCCGTTTATCCTTCCACTTAGACACATACACATCACCTTTGCAACTCCAAATGTGTTCTCCTTTTTTTATTTTTTTGCCGACGATGTGTTTCGGATTTCCACGTTTATTACTTCGTAAAGTCCCAATAGTGTGCGTTTTGAAGTCTGTAAGTAACTCTTCAGAAAGAGCTACACTGTAATAAAAATTATCCATGTATAAATGGTGGCCTTTATTTAGGTAAGGCATCATGAGACGTTTCACCAAAGCAGTAATTTTTCGTTCCGTTCGTGCATCATCATCTCCTATTTTTCCTCTATAAATTTCTAAATTTAGTACATATCCATCACTGCTACAAAGCTCATAAAATTTGATTCCATATCTAGATTTTTTATTCTTGATATATACACAAAATTTCAGTCTTCCGTGAAATAATAAAAGCGATTCGTCTAGTGACAAAGCTTCTTGGGGATAGAAAGCGTTTTGTGAATTTTTAATAAAAAGCTCTACGAGAGCGCTTATTTTATATAAATTATTATTTTGCTCTTCATTATTTTTTTTCACAGTTCAAACATCAAAATATTTGCTCAAATCTACGTCCAGACATTGTGGCGGGAAATATAGGATGTTAATACATAGGGTCATAGGAAAACATGTGTCTAATTTCTCGGCATTTTATGTGCGTAGCCAATAAACAAAGCCCAAAAAACTTCTTTAGTTCCACTAAAGTAATTTCTCTAAAAGATTTAAAACGCTCGTACCTTCTTTTAGGTCTATTTGCATCAAATAACTTTCTACCATATTCATTAGTTTTTTCCAATAGTAAGTTCCAAATTTCTTCAGACCACAATACCTGAAAAGTCTGAAGTGGATCAAAATCATCCAATGACTGCTTTGGCCCAGATTGACTATTATCGAACATAAAATCAATATTTTCTTTTACAGTACCACTCCATTCTTTATCGTCCCCTATACCCTCACTGTCATCTTGAGCTGAAAAAAAAATATATGAGGGGTAATGAAATTTGCGATTTATAAAGAAACCTACTTTCTGCGGTTCTACGGTCGTCATCACTATCTTCATTTGACGGATTGTGATTTCTTAAGGCCTCATTTATCCGACAATGCATCGGCCTCCAAAACATCTAGGTGACCGTCTAAAAATACTATAAATTAGCTGTCACAATAAAAACATACCATAAGAACAAAACCTACCCCTCACTACGTTCGCTTCCGAGTCCGAATCACTCAACTCATAATTTGGATCCCGAACAGAATAATCATCGTCTTCACTAAAACTCTCCCTCTGCTTAAATTTCTCCCTTGATAAATTTGAATTATTGTCATCGCCGTCATCAAGGTCATTATCGTCATCACTAGGAATTTCGTCGTACCACTCCAGAAGTTGTTTTTTGAGTTTTTCGTCCATTTCTATGGAATGCACACGCTCTGGTACTTACACCAAAAAACACAAATAATTTCAATCCAAACAACGTAAAAATATAGCACAATATTTCCTCCAGTAGACTTTGCATACACAAAAAAACAACATACAAGCCAAACGTAAGATATTACCTACCACAGGAAAACACACAAGAAAGAAAAACAATATCCCAGTTTGCCGATAATAATAAACCGCGTGTATGTGCATAAGTTACCGCGCAGAGTTCCCACCTAATTACGCGGCGAGGTGAGAGCAAAGTCACTCACGATCACAAACGGATTTCGCCAAAAATAGCAAACCAATCAACTTCTTTTAAAAAAATTTGCATGTCTAGTAGGACACTACTAATACATTTATACGAAAATACGACAGGAAACCACGTCGATGTCATAGAAGCATAAATAAGTGGAAGACGGGATCACCCGTCCAATTTTCAAAGTGGCCACTGACGTGTTTTAGGCAAAGACGGGAATGCCCGTCGGTGTCTGTCAACGTGTTAATGGAAGGTAAAGAACACTCCACGGTACCTTTTCACATAAAAACCTTGCATATTTGAGTACGAGAAGTGAAGTTATGACCCAAGTTACCTGGAAGTGTCTTTTCTCTTCTACATGATTTCCAAAAACTTTGATAAAAATGCTTTTAATGCGTGGATTTTTGTACTTTTTTCAATAGAAGGTAAAAAACACTAAAAGGAACCTTCTAGCATAAAAGCCATGCAGATCTGAGCAGTAGAACCTAAAATAGATGTATACAATGGATTATAATACTAGAAAGCCTTAATTTTAGGCTACTGACATAATCCATACCTTACATATACCTTAAAAAAAATGTATACATAGTAATTTAAAATTTGTATAAACGTAATTTACTATCTATAAGGATTTAACAAAAAAATGTATCCAAGACTTAGATGCACCGGTAGTGCAGACCTTTTGGCATCTTTCTACTGATTTTTTTCGTTGGTTTGTGTTTAAGTGACTTTAAAAGCCTGGAAAACATTAAATTATCCTTAAATCTCTGGTTATAGGGAAGCTACGTTAAAAGGATGAAAAATTACTTCCAAAATCTTGTGACAAAAATTGTCTGTAAAATTATTTTTTTAGACACATTTAGACCAACTAGAGACCAGAGACGCCATTTCAAAGTTTCGTCCATGATTTCTGGATCTCTGAGTAACATTTATATCGATTTGAGAGTCGAAAGTGCCTTTTTTGACTTTCAACCGAATCTAAAAAAAACTGTAACAACGATGAGGAAAAATAAGCGAAAAGTTCCAGCAGAACTTATAGAAAATACCAAAGACAGGAAAGTACCCACGTCAATGTTTGGATATTCTGAAAAAGCAACAATAGTCTCGTATAAGTCTAAAAGCAATAAACATGTTTTACTGCTATCAACTATGCACGAAACAGGAGCTATCAATTCAACAACAGGTAAACCAGAAATAATTCACACATACAATTCAACAAAAGAAGCTGTAGACACCCTTCTAGTAATTATCTGGATCTTCTGGAAATTTAATTTTTTTTAAGTAATTAGACCAACTAGAGATCGGTAATACCATTTTAAAGCGATTGTCTATGATTTCTGAATCTCTAGGTGACATTTATACCGATTTGGGCGTCAAAAGTGCCATTTTCGTCTTTCTACTATATCTCACTATCCAATAACATTCCGAATCTCTTAGATTTACTTTTTATTTTATTTACTAGATTTTTTAAACCATATAAGATAATAAATGTACAAAAATCGAATATTCTCTATTCAGTTATACTAATTATTCCCGATGAATATTCGAAAATTGTGCCAGTGAAATGACGAATAAACCAACTCGAATGATTAAAAAAAAAACCGTTTTTTTTTTACAAAAGCAAATTTTACCCTAGAAAAAAATATTGGCCACGTTAATAAATTGGCCCTTTGAAAGCGCCCCACGACTAGTCATTAAGCTAATTCGTGTTCGCTTTGTTTGCCTGTTTATCCAGAAAATCGATACGACATTACGCCGGGTTTTTCCTAATGCAAGGAATATATAAATTAAGGAACCCGAACGAATTGATTAATAAAAAAAATAAAAAACGAAACAAAACAAACAGGCTCTAATTACTGTTATTTCGAAAATGAGGTAAATAAAAGGCGGTTAAACCTTTTTGTTGATAAACATGGCGAGGGCTTTTCTTTAATTAAGGATTCCTTTTGCTCCCCGTTTTGCTTGTTTCGTAACGCAAATTTGTCAAACTTATTTCTTATTAAGAGAAAATTCGCTCTCTTTTAACAATAAAGAAACGGTTTAGATTTTCTATTCTTACCAATTATTTCTAGTTAAATTTGTTTGGTTAGTAGAATTTTTTTTTATAAAATAGGGATTCTCTAGATTTTTTTTAATTAGTTGAATTTGTTGGTGGACTCCTTTTAAATGACTTTTTTAATGAAGTGTTTAAAGATATGAGATACTGTAAGTTCTCTTTTAAAATCATGAAAAATCACGAATTTTCATATTTATTAGATGAATAAAAAAAAAAACGCTGTGAAAGCATAATTTGAAAAAAGTTAATTCCGAGACAAAGCAACAAGTAAATGCCAGAGAGGCCGCGTATTTTCCATAATAAAGTATGGCGTAAAGCACTTTCCGAAACTTTATATTAGCCTGCATAGAGTAGATCATTAAGGAGTTCAAGTCAGCTCTTTAAACTCTCCCAGGGCTTGTCTTTAAAATTTATATTAGCCGGCTCTCTTTCGGTCCTGGAGGGTACTTTTTATATCCGCCGCGGTTTATATTTTACAAAGTCGACACCAGTTTAATTTGTCAATTTATTAACGCTCTTAACCTAGATTTCTTTTAATCTTACCTTAATGTTAAATAATGATTTTGAAGTTCAATTTGGAGGTAGAGTAAATGACTTATAAGGTATACACTTTCTTAGAAGGAAGTGTTTTCTCTTTAAAATAAAATTGTTTGCATGATGTTAAATAGGTTCCAGAGGTTCTTTGAAGTTGGATATTAATTTTTCTTTGGATGCCAACCTTAAATTTGTCCCACATAAAAGGCAGAATAAAATATGTGGATGTTTTAGAGGCATAAAAAGTTAAGGAAACTATTTCCATGAGAAATACCTTGTTGACATATTGGGAGCAGCAAACAGGCTGGACGATTAAAATCACTTAAATAAAGCTAACCAAAGAGTTCAATAATTCAATTTATTAAAGTATACATTTAAATTTAAAAAAAAAAAATAACATACACCTTCAACGCATATATTAAAAACTTGGTCAAAGTAATATCCAGATTCACGGGTCATAAATGACTTTATTTGCGTATAAATTGATGATTTGGAACTGCTGTTAAAAAGACCCTAAAATCTTTAAAAAAATACATAGGCACTTAACTTATAACAATGTTTTGTTTATCACAAGCGCTTTTTGCATCCGCTGATTCTTTTACAATAAAGGGTAAATTGAAAAATAAATAATTTGAAATATACCTTCTTCCCCAAAAAACACATGATTATTAAATAAATGTTTATTTTTGGTTTATACCCGATGTACCGGGTTCTCTTTTATATTTAGACAAAGCCTAGCTCGGTTATTATACGAGGTGGAAAAAAAAGTTTTATATAAAAGTTGTAGGGTTTACCTTAAATCGCCAGGAAATGTTATAAAATATAATACAGAGGTATCGCAAAGCTAATAAAAAATACACAGTTCTTTTTTTTTAAATGGAACCCCTTGTATATTTTTACATTACATAAAAGACATTTTTTTTCTGATTTCAAAAATATATAATACGTTAATATTTGGTTTAGCCGTTTTTCCAATATTTTTCTTTAAAAAATTAAAAAATAAAACAACTGTTTACCCAAATCCCCGTTGCTATGGTGTTTATCGGTAACAATAAAATAAATAATGTTATTTGTTGGGCTGTCACTATCAATGTTTCTGCTATTTCTTTTGAATATGGGTTATACCGAAGAAGAAAAGTTTGAAATTATGAGGTTGTTTTACAAAAACAACAATAATGTTGCTCGAGCGCAAGCTGAATATCACCGTATTCATCCCGAAATGAGAGTTCCTGCTAGGTCCACTTTTTATTACACTGAAAGGACAAATTTTATTATATTTTCAAGGTAAAAAGTTATTTTATATTTAAGAGCCTTATAAGAATTATAATTTATGCTTTGATTTTTGTAGAAAAACCATATTTATCAACCGTAGATGCTAGTAGACACTTTCAATGCTCTAGATCTAAGATTCAAAGAGTTCTTCAGAAATATGGATATCATCCTTACAAATTGATGCCAGTACAAAAATTAACAAATAATCATGAAATAAGAAGGCTAACATACTGTAATCAGATGTTAGATATAAAAAACGTAGATAACGATATCTTTAATAAAATCTTGTGGACGGATGAAGCTGTATTTACAACAGCAGGGATGTATAATAGAAAAAATACTCACATGTGGGCACCAGCAAATCCTCACGCATACTTTGAAATAAAAAAACAGGGCAGAATGTCATTAAATGTGTGGTGTGGTATCCTTAGAAACCAAATAATTGGACCCATTATATTTCAAGGATCTTTGACTGGAAATAGGTATTTGCGGTTTCTAGAAAATGAGATTGAAGCTTTATTAGAAGAAATACCTTTAAGAGAATATACCAATTTTATATGGCATCAAGATGGCGCCCCGCCTCATAACTTTAGGCCAGTAAGGATTTTTTTAAATAATCGTTTTATTCAGTGGATTGGAACCCATGGTACCATTAACTGGCCACCAAACAGTCCTGATTTGACTCCTCTAGATAGTTTTTTATTGGGGTATCTTAAAAATGAAGTTTATAAGGAAAGAAGTGAAAATTTGGAGGAATTAAGGGAAAAAATTCAAAGAAGTATAAACTCCTTAAATGAAGAACACCCTAAATATATTTCAAATGCTCTGTTAAAACTGGACAAAGATTATAGAAACTGCGTTTTAAAAAACCAAATTTTTTTAAAAATGATGAATTAAATATTAACATTTTATATATTTTTGAAATTATAAAAAAAATGTCTTTCATTTAAAGCAAAAATATACAAGGGGTTCCATTTAAAAAAAATTAACTTTGTGTTTTTTATTAACTTTGCGATACCCCTGTATTATATTTTATAACATTTCCTGGCGATTTAAGGTAAACCCTATAACTTTTATATCAAACTTTTTTTTCCACCTCGTATTGTAACCGAGCCAGGCTCTGTCTAAATATAAAAGACAACCCTGTACATTTTTGATTGAACTTCAATTATAAATATCGGATAAGATATCTAATAGGTTTCTAGTATGAAAAGTGTTTTATATGCTACACAGTGGCATATATGTGATATCGGAATTTTTTTATCACAAATTTTAGGTGTAGTAAATGAATTTAAAAACTAGATATGTAAATATCCCGTCAATTTTTAATATAATAGAATCATAGAAGTCGTATAGAATAGAATTGTAAATGATAAGGTATATTGATATACGTAAAAAAACTATAGATTTTTTTATCACTTATAATTTTTTTAAAAAGTATTTTTTTCTCAGGTCGTTGTCTTTCATTAATTATCCCCTTATGTAATCAGTAAAAAATTATTTTCAAAAATCATACGCATGAATAACAAACATCTCATTTTGTCGTTAATATCAAATCTAATAACACAGTTTGTTTATTTAAGTTTGATATAATAATATATGTATATTAATAAATATTTAATATAAAGACAGTGCTATTTGATTAGAGATTATGGACGAAAAATTGTGATTTTTCAAAAGAATATCTTACTGGACAAATGTTTGGTTGAAAAACAATGTTTTTGCAGATTAAATTTATTTAATATTTAATTTAATAACATATTTAAATTTACTATAATTTTATACATAAATATTTAGTATAAAAACACAATTTTTAGATTGGATAACATAGATGAAAATCAGTGATTTTTTAGAAGAATTTCGTCAAATATTTGAATTGTAGTAATCGAACTTAAAAACTAGATTCCGTGTCAATTTTGTTAAATGCCGAAATTTTCTTCGGTTTGTATACAGAATAGTATATGATATACGTATATTCTACAGTTTAATAAATATACCTTGACCATATACGGTTGATAAATAAAACAAAATTAATGGATGTGTTGATTGGGTGGCTACCAAAAAGCCACTTTCTTAAACTGCCTGGAATTAGCAAAATTATGTTTGTTTTCCAGGTAGTTAAAGAAAGTGATTTTTTCTTCATCCTTAGCACTGATTTTCATAAGATTGTTGTTTTCTTCTTCTTCTTCTTCTTGTTTTTCTTCTTTTTCTGCTTCTGCTTCTTTTTCTTTTTCTTTTCTTCTTTATATCCTCTTGAGATATGATTTCATAAAATTTCAAAAAAGAAAAAAAAAATTTACACTTTGCCACCCATATATTTAACCATAGGTCTATATAAAAGGGTGGACAAGAAAAGAGTGCTGGGCTAGCCTATCTGGCGGAGAGTGGTCGTGCAAGTTCTTTAAAACAAAGGAAGTAAATAAAATAAAGCTCAGGAGCGCCAGTGACCAAATTATCCTTAAAACACCCCGATAGAATTTAAGTAAAGAGCCACACAATACTATAAAACTACTGCATAAAATAAAGACCCAAGTATCTACGAATTATAAGTCCTGTAAAAGCTCTGCCTATGGAAATTAGGGTCAAATAAAAGCTTTAAAATGTATTTCCAAATAACAGGTAAATTTTATTCAAATTTAGGTTGTTAATTATACATTAACTTTAATTGGGGAAAGAACTGTAAGGTTATGAAAACATCAACACTACAAAAAAAACGAGCTATTACACCATGGTATCACTTAATAAAGCGTATAAAGAAAGTACAACGAAGATAAACCCACCTTATTGTGATCACAATTTGGTTTACATATCTGCCGATATAAAAAAATAAAAAACTGTGTTATCACACCTTTTGTGTCGATAAGTAATATTTGAGGCACTACTTTTGAATAAAATAAATACTTGCAAAAATTACACTTTGGACACGATAAGTAAAAAAATAGGTAAGTTTTCAATTTAGCCTTAATTTAAATTACAAAAAAAAATATATATTAATCTTTTGTTTTCAGCATTCAGACTGCGCCAAATTTACAAAAAAAACGACTTATCTGGGAGCCTGGGACACCATAACGGAATCGAGGACACCATCAAACAACTCGACATATCTGGAAATTCATCATACCAAACTAATTTTCATCCAATCTGGAAACCGGAGACCAACGAGGAAGCATAGAACTGTTTTGGGTCTTTCTTTTCACCCTATCCTTCAACCCTAAAATATCCCAGTACCCATGTAACTTTTGTCATAAATTTAAGAATAAATATTTAATTTAAATTTAGAGTACTTATTTAATTATTTAATTTGTTGTAATAAAATTTTAGAAGTAAGCTATTATGTAATAAAATTATTCTTTTTTGTCAATAAAATGTACAGTTAATATCAAACTTCAAGATGAATAAAGAACTTATTTTTAATATTTTTGGCTTATTATTTATGGCTTAATATTAATAAAATTATTACAAAAAAATAGGTTTATCTTTTACTTACACAATGGTGGAATTTTGTGGCTTTTATATACCTTTTTTTTACACTTTAGAATTCAGCAGTAAGAAAGCAACAGAATTAATAAAATTGTTCTAGCTTTCGAGTCCTCCAATATAAATTAATTTATTTAAGCTAAAAAGAAATTTAAACCTATTATAGTCACCCAAAAAAACCAATTAAACTAGAATATAGTCTCAGAAACTTATCGAAAGATTTTCTATGCTACTATAAGACCAAAACCATTTATTCTGACCACAGTCAGCAAATGAATTTCAAAAGAACTCCTACAGAGATATAATTCATTTAATTGGCTAATTTTGTAGCTATTAATTCACAAAGGAATGCAAAAATTACTAAAGCCTTAAATTGCCACAAAACAGCGATTTTAGTCTGTACTAGTTGCACAGAAGTGGATCTTGGCAGAAATGACCGATGCTCGGCGGTTTACCGTGAGCGAAAAAACCCAAAAAAAAAACGAAGAACGCCTACAAAGAATGCCAGACTAGGATTTTTTTTTAAACGAATATTATTTATACAGGATAGCTGTGAATTAATTAGTAATATACAGTTCGATAATTTTTAATTGTTTGATTAAATAGTTAAGAAACTTTGTTTTTAAAGGATTAGATGAATATATAAAATAGTTTAAGCAAAAATCAACCGTTACCTTAAAATGAGAAGAAGAATCTCCTTGTTCAACTGCCTGGGAGAAGAATAAATTTTATTAATTCCAGGCAATTGAGGATTAAAATCTGTTAAAAGAACAAGAAGAAAAAAAATATATCAAAAATAAGATAGAAAATTGCAAAAGGTAATTGTGACATTTAACAAAATGACCAAGGAATAGCAAAAGAGTCAAGGTACCAATGTCAATTATTTCTTTTGACAATTTATTAAACTAATTTGCACTGAAGCGAGTTAGATAAAGGGATCGGCAGAACTTCTTTTTAAAAACAAATTTTATTCAAGAAAAATTACAGATACGGATTTACATTAACTATTGACAGAACAAGTAAGAATGAGGTAAAACACAAAAGAACATATATTTATAATCCGCGATATTCATGATCTTGGGACAATGCTGACATCGGCTATTCCATGGGTTCGCTGGAAGTGACCATGGAAGATGTTCACATAACTAGCGCATTAAACCGCTGAATTGAAAAATATTTAACAATTATGTTGACACTCAGTTTAGTATAGAAGTACAAATCAAATTTAAGAAGGTACGAATATTGACAGATGTAGCATCTGAGAGATGACAAAAAATGTATATATAGGATTAATAAACTCTTTAAAAATAAAACTAGAATCTACATTGGTTCGAATTTTACTGCTTGACCGTTGTTCCTCTGCAGGAACCTTTGGACTATGAAAAAATTGATTTATTTATTATTTTTGCAGCATGTTTTAGCACTTAATTTTCCAGATAAAAAACATAGCGCGTAAAATTATAATGACATAATGTACATATATTCAGCACTGTTATAAGTATAAAATCACTGTCAAGGAATGGATTAGATCACGTTTAATTTACTTAAAATTAGCTTCTTTTAAAATGAATTATTATATGTCATCACCACATCACAGTTTTCATTGTTTGTAATCAATAAATTAAATTTTGCTAAAAAAAATTAAAGTTTCTTAAAATTTATTTGAATTTCTAGTTATTTCATTGTAAATGTGATCTTTACCATGAAATGATTAGATTCTTACTAGACCTTGTTCTGTCATTTAATCATGCACTATTCTAAACAATAATATATTTTAGTATCCGCTGATGATGACTTATTCCATCCAAGTGCATCACTTTATTTTTTACAGAAAAGACTTCCTTTTCAGAAGGTCGCTTAAAAGGAACCTTATTAATGTTAAATGGTAGTAATTCGCACTAACAAAAAACGATAAACAGGAATATTACCTTTCTGGAACACGACCAATACCCCGATACATTTTTCTCTACAAACGACATCCCATAAAAGAAACAGATCTATCGAACATGTTGGAGTATAGATAGCGCCCCCCTCTAAAAATGAAATTTATGCATTCTTCGTTGCAGACCTGGTGTGTCATAACCCCCGTGCCAGGACCGTCTTAAATGCATTTTTATTCCAATTTGCCCGGAGATTTTGCACGACAACGCATACGAACGATCCACTCGGATGCGCTTATCGCTTTCTCGCTTCGCCCTTGTCACTTTATTTGCTATTGAGAGGGTTGGCGACAAAACGTCTTAAAAATTTTAAATTGCGAAACATGTATTTTGGTTAAAAAATTTAATTAAATATCGACCTTTGTATAGTAATTTTCTAATGAGTTACTTATTATATTGGGTATTACGTCACTTATAGCAAAAATCAATTTAGAAATTTTTATCTCACACGCTCAACAATTGAAAAGAAGAAGAAAATAGACTTATTCACGTATTTAAAAGAAATATGAACTTAAATCTGTAACGATACCGTTCGATATACTTAATTTAATTTAAGTTCAATAAGTTTTAAATACAATAATTTACTAATTAATATTTAATAATTTACAATAAGTAACTCATTATGAATTCGTCACAACAATACAGATTTTACTTAGTAATTTTCTTCCAAACATGGAATATATTTATATTTTATTAAAAATTTTGAGAGTCTTTAATCAAAGTGTTTTTTAGAAATATTCGTCATTCATTTGTTATGTTTATGTTAAACTATTGAAACCTGGATAGGGAACTTACAAGTAAGCTACTCCTTAAATTAACTAAAATAGACTTTAATTACAGGTGAATACCTCTAATATATTTAAAACTGCCACTTGGTCTTATTCAGCTATAGTAGCGATAATAGCGAAGCTATTAACTCAACTTAAATATACCATCGCACAAGTCTTTGTCTCGGATCGGGAGTCTCCCTTTCCGCCTTTCATTATTTCAATTTACCTTCATACGTCTCCATTTTCCGCGGAGGGACCCTGGCAGCCTTTAATTAAATCCAGAAAATTGGATGTTTCTGTTAAAATTATCCGCTAAATGGTGGGTTTCGTCGTTTCACTCCACCGTTCGAAACGTGACAATATGTCACCGCGTGATGTGCCACTTTTAAACCGACGCCATTTCAAACTTTGTCAGTTCAGTTTAAGTGCGGCTTTCGAGGCTGAATCGCATTACGGCGGAATTATTGCGACATATTGTGGAACAAAATATCCTAGAGAGGAGTTAAAATGCGAGCTTTGTCTTATGGTTATGGATTTTAATGTTTTAGAGTCACTTTGGCAGAGCTGCCTATTAACATAGACTTATAATGAAATATAGACTAAACTACTCATTTATAAATAGAATATCGTCGAATTCGAAAGCCGATTAGTCATTAAAATTAGGACATATGATTTCGCCTGTAATGGCAACATCAGACACATGGTTCATATTTGTTGACCTTTATATTACGTTAATTATTAATTGCTAATTATTAATTATTAATAATAATAAGTTTATTTTACAAAATATAGTGAAATAAAGTTTAAAATTATAATATCCAAAAAAGGAAATTTGAAACTATCAAACCTATTACACTAATAGCGATGAAAAGTATTTATGTTATTCGTAATTTTGTGATTATTAAGACATTATTAATTTTTGTTGAAGTCAATGTAGGTTGTGGAAGACGCAAAACGACCAGATACAGAAGCCTAAAAAATTTTAATTATTTATTAAGTTAAGAGAATTAATTAGCATTTGTTTGCATCTATAAGTATATCGCTGTACATTAAAATATGTAAACATGTTGAATCTATCCTTGGTTATAAATTTATTATATGAACCTTACTTTATAATCAGAGACGTATGCATAACCTAAATGGACATGACTATAATTCTCGCGTTTTTTACATCGACAACTATAAAAGTCATATTTATTATCTCTACCCAAGTGAAAAGTTCAGTTTCACAATCACGTTAATATTCAAATAAGTACGTGAACAAAATTTGTCCCGGGAGCGTATTTAGTCTTTCGGCTTTCCCGGCGCGCCACTCGTCGAGTGCACATTACCAAATTTTAAGTGCATTAAAGTTTTGAAACAGAACCAGACCGTCGTAAAGTTGCACTATTTAAATTCGCCCAACCCGACCCGACGCGACGCGACGTTACGGATTCGGATGCACACGCGAAACATGTTTCAAACTTCACTCGCCGAGTTGCCGGATTGTTTTTTGCATAACTTACAGCACTCTTTTTTTTTTTTAGTTTAATTGTAATCATTGCTTCTTGTTTCTCTAGTACACTGCCTAAATTCATATATCTCGTTCTATATTTGTATATCATCGGCAGTAACAAGTATTATCTACTATTTGAGCAATTTTTAAGCAAAGAGGAAATTGAAGCTGTTAAGACCGAGATTTTGGAAAAGCTCACTAGACTAAGGTCTGTAAATTTAATACTTAAAAATTAAATAATAATATAAATAATAGTAAATTTAAATAATAGTAAATTTAAGAAGGCTTAGAAAAAAAAATCAGAAATCACATTAGTCTGAAAATTAATAAAACGAGACACTGCCTAAATTTCCTAAAAAAATTGAGATTTATCATCAACTGCCTAATATTAATAAGACATTACTTTAAATTCCTAGATGAAATAAGAACAACTTTTATTGCCTGAAATAAATTGATACTATAAAGAAGCGGCTTAAACACTCACTATAAATGGCCCTACTAGTTACTCAGCACTTTTACCAAATCTTTCACATAAAAACGAGCATATTTGTCTAAACCCCACCTGTTGGGCGCCATCTTATATAAATTTACAAAAAAACTAACTTGTTCCGAACACGCATTTATCAAATCTTTCATGGTTCAAAAGTCTTTTACTTTATCGTTAATATGATCGAAAAGGTAGGAATCAAGAAGATCATAGTTTGAAATAGAATAGCATGATCTGAAGGGAACAAAGGAATATTCTCAAGGATTACATGGTGGGACAAATTATTGTAAAAAGCTTGACTTATTCATTTCTTACTGAATTTTTGTTTCTTCCAGGCAGTTGATGTATAATCATCAAACATTATTTCTTCAACTGCCTGAAATCAATAAAAATTTATATTTCTCCTTCTCAATTGAAGTCACTTAAACATTTTTTCAATTGAAAGAGTTAGCTGGAAAGTGTTAGAGATGCAGGAGAAGGAGGAGTCTTCCGGTTACTTTTAAAAATTTAATTCAGGCATATGTGATAATTTTGTGTTTCTTACAGGCAGTTGGTATAATTTCTTCAGCCTTTTTTAGGAGTTAGGTGCCTAGAATTACTAATTTATACAAACGTAAAGATCATGAAGAGACAGATTGCTGGGAAAATGATTAAAAAACACTGCTTCATACTACTTTTAAAAAAGTAAATTTTTTGCAGGTAATTTTGTATTTTTTTCAGAGGTACTTCTGAAGCAAAGCTTCAAAAAATACCCTCAATTGGCTAAATAATTAAAACAGGAATGTTAGTGCCCTCAACTAATAGAAAAATTCAACGAAGGCTTCAACTACTGAGAATTATTAAGACAAATCATTAAAAACCTGGAGGAAATAATCCAGTAATATTTCTTCTCGAAGAAAAGTAGTTGGACCGCTTGGAAGCCACAAATCAGTGAATAAATACTCAGAGGTGTATGGAGTATTCCTATGTGAAATAAGAAAAACTACTTTTGTTGCTAAAAGAATCGCTTCATTTTGTTACCCAGTGTCTTCACCAAATCTCCTACAAAAAAACTGTCTACGACCCACTTGTTGGGCGCCAAACTTCTTTAGTTAAAAAAATTAAGTTAACTAATACCGTTGATTGAATATTGGGGATTGAATATAACACAAATATTCAATCAACCCTAATAAATAACATAAATGTGCCTTTACCAAATCTTTCATCCCATTTTCATGATGCAAGAGTAATTTTATGATTTATTTCATTTTAAAAATTTGAGGTCTATAGCGAACAGAGAAATGTTGTCAAGGGTCATACTAGACAAGTTCGTATAAGTAGCTTGACTTATTTATTTATTCCAGGCAGTTGAAAAGTCGTCATCAAAAATGACCTTAACTGCCTTGAATTATTAAAGATTTTAATGTCTTATAAGCAATTGAAGTCACTTCTTAACTTTTTTATTTAATTGAATGTTAGATGTATTTAGAAATTATAGAGAGCTAAAGGGTACTAACATTTACATATTTCTTGACCACAGGAATATCAAAATAGTACGATCTTGCGTGGATACTCAAAACAGGTCAGAAAGAGTAATCACAGAGCTTAAATCAAGAACAACAAGCTGTATGTACATACGTGGATGGTAAAGAATATATTATAGTTGATCTAAGGCGTCAAATTTTGAAACAACAGTGAATAAAGGAAAAGAGGCAAGCAGAGTTTCTGACAAGAAAATCGTTAAAAACACCACATCAAAGTTACTGATGTTCCCTGAACCGGCACCTAATTTCAATAAGCGACCACTTACTTCCATTTTTCAGTTACAAAGTAAACGCTTCTATGGTTAAATCACAAAACAGTTTTAATAATAACCAATACTCTTTATTTTACTCTAGACACGTGTTTCGTTAACGATGTTGACATCTTCAGGAGAAGATTATAACTACGCATTAGAATAAAGTTTTAATACTATACCTCTTTATAGTCTATAAATACTATAGGCCCTTTTTAGGCCTTTAAATCACAAAAATGATGTGTAATTTGTTAGTTTTATTACCAATAGACTTTTGTGACACCATCTAAGGCCTCTGTCTTGATTATTCTATTGTAGACAGATTCAGAAGTCTCAAAACCGTTGTTTAAGAGTCTACATATCTCATAAAGTTAACTGAAGCAAACCAGTTGAGTATGCATTGTTGATAAGACTTACATACTCTCTGTTTTTTTACATATTTATTTCAAAAAATCATTCCATCTTATCATAAGGAATTAATTAAAAGGGTTTTTTCCTACATGATTGCTCATTATGTAAACAAATTTAAAAGCAGTTTGCTTCTTTTACGCTAGGAATTAAACGGTATTTTCTAAGGCAAAAGCAACTAATTAAATATGTACTTTTTTTTGTCCAATAATCTTTGACATCAACCTAAATAAACCTTTAAGTCTCTTTATAGGGTGTACCAAGTTGTAGGAAAGATCCTTTTTTTATTTTCAAGTATTGATGTTTTTTTAGCTTTATGTTCGTGTTTACGACATGCTATCTAATTCAGTCACTATTTTTTTAAATGGTTCTGGAAGTTTGAATTAATGACCTGTTAGTTATTATATAAATAATTACTTTTAGCACTTATATGTATATAATAAATACAATATATTATAATAATAAAATTGTATTTTTGTTTTGCAAGTGGGTTCCTCCTTGACTACTAAAACCATGAATGCCATGAAAATAGAAAATGACATTAGTACAGTTTACCTAGACGAACTGAGAAAAAAAAGATAAATAACTAGCTTGAAATGCTGAAATCGACAAAAAAAAAAGGGGAAACAGAAAAAAAAGAGAGAAAAGCATTTAGTGAAGTTGCCTAATCGTGAAACGTGAGCACGCTAATAGCGGGGCATTTGTTTGACCTGTCTTGCTAATGTATTTCGATCAGCTTTTTTTTTTTGTTATAAATATACCTAAAATGACCTCAATCAATTTTTTATTTTATGTTATTTTATCCGTAATAGCTTTCCGTTATTTTACTGTTCGCTATTATCCGCCACTTTACGTACTTACAACTAATTCATGACTTTCAATCGGGATCCTGATATAATAAATAATTAACCGGCCAAATTACACCATACGATATACATTTAATGGGCTATTAGTAGACCAATAATGGTGAAAAGCGCTAATTCAATTTTACGATTCTTCTATGGGTAATTAATTCATAATGTTACGACTATTGATCTGTATAGTATAGTAATGCGTAATAATGTGGCTGGGTTTAAATAATGTGGGTGTTTATTAATTGTATTATTTTCTTCAATAATGTAATCGTTTTTCATCAAATACAATTCATCAAATTACGTTTTATGCTATGAGTAAATCCTGTTGGTAACAAATATTTTTTATTGTTTTTGCATCCATTCTTATCTCTTTCAAAGAATTCAGTTTTAAAATCCTAACAATTTAGTCACATAAAAGTGCTTGTAGAGACTTTATTATTCTCATTGTTACCAATAAATCTCTTTACTTTCTTAAAAATAATGGTTCTACAATGGTTAGAAACAGTGCAACTCGAGCAATTAGTACGTTGGCTACAGGAGGGCCTAACTCAAGAAGAAGTTGCTAACTAGCTAAATCTGTTCTAAAGTGTCGTGAGTCGTGCATGGAATCGATATGTAGAGACTGGTTCTGCAGCTTACAGGCATGGTGGAGGCCGAGAACGTGCTACAACTAATGCTCAAGATCGCTATATAACAGTAACCGCAAGAAGAAATCGAACATTTACGGCTTCGAGAATTAACAATTCGAGGGTAATTTCTAATCAGACTGTTAGAAGAAGATTACATGCGTCCAATTTAAGAGCCAGACGACGTGCCACACATCCACGGTTGACGGGGGAACATCGTGCATGCAGAAATCGGTGGAACACAGTAATTGGAATTTTCAAAACTGGAGGTCTTGTATGTTTACGGTTGAGTCCAGATTTCGGCTATATATGTATGATGGTTGAATTTTGGTGTGAAGGGAAAGGGGACAGCGATACTATGAAAATTTGATGGCCTTCACTACCCTTTTTGGTGACGGTTAAGTTTGCGTTTCCTCCCCAAACGCATATGTTGCGATGGCCGCACCGATTTAGTGGTGCTAAGAAATGAAGCAATGAACACTATACTGCCGTGCTAAGAAAGGAGAGCATAAGTACCATTTTGCTACTTTTGAGAAAAACGCATTTAAAGTTTTATTTCGTTTTATGGCAAATTCTACGGTTTTTTTTTGCCTACTGAATTTCTTGCATGTGTTTAACTATATCTTTAAAATATTATCTCTAAATATGTAAAAGTTCTTTCAAAAATAAGAAAAAACAAAAGCATAAGGGTATCTAATTTTTATTTTATGCCAACATCCCTAGAAAGAAAAGCATATATCGCCTAATCGGTACATATGCTTTTCTTGGTAAGTATTATAAACCCATACAGATTACAACGTACATAGTAAAATAGGCTTAAGCTCTATTTGATTTTAATTGCATTGTATGATTTGAAAGAAGCTTAAATAATTAAAAAAGTATATTTTTTTACTAATTTATAAGGAAAAATACATATAGAGATTAGTACAGTAAATTTATTACTTAAAAACATAAGATTTATTCTCATAAAATATTTGCTTAACTTAATTTTAAATTAAAATGCCTTAGAGTCTAATTAAATGTTAAAATTTGGGTTTTATTTGGAACAGCTTTTATTCATCATTTTCGTCATTATCAACAGTAATATTTTGATTATTTTGGTTAACTGGCAGTTCCTTCCAAAAATTTTGTTTATGTTCTGGCATTAATTTAAGTAATTTATTATTAATAGTATTTTTTCTATCAACAGATATGCCTTTATTTTGATCCAAAGGTTCTGGTTTTTTTAGTTGAGAATTTCCTTTTAAAAATTTTTTTGGTAAAAACTCAAAAATGTCTTCTGTCCCATTTATTTCTTTTTTAAAATATAAGCTTTTTGATCCACGTTTAACTGATATTTCTTTAAAATCTCGTATCGATACCGACTTGGACTTAATTTGGTAAGTAGAGCTTAGCGATGGCCAGTGACAGAAATCGTCTTTCTTCATCTCTTTTACGATTGGTTTAACAGAACTGCAGTTTTGAACTACATCGCAAAAATCTTGAAAATCATAAACTCGACCTTGCTTTCGAAGCTGCTTTTCCACAAGGTGATGAAAGGAATCAGCTGCCATAAACGTGTGTCCAGGTTCAAAATAACAAAATGTTATAGTATTTGCACATATTTCATTTGAGTTTATAATGTAAATTAAAAAGCTGAACAAGCAATAGTTTTTGTTTTGTGCGGTGCAGTTGTCCGCCCAAAACACTATATTTTCATAGTCCCTCGCATAAGTGGTTAAAAAATTGTGGTATGTGCTAGTGATATCTTCTTTTTTTCTTCCAGTCACTCCCTCATGCCAAATTGCAGCAAATGGCTAAGGCTATTAACTTTTTGTAAGTCCACACTTACATGTAAGTCATTAGATGAATTAAGTTTTTCGCCGGCCCTGTATTTTTGTCGAGCATCATTAGCCCTTTTTAAATGGATTTTATGGTTAGAACATTCACCACATTCATCGGTCTCATTTTCCGAATGAGAGACTTCATGAAGTTTGTGAGCTTCACACTTCTCACATTCTTCATGCCCTAGTTTTGTGAATGCTATATTAAGGTCATTCACAACTACTTTACGGTAAGATTCATAGCTGCAGGACGAATGACCATAAGTTTGTAAAAAGTTTGTATGCATACCTGTTATTGTCAAATCACTAGGCAAATATAGCTTTTTGGGGGCATGCTCTCTTCGATAATGCGATATTGTAGGGCAAAATGACATTACATGTAAATTTATATTCTCTGTATTTACTTTTTTTAATTGGTTATTATGTTTTCCCCTTTTGTCTTTTGGAGGTGTTATATTTTTTAATAGAGAACCATTATTTTTTTTATAGCCAAGTGTACCAGCAAAAAATTCTTTACATACTTTAACTCGTTCATTATTTGATGTCTTTAAAAAGTAATAAATGGTTTTATTTCTTTTAAAGGTACTGTGGTTTTTTGTTTTACGTATTTTAACTAAACTTTCTTCGCACATATTTGATATAAATGTTTTTCTTGACTCATAATTTAAAGCCCTAAATTTTTTATTTATTTCCAATCTTCTTTCGCTTATAATTTTTTCCTTACACTTGTTTTGGCAATTGCAAGGTGGCCGTACAACGTAAGATTGAATTTTTTTCGCTTTTCTAATCTTGTTACGTTCTTCTTTGGAATGAACATATCTTTTTCTTTTTCTCATACCAGCAACCACAGCAAAGTAATCTTCTTCTGACGATACCTCACTTTCAGATAAATCAATATTATTCTCGACATTTTCCTCTGGGGTTCTAACATTGTCTTTATTACTTATAATATTGGGATCGGCGTTTTCGATATTTTCGTTTAAGTCTGATCTTTTAAAAACAGATAAATTAATGTCTTGTATACTCACATTCAGTACATCCAATGTCAAGAACTCATTAAAGCTGTTATCACTGTCATCAGTGGTGTTGGTGTGGACAATATTTGGGCTTGAAGTTTTCAAAGACAGCGCCATAATGTTTCGCGATCGCATACTGGATGTTGATGGAATATTCTGCAACAAAATTTTCACAAATGATAATATGTGGTACTTACGTACTATCGGAGATTTAAGTCATGTCCCTACACATCACCTTACAGGTTATATGGATAACTGCAAAACACGACAACTTAGTGCTTAGGAAAATTGTCAAATGAGAATGTCAATATGGAAAGGACCATTCCTGTTGATAGTATTAAGGCATGCTTAGCAAGAATGCCAACTGTAAGACACAGCATAGGGACATGACTTTTAAGTCTCCTATAGTACATGTTTTACATAACAAGGAGTTATGAAATTCAAGTAGGTATCTCTTAGAATAAAGTCTATACAAATAAAATCCATTTAGTCAAATGTCGTGTTTTTTCCGGAAATCTCGGATATTATTTTCGAATACTTATAAATCCAGGATATATTTTAGGTATTCGGGATTTTATTACTTTTTAAAACGTTAGGTATTTTCTTCCAAAAGTCCAAAACGCACAATTTTGCCTCCATTTAATCGGCCCTGTAACTCTTGCGGTTTTCGAGATCCCGTATGTAAACACCCTCCCCGAATTTGAGACACCCTGTATAGTTAAAATTAGTAGCTGCACTAAAAATTTTTCGGTAAAACATGATAAGAACCTATGTCTTAATACCAATTTTTAGTCCCATAATTATGATAAAAGCATGAAATATTTTTAATTGCAATCATTTGATTTGTAATCACTTAAAAAAAAATAATAAAAACATTAATACTACTTTCCATTTTACGTTCCATCACAATTGCATAAACAACAAAAAAACACCAACAAAATGAGAAACCAGAGCAAAACAAATTAAAGCCACCTACACGAACGTCCGTCGTCTCTTACCAATTATTAATTTGCGACTAACGCTTATTCAACAAATTATGTGGGCCTGTAAATACATATAAAGAAAAGCATATGCGGCTATAGCTGGCACAAGAAGCACACACGTTCAAATGGTTTGAGCTAATTCCATAAAAAGAACAGCATAAGTGCCCATGTTCATGGTTACTTATGCCATTCTTTTTATGTATTAGGAACAAAGTTGGTCTTTATGCTTTTCTTTTTATGTTTTTGAATAAAAATATTTAATGGAGTATGCACTTGTGCTTTTTTTAATTAAAAAAATCGTTTAAAAAAATTTTTTTTGGCAATTTTTTTTTTTATATGATCAGTCAATCCCAAAAGATTCCAAAAATGCAAAAAACAGAAATTTGAAAAAAATCGACTTATGCTCTTCTTTCTTAGCACGGCAGTATACGATATAGAGACGTCATTATAGAGAACATAATTATACCATTTTTTGGTGCAATAGGCGAAGAAATCATTTTAATCGATGATAATGCGCGTCCGCACCGTGCGAAAATTGTCAATGATCGCATTGAATTTCATGGCATTAACAGAATGGACTGGCCACCACATTCACCCGACATGAATTGCATTGAACATGTATGGGCCGAAATGTCTCGAAGATTAAACCAGCTCGAACAGCCACCTTTAACCTTAGAACAACTAGCCAATCAATTACCGGAAATATGGCAAAACATTCCTTGACACTATCATTAACAACTTAATAAGAACTATGCCAAACAGGGTGACAGCACTAAGACGAGTCAGGGGTGGACCTACGAGGTATTAATTTTCATGATAGAACTTTGGGGCACGCTTTACAGGGTGTAATTTTATTTTAATTTTTAGGAGATATCTTTTTATTTAATTTTTTTGGGGCTATTGTGAGTGAACTTAATAGAGATTTATTTATTACATTTAATTTTGTTTTATTGTAAATCCTTGGCAAATTAAAATTGCAGATTTTTAGAATATTAACTTCGATTGTTGAGCAGTGTATTTGAGGTCTAGTAATCGAATTTAAAAACTAGATATGTAATCCCGTGTCAATTTTTTTGAAGACTGAAATTTTCTCCCTTTTTTAAACAGAATCGTATATGATATCTGTATTTAAAAATCCCTATTTATTTATTTTTTTTTCATTTTCCGATTGATGATAATAAAAAAAATGCCTAGGCTTGAGTAAATATAGGGAAATTTAGGAATTATTAAAGGAAATCCTAGGGAACTTAAGGCACTTTTTTACTTCGCAAGGGTTACCAGACATATCCCTAAAATTGTAAAATTTATTCAAATATCTTGAATTTTCGTGGATTTTATATATATTTTTTTTATTTAGTCATATATGGCCATTATAAATTGTTTTTTAACATAAACAATCTTATTTTCTAATAAACTAAGACATAAGAAAATCCAACTCAGTTTAAAAAACCTTGTCAAAAATCCATATTTATTTAAATTTTTTTTATTTTTCCGTTTATCTGGAATAAGAAAATTTGGATATCCTTAAATAATTTTATATTATATATCTGTATATAAAAAATATCCTCCCAGTTTAAAAAATATACCTTGATTATATACTGTTGATAAATATACGAAAAATAAAAATCTTCTAAGAAATCGTTCAATAAATATATATTTAACGATCATAATATATGATGTATTGCTTGGGCAGTGACAAGTCAACAAATAATGTATTAAATTCGGAAATTAATTTAATCAAAGAAAATAAAAATTAAATTAAAATAAACCACAAATAAAAAAAGGATTTAAATTCAGATGTAATTTTTTTCACACAGATGAAATAACTTTTACCAAACGAATAGAAAAAGTTTATCTCCTAAATTTTCTTGATCATGTTAATGAACATGTGAATTTTTTACTACAATTTTAAACGCAAATTCCCTTACATAAACAATCAGTTTTTTTAAAATTAATATTGATCCACTACTGCTACTACTTAAAATATCAGTTTTCAATAAACACAGACAGTCACCAATTTTTGCTTAAATTTTAAAGAAATATAAAACTATAAAGTTTCTTTCCATGCAATAAATCTCACCATTATTCGCACATATAAAAGTGTTAAATCATATATGGCGCATAGCCCTGGTATATATCTTTACTATTAAAGTAATATCCGCGCTATCTTATGTACACGGTGAATTTGTAAGGCATTGGGAGCAAGTCAACCTTAAATTATGATGGACATATATCTTGTACACTCGGAGCGACGTTTTACGATAGAACCGAGAACTATCGTAAGTGTTATTTTTGGTCGGACTGTAACATAATATACTCGTTAAAAAGACACTTTCACTCCATTTGCAATTACAAATGTAAAGCCTCCTCTTAACGTTTTAAATCTGGCACGTTAAACCTTTACAGGCGGTACAACAACAAGGCAAAAGAAGGATTAAAACCTTAAACCTCGAATTCCGATTGATTCTCTCGCGAAAACCACTTTTTCGTCCGTGTAATTCCACGGGGGAATACGGGGAATGAAAAATCTCGGCTCGCGGATTAAGACCAGTATTAGGTTTAAGAAAATTTAAATGTACGAAGGATAATTCCAATGAAGATTAGCGTCGTCTTGACAGGGCCGCCCTGTTCCGGTGCCAATTTCTCTCCTCGACAGGTTAATTTGAATTTTAATTTTTGCTAAAACGGGCTGCGTTTTCCTTTTTCTTTTCTTTTTCTTTTGCAAAATTAATGCGAAATGTGAAGAAATCGGTTTTATTAGTGGCATATTATTTATATAGCATTTTTTTATGAATATCATAAACTACACGCATAAATATTTATGGATTATACACATTATGTATTTAAATATTATTAATAATAATAATAAATATTCTTAATTTGCCAACAAAAAAAATACAAGTTTACAAAAACCTAAAAGTAATAAATAAATTTCAGAATTCTGCCATAACTAGTTAAATAGCTTTGCTTTTAAGACCATTTAATATATATCTAAACTTACCATAAATTTCTCCAGGTAAAGTACCATTATGCAAAGCAAAATAATAGATGAAGGGTCCTATTTACTTTACAATCTTTATTTCAAAAATCCCGACGCGTTTCGGTTGTTAAACCATTGTCAAGGGAAAACTATGTAAGTAGAATATAAAAGGTTGTCATTAAACTAATAAATTAATTAAAAACATAGTAAAATTTATATGATATTATTACAAAACGTCCATAAAAAGGTCTATTTTTTATAAATTCTTAAAGCCCTTGAAATCCTCTTTTCAAAAATATATAATACCATATATCTTATTTTAGCTGTTTCCGATATTTCCGATGCTACATTGTCATTTTTCCATTTTCCAAGTCTTTTAATTTTTATAGAAGTAGGCTATGGAAAAATTTACTTCACTAAGATTATAAACTTAATATTTTTCGACATATTATAAAAAAATAAAGCAATTAACAATAATTTCTAGGCATATTTACGGAGTTTAATAATAATTATAAACTAATATTACAAACTAGAACCATTTTTTTTTAAAGTAAGTGTTCAAACTGAACACTACCTTCTCGAATACATAATAAACACCTTTTTCTAACTGATTTACATACGTTTATAAGCTCAAGAGGTCTAATAGCACGAAAAGCTTGCCTAGTCGCTACTTGCAACTCTTCCCGTGTTTCGATAGTTCTTCCTTTAAAAACTAAATCCTTCAATCTCCCCCATAAAAAAATCTAAGGGCTAGCAGGCCACAATATACGTCCCCTAGTACCAATCCAATGATCCTGAAATTCCTGATTTAAAAAATAAGTCGTAATTCGTGCGTTGTGCGAAGGACAACCGTCTTGCTGATAATACGTGTTTCGAACTCTCGCTAATGGTAAATTTGCCAAAAATGGTGCAACATATGTTTGTAAAATATTTACATAATTTTGGGCAGTCAAAATTTCATTAACAAAATGAGGATCCAAAAATCTACCTCGAAAAATTCCAATCAAAATATTGAAGCCCAGCCGTCCCTGTCTGTTCGCGCGTACTACAGCATGTGGGTTTTCTGTAGTCCAGTAATAGGAATTATAGTATCTATTCGGCTTTCATCTGTCCAAATAATGTTATTATGGAAGTTCTCGTCCAATCTACACTTATTGATATACCAATCACAAAATGCAATTCTTCTCTGAAAGTTGCCATCCTGTAGGTGATGAACTTTCCTAACCCTGTAGGGTTTAAATTTGTGCTTTTTAAGCGTTTTTAAAACTCTGGTTTTCTCAACACCTATTTCCTCTGCAACCGCTTGATGAAACTTGTTAGAATGATCTTGAACCTTACCTATTATATTAAGTTCCTGAATTTCAGCTTCAACATCAACAGCATAAGTTTTGGGTCTTGGCTTTTTAAAACTTCCGTGCTTCACAAGATTTAATTTTACCATTGGAAATATTCTTTTATCTGGTTGATGACGTTCAGGAAAGGTATTTAAATATAATTCACTGGCTGCCTCGGAATTTTCATTAGACAGAAAATAGCACTTTAACATGTCAACTTTTCCGTAATTTTCATATTTTTTTTTTAAATTCTCTAAATATATCACTATAGAGCACTATATAGCTCTAAATACAGCAAATTCAAATGTGTTACCGACAGAAGAAATAAACAATTTTCTATCTGGCTGTCACATATGACATGTGCTGTTTTTTACCAAAGCCTACTTCTATAAAAATTAAAAGACTTGGAAAATGAAAAAATGACAATGTAATGTCGGAAATATCGGAAATAGCTAGAATGAGATATATGGTGTTATACATTTTTAAAAAGAGAATTTCAAAATCTTTAAGAATTTATAAAAAAATAATATGTTTCATAAAAAAAAAAAAAAATTCTTTGGAATATCAACTTTATGAAACACCCTGTATAAAAATATATAACATAAAAATATATAACATGACATATAAGTCAATTTTTTTCTATCTGTTCGGAAAGTACGAGTTTTCTGTTAAAACAGTCGAAATCGCACCACCCTGTACATACCCAAAAAATCTTTTTTTTATTTACAAAATAAAGTCACTTTACACAACAAAAAATAACATGTTTAATTCTCACCAGACCTCACCAAACATTTGCAATGAACAACCGAAGAACCGTATAATACATTAGAGTTAAGCACTCAATTTATCGGGTATTTATATAATTTATAATACCATTAACACTTGTTCGATTACCATTAAATGTTACAATTAAATTTAAACTTACATGTTAAAAATGAATAATATAATTGCGTATAGTCAGCATAAAAATGGTGGCTGGAAGTGGAAAATGTTATGCTTTTATAAAAAGATACCTACCTATGAGATATTTAATACTTCGTTAATAATTTATATAAGAAAAAGTGCATATTATTATATAAAAAAAAATTATAAAAATATTATTACCTTTTCAATAAGTCGAACAATAATTATTTTAAAATCAAGGAATCATTTTAAAAAATTACTTTTCTTACTTCGTTAATCCGTGATTTCAAAATGATCGTTAATGTTTCCTTGTCCTGTAACAAACATTTATGTAAAAAAAGAAAGTAAAAGTCCACTTTTTAACTTTCTACGGCATTTTACTCCTCACAGATGTCTTGAATCATTTCAAAAAGTTACTTTTCTTACTTCATTAATCCCTTTACAAACGAGAAGCATGATTTAATAGCGATCGTCAATGATTCCTGGTCTTGAGATAAAGATTAATAGAAAAAGGGGTAAAAGTCCACTTTACGACTTTCTGCCGCAATTCACTCTTCACTCATGTCTTGAATCATTCTAAATTATTTATTTTCTTACTTCATTAATTTATTTATAATCGACAAGCATGATTTCAGAGCGATCATTAAATGATTCCTAGTTCTGAGATAAGGATTTAGGTCAAAAAACTTGGTTTTTACCGCATCTCACCTCTCAAAAACATTCTGGATCAATATGAAATTGTACTTTTCGTACATATTTATGAATTTTATAGATGGGAGAGATAATTTTAAAACGATCGTCAAAGATCGATGGAACTCAGATCGGTTTATATGACCAAAGGAGGCTTAAAAGTCCACTTTTTCATTTTCTTAACTTTCATAAACACACTGGATCTTTATGAAATTGTATTTTTCTGACGTATTTATGAACTGATATTTTAAAACCAATTGTTTTATTTCAGGCAGTTTTTTGCTATTTTTATTTATTTTGGTCCAATATTTCCTTAATTTTAGGTAAGCCTTAACTAAAATTTGTTGTTTATCCAAGGTAGTCGATTAGTCATATTATTTCATTCCAGTCCAGGTAGTTGAACAATAAATTAACTTTTAATTTTAGGCACTAAGTGAAACAACTAATAAAAATATCTGTTTTATTCCAGGCAGTTTCTTACTGGATTTATTTAATTTTAGCCTAACGTTTCCTTAATTTTAGGCATCTGATCCAAGAATCCTCATCATTCAACTGCCTTGACTAGAATTTATTTTTTATTTAATACAGTTGAGTAGTTTAAAATTTGATTAGTCCAGGCAGTTGATCTTTAAATTTACTTCCAACTAATCAATTGGCAGCATACTCTTAATTCATTTCGGGCAAATGAGCCACTAAACATCTTTTATGACTTTAAGCACTTAAACCATAAGTTCACGTTTTTATTACAGATTTATTTTATTTCAGAATAATTTAAATTTATTTTTTCCAAAGAAAAATATTTTTTTAATTCACTTGTAACTGAAAAATTAGCCAAGATACAATCTTACTTTTAATATAGTTATTTTCATTCTCAAGACTTATTAAAAACTAAAAGAATTCTTCTTCTTCTTCTTTTTCTCCTTCAGGTTGGCAATCATATTCTAAGGTTTTCCGGGCCTCTTGAATGAAATGAATAGAAGCTGTCTTCATAGTTACATTTTTTTTTATATGTTGTTTGGTAAATATAAGCACATAAAAGTGGACATCTTATTGTTTTCCTTTAAAAATTTTAAAGGTAGTTTTGTTTAATAGAGTGGTCGTTAAGAGTAATTTTATTACTAATTATTATTGACGATACGTTGTTTTCTATTTACTACAAAACAGGCAGTATTTTTAACAAGAGTAAGTTACTTCAGTTTATTTTAATTTTTTTCCAATTTGTGTGCTTATTCCAAGAATTTGAGTCATTTTTCATTTTGCTTCAGGCAATTGATATTTTTCCAGGTCTATATATATATTTGAAGAAAAAGAAAAGAAAAAAAATAATTTATTACATATCATAAACATACAAAATAAACAAAACATATTGCCATATACCATATTATAAACTTTGAATCATTAACAATTACAATATGCGCGTGAAAATATAATATATCGAGTTTCAAAAAAACAGCATACAAAGTATCACGAAAAAATAAACAATTAAAAATTCTGACTTAACAGGTCAACTAATCTTATGCCGGGTGGTGCGTCGCCGACCGGAACATAGGAAATCCCAATCCCAGTCAATTATTGGCTTCCCTGTACATTTTATAGAAAAAATGTAAGATAACCTTTTGAAGAGACCAATCTGGTAAACCCTTGTGCAAAATTTCAAAAAACTTTAATAAGCGAATCTTGAATTATTCAATTAAATGTAATTGCAAAATTGGCAAAAATTTCGGTTCAGGTAAAACCAAACGGGCACCAGTAAAATAAATATTATCACTGACGTGAGGAAAATTGTCAATAAATCAGTGACAGTCGACTTTTGGAAACAAGTATGAATTATTCAATCGACGAAAAAGTAGCCATAATTAAGTAAATAATTAACCATAATAAAAGTTTAGATCAAGAAGTAATGTTAACGTGTCTTACTTTAAATGTATGGTTGTGAGATTGATAAAATGAAAAAAAAAACATTTCTTGTATTTAGCTGTATGTCAGATTTGACAAAGCTTTATAAGAAATTGTTTGCTGGTGGCTGGTGTCTGATTTTACCTGAACCGAAAATTTGCTAATTTTGCAATTACATTTAAATAAATAATTCAAGATTCGCTTATTAAAATTTTTTGAAACTTTGCACGAGGGTTTGCCAGATTGGTCTCTTCAAAAAGTTATCTTATATTTTTTCTGTAAAATGTACAGGGAAGCCAATAACTGACCCTCTTCAAATTTACATGGGATGTCCTATGTTCCGCTCGGCGACGCACCAACCGGTATATCTGCTCATAAACATAAAAAATATATTAATTAAAGCATTACATAATACACATCAACAAAAGCTAATTAGTAATATAAATATTTATAAGTTTCATTTTGTATATATTCTACACCAGTATGTACTACAATAATTAAAAAACTAAAACTAGGGGCAACTACGATGTTTGCACTTGAAAGCATAATTTTGGCGCCCAACAGTTTTTAAAACAACGATGACTGACATTTTTCCAGGTATATTAGGAATATTTGTCAATTCAAAAGTGTTGTTAAAAGTGGAAGTAATTTTAGTATTAGAAGTTTGCTGTATCCTTAAATGTAAGTGTTAGGTAAATAAGTGTGAAGTAGTGCTGTGTAAAAAACAGATTTTTTTTACAATATTAAAGGGATGTAAAGAAGTAACTCTTTTGTGTGTTTTAATGATTAACAATTAACTTTTGCCTTTCCTGTGATAAAATTTAGCCTATGGTTGTGGTCCTTCGAAATCAATATCAGAATCAGTTATGCGGTTCTACGTGGTGTAATATTAAGTGTTGCACTCCTCTTAGATGTTCGGGATTCAAGAAAAGCTCCAATACTCATAACCAGAGGAAAAAGATAAAGGAACAACTAAGTTTATAATTATTTCTTCTTAGGTAGAAATAGATAAAGAAATAGCGACGGTATCAAAAAAATGAGAGTGATGGCGATTATAAAAACGATGGTAGTGGTACAAAAAATCAGGATGAAGAAAACTTTTTTTTTTAGATATTTCTAGCAGAATGTTAAGATATACTGAAGTAAACAGGAGCGATATATCTACTTCTAAGAATAATAGTCGTGGCAAGCATCCTCCCAAAAACAAACTCACTTCGACAAGGTGTTATCGATTTCATAAAAAGTTTACCAGCTGTTCCCTCACATTATTCTAGGAAACAGTTAAGTACTCTAAGAAAATATTTACCGCCAGAATTGAAAAATAAGACTAATCTTTATTGAATGCATAAATGCATTAAAAAAGATAAGTGTTTGTTAAGTGAGGTAAATAAGCAAACCGATGAACAAAACGTAAAAGAAGGTGACATTTAACTATATAAAAATCATATTAGGAAGAAAGAGATTAGTAAATAAACATTTATCATTGATCAACAGAAATAAAAACAACTCAATTCATTTCTTTGTACCAGCTTTGTCTTACAAAAGGTTTTGAGTACTCCGAATGGTGACAGTTTTCTTCTTTACACATTTTAGCACGATTTAATACACGTTACGCTGTATATAATCTAACTTTCTATGAAAGTGGTACTAAGAACGTGCAGTGTTAATTATGGAGGGAATGCGATGAGAAGAGGGGTGCTAATGATATCTGCACTTGACTTTACAAATATCTGCAGTCGATAAACACCCATAATGATAGCATTAAAGAATTGGTTTTGTATTGTGATAGTTGCAGTGGACAGAATAAGAACCAACAGATGTTGGCAATTATCTTTGTTTGTAATATGAATTCTGAACATTCTCCTCTACACGCATATTTCAAACGCTTTCAGATTTTTAGTGGCATCTTAAATAATAACTTAAAATATACGTATATTATAATAACTTTTTAGCACAAAAAAGTTAAATTTAAAACAAAACAAGAGGGGCCCAAGAGAGCGGCATTACGCGTCCCCGATTTACCTTATTCCGAGAACATTGTTTCATATTAAACGGGAGTTTACTGCTTTAATTAAAACTTAAAACGGCGGTATTCCGCATAAACCCCGATTTAGGTGTCGAGAGCTTACAATTCTTTGTTGCCCCTCGCGCTTTATGTGTATACGACGCTTACGATTGCTTTAATATGCTAATTTTTCTTAACGGTTAAGGTGTCGAATAAAGTGGATTAGGATTGAAGATCGGCACATTGTAGAATGCACTTTGGTGTTGGGTTATTTTTTTTTAGGAAGAATATTAATCTTTGGAAAATCTGAATATGCTTTAACTAACGTTTTTCAGGGGCGGACCTTTTTTGCAACACACCAATTTGAGAAGAAGCAGCGAAGGGGTCTTCAGGTAAACCTCAACCTCTCTCTTCACCAAATAACAATTACCACATGCAACTTGTAAAGTACTAATAATTTTCCCTCATTACGCTTCTTTCCTTATTAGTAGTAGACCGACAAAATCTTTTCTATTATTTTTCGTTAAAATGAACTCACAGAACTTAATTATGCCTTAAATAAAGTGGAGCCTTTCACCCACCACTAAAGTACAACATAATATTCAGGAGTTTAATTTTGGGAACCGCCACGGTCGCTCTTAATGGTCGAGAGGATTCGCGGAGTGAAGTTTATTGAAACCTGTTCTCTCATATTGGATTTTAAAGTGTCAAATAAAAGAGTCAATTTAATGAGAGCCAGATCAATGCGTCGCGACGCTATAGAAGCCTCTCTCCACCGAATATTACTTTGCTTTTATTAAATTAAAAGATTTTGCGAAAACTTTAGGGCTTACATTTAATGTAAAGTCATAATGAAAGACATATAGGATGCCAGTAAACAAAAACAGATTTATTATTTCATTTGTGCGCAGCGTAATTTAATACCAAGCAATCAGTAATAAACCGATATTTATTGTGAAAACAAAATACAATAACAATAATAACAATAATCTAGTTATAGAATTACTGCGGGGGGTAATTAATTCGTAACGCGGACTATATGATGTTACAATAAATTAATATTATACGGGTGGAAATAAATTGACCGACCTCGTACATATGAGTATAATTAACTTGTTCATAATTAAGCCTCGAACGAGTAAAAAATTGTTTTTTGGAAAATCGGATTTTTTTCGGGTGGGTTGGTCTACCGGGTCGAGTTTACCCTCACAATCAAATTGAAACAGCGTTTAAGCGGTTTTACTCTACGGATTTCGGTTGATTGAATTTTAATTTTTTAATACTCCATATTTATTGTTTTATTATTAATAAACTCGCTAAATTAATTAATGATGAATATATTGTTCAGTAAAAGAGGCAACGTATGTGGTCTTAAAGCATTATTAGCCTATAGGAGAGAAAAATTATTTTCTTCCTAATATACAGGGTGTCCAAGATAAGGATCCTAAGCATGGGGATCTCGGTACCTGTTGGAGATAAAGCTTCGGTTAAATTAGGAAAAAGTTGTGCACTTTGAAGTGTATTTATATGCCGTTGAGAAACTTCAAAAATTTCCATGACCTGCTGAGATATTTGGAAAAAAACGGAAATTTGCCAATATCGATTTTATTTTTTCCTGGCTTTATTTTAAAAGATATCAAAAAACTGTTGACACTTTCTCATTGACACTTTTGAAGTAATACGTAATGGCGCTTTTAAATTTTATATCCGACGTTTCGTTTTCGAGAAACCATCATCAACTTTAATTGTCACATTGTCACATTTTTTTGTTAGTTGAAAGGAAAAATGCAAATTTTCTATTTTTTTAGCATATTTTTTAAGTAGGCTTTGGAAACAAATGCTATATATATATATATATATATAATAGGGTGGAGCGAAAAAAAATTTTTTTGAAACTTAAAATGCCTAGATGCGGAAAAATTGCGTTTTGTTATTACAAATCGGTGTGCAAAATTTCAGATTTCTACGACGTCACCTTTGGCTGCCCATATGACCTTAGAAATTGGTTTTTTTATATTAGGCGGGCCCGTAACAGTCTATAGAAGAAAGCTGCCCCTCAACTTCTCAAATGAGACTAAAACTTCCAAGTTTAGCGCAAGCTTGCGATAGAACAGGCGTATCCGATAGATCTGCCGCAATTATTGTAAATGCAGCTCTAACAGATATGGGAATTTTAACCAAAGAAGACCCCTCCAAGATCGTAGATCGAAGCAAAATAAGAAGAGAGAGAACTAAAGTGCGTAGTGACCTAAAAAGAAAAGGTAAGGAAACATCATTTCCAATATATGGTTTATATTTTGACGCACGGAAAGACCAAACAATAATTCAAGTCAAAGGCGAAAAGACATGTTCAAGAAAAACCATAATAGAAGAGCATATTGTACTAGTATCGGAACCAGGATCCACGTATTTAGGTCATGTAACTCCAACTTCTGGTCATTCGACCAATATCAAAAAAAGCATTTTAGAATTCCTAGAGAAAAACATGGATCTTTCTAAACTTCAGGCTATTGGATGTGATGGTACAGTAGTCAATACTGGTGTAAAAAATGGAATATTGAGACAAATTGAAGTTTCTCTTGGACGACCTTTACAATGGTTCGTTTGTTTGTTACACGCAAACGAACTTCCTTTGCGTCATTTACTGCAAAATTTGGACGGCGGTACTATTGGGCCTAAAGGATATAATGGCGAAATAGGAAAACATTTGGAAAACTGTGAAAAAATGCTATTAATTTAAATAACTACTTTGCCTGCAATTACTCCAAGTGAACTTGGACCGACCAGCAATACCTTTATGAAATCTGTGCTGCAATTTCAACAGGAAACATTTCTTTGAGTTTGTCGCAGAGAGGACCAGGAAAATTGAATCATTCCAGGTGGTTAACTACAGCCAATCGAATTTTGAGATTATATGTTGGTACCGAAAATCCATCAACAAATCTTAAAATTTTAACGCAATATACTGTAGGCATAGCAGCAAACATGTTTTTGGAATTATTCAAAAATCCAGATTCTTACCAGAAGAAATTAGAAATATTATTGATCCTATCATTCAAAGAAACGGGTACTTCGCTCACCCAGAAAACATGTTGTTAGCTATTCTCTCTGATAGTAGAAAAGCAGTAAGAGAATTAGGTTTAAGAAGACTGCTAAAATGTAGACAACACAAGCCATTAGGACTAAAAGTACGTGAGTTTAAGGTACCCTTATTAAATTGCAAGGCCACAGACTACATTGACCTAATTGGTTGGTAGTCGATAACAATTACCGAGTCTCCCCTTATAGTGTCGATTTCCGATAGCAGCCTTATGGAAATGATCTCAGAAGTTCCAAGTGAAATTGAAATTTTAAAGTTTCCATGCCATTCAATAGCAGTGGAACGCTGCGTCAAATTGGTAACTGAAGCATCAACTGCAGTCTGTGGCTTTGATGCACGTGATGGTTATATAAGGTCCAAAATAGCTTTTAGAGCCGCATTGCCAATATTTGAAACAAAAAGTCAATATTATAAAGTTTTAGAGAACTAAAAAAATTATGAGCATATATAGTGATGAAATGCGGTTGGAACTCGAGTTGCAGCCACCTCCACGTTATGAGTTCTGGGTTATTTTCTTTAAAAAAAGTAGTTTCAATAAAATTTTAAAAGGAAATAAGCGAAGAGCTGCATAGAAATTTGGAAAAATGTTGATTTTTTTTTAAATATTCATGCCTCATTTGGCAACCAAAGATAAGGTCATACCAAACCCAGGTTTTGCGCAGTAATCAGCGGTTTGAAAAGGCAACTTTTTCAAAAATAGGCATCGCCATATCTCACAAATAAAAAAAATCGGCCATTTTTACTCCACCCTAATATATAAGTTGTATTAAACAAAAGTTCCACTTTCTTCATTTACTTAAATACAAAAATTGTAAAACTTCACTATGTAGAAATACCAGCCTTGAATAACTGAAAAATGACTCAAAAACTGGAGTAATTAGGAAAACTATCTTGACCCTTCAATACAAAATATAAATATATTTAAACCTAGAAAAACGATTTTTAAAAAAATTGTTGGGCGCCAAAATGATGCATTCGAGTGCAAATATCATAGTTGCCCCTAGTTTTATTTTTTTTTACTATTGTAGTACATAGTGAAATATATACAACAAACGGCTATAATTATAATTATATAATAGACTTGAGATGTAATAATTTGACACAAAACGGTTAAAGCATTTGGAAAAACCATAAAATGACTTGAAATCAATGAAACTAAACTAAAAATTTACTTTTACTTCTACTTAAACTAACTTTTAGTAATTGAAAAAAAATATACTGAATACCTGAATACCAGTTGTTTTATAGTAAAGTGAAAACAACTTATGGTCAATTAGCCATAAAATTCCATTTAATGACCTTCCTGTCAAACGAAACTACTTGTAAAATGTTTTAAGAAAAGCAGTAAAATGTCCACTGTTAAAAGTCAATATTCACCAAACAGGGCATAGAAAACATTTTGTACACTGTAATTTGTATAAATAGTACCTGCCTGTAATTTTAAATATTACATTTTACTAACTTTGATAGAGACGACTTTAGAATTATAGACATCAAATTTTTTGTTAACAATACGACGTTGTATTCTAAAATAAACTACATTTTAATATACTAACGACATATTCATTTCAAGTGTTTTTATATTAAATAAATAAACAAGATATACAACAAAAATACTCTAAAAACAAAATGTATTTTTTTTGTTTTCTCTCCTGGCCATTAGACCTTTTTTTATTATGAATACTCCATTTCACACAATCCTCACATCCGGTTTGAATATTATTTTTTATATGCTCAGAAGCCTTTACATTATTTTCAAATTACTCACATAGTCAGAGTTTTTTATGTCCAAGCACTGTAAAAGATATATTATTCCTTTAGGTATATTTTATTTAGAAGTTATTTTTAAATCTGGATATTTTTTCAAGGAAGTATAATTAAAAACTCAGGGTGTTTTAGCAAATTAAGTTATTGATTCCAGAGGTTCTAGCTAAAGACTACGTTAGTGTCTCATGTGATTCAAAAGTTTCTTATTAGACGATTTCAAGTCAAATTATTTCCAATTAATATCAATCGAAAACAATTAGAGAGTTACAAAGTGTGACTTACGTGAAATTATTTAACCAGTGTTCTCAATAAAACTAACAGACTTTTCCAGAAGGACAAAAAGCGTACTTGGAAGTCTTTTTACTATGCCAGTGATATGTATAATAGGAATAACAAAGAGCCAAAAACAGACCTTTATAAAAAAAAAGAAATTCTTGCTGAGTGTACTACAGATCTCGCAAGTAAGAGTGATTCAAACGTTCAAAGTTTATCTTCCAAATTTAGACAGCAGTATTACATAATCATCAAGCATTCTGGTGGAACTTCTTCATTAAAACCATAAACAGTATGTCCCAGTTGGTTAGTTCATTTACATTGTAATCATTTAAATCAATAAATAATAGGTAAAATAAAACAGGGCCATAATGGCAACCTTGTGATTTTATTAGCTGTAAATTTATTATGCAAATGTACTTCAAATCGGAACAATAGTCCTGTTTGAAACAATGATTTTGATAACCTTTATCTAAAAGCTCAAAAATATAGCTGCAAAACATGAGTGGCCCATATAAGTATATAGTCTATCATAATATTCGTAGTAGGTGCCCCTAGTTTTAATGTTTTAATTAAAACCAATTATTTAATTAAAAAAAATTTTGCTGATATTCGGTCTGTCCCATCACTTTAAGAAACGTCTTTATTTATAAAAATGATGCACTCAAACGTCTCAGAACATAAAACGCGTGTTGTTTTAAAAATTGTTGGGCGCTAAAATGATGCATTCAAGTATATAAAAATTGCAATAGTTGGTATTAAATACCACTACAAATTTTGTAGTGCCTAGTTTAAATTTTTTATCTATTTAATTAAAACCAAATGCTCCAGATGATTAAATCTGTCCTTTAGCATCTGTCGCTCTTACTCTATTATTTAAAACGCATTTTTTCTTTATTTAATGCGAAATTGAGAATTCTTGAGAATAAAGTAGGCGGAAAAATTGTTGAGTGCCAAAATGACACACTCGAGCCTAAAAATTTAGACTCCGAGTTGGTGTTCCAGAAAAAAATATTTTTTTTTTAAATTTTTTAAGAAAAATGTTTTTAGTTTATCATATTTTTTATGAATAATTATATATGAACCCAAAATAATAAATTTTGAATATTGCATTGTTTATTTTAGAAGGCTCATAAATAAAATTTTGTTTTTTTCCATAAAACATGCTTTTTTATTATTTCAAGGAATTGGACTCTAAGTCATTCTATTCCAGGAAAAAAATGTAGATTTCCTTTTAATGTTCTTCATATTTTACCCCAGACTTATTTTTATTTTTTATTTTGTTTATTTTTTAGTTTAATTAAAACTTTTCCTTGTTTTTAATTTTTTCCTTCAAATATTTTTTCTCATAGCCGCTGTCTGTCTTTTCTTAAAAAATCCCGGAGTTTTTTAAAATTATTTCGAGAATTGAACCTCAAGTAACTAATTTTCAAAAAAAAGTTTTTTTTTTCTGGGATTTAATCAAATTTTTGTGTATTTTTTTTTATTTTAGATTTTTCTCACTTCAATATTTTTAATGTAAATTATAAGACTGTTACTAGATAATATAAAATACAGTTTATACTATAAAATTATGTATGATATATGAACACACAGTGCCTTATCTTGGAATAAATACAGTAAATCAAAAGTTAATTTTTTTTTGACAAAATACTTGGATATGTCGATTAGTTTTTTAAAGTGCCTTTATTTTAATGTAAAATTTTTTTCTGCAGGGTATATTAAATGTGAAATATTACGTCATCGATTATTTTTACAATTGCAATCTTTTGTTTTAATTACGATTATTAAAAGGTTTAACAAGTTACGCATGCTAAGACTTCTATTATTCACTTCTTGTCTTTTAAAAGATATCTAACAAGCATTACTAATTTGAAAAATAAATAAAATTTAATAGTACTTTTTTAATGAATGCTTAAAATGTCAAGTGTTCTTGCTATTGACATTGTGATAACAAATCAGTTACAAAAAGAAGTAAGGAGATTAGTATTGCATTCGATTTAAAAGGTAAGGAGCAAAAGTAGAAACATAAAAAAAACATTCTATTCTTATTCCAGCAAGTTCAATATTAAGTTGCATATTCATTGTTTCTTATTATCTCCTGTCAGCTTTTTCCTATAGATCTAATAAGATTCTCAATGATCCCAGGTGGAATAGAATTCTATATTTTTTTACTTTTCTCAAACGTCTCATTAAAATTTTAAAATTTTTATACCGCTTACACAATCTCATCTTCTCTATCCTAAAGGTTCTCAATTGAATTAAGATCGAAACTCTGGTCTGGCCACTTTATCAATTTAATTTTACGTTTATTGAAAAAATGTTTTACTGTTTGAGCAGTTTTTTATTTTTATTTTTATTTTTATTCTTATTTTTATTTTTATTTTTATTTTTATTAATTTTTTGGGAAATTTTTGTATGTAGATATTTATGCTAAATAAAGATTATTATTATTATTATTATTATTATTATTATTATTATTATTATTATAGCAGTGTACTTCGGGTCATTGTCATGCTGATATATCCACTTTGGTACCATATTCTCCGCTGTAAATGGACATTAGACAAAGTTGCTAAATATTTAAATCTGTCCATTATACCACCTATTTTATAAATGGGTCCCATGCAAAATTCAGAAAATGCACCCCAAATTATACAGTTGCCGCCCAAATGCTTCACAGTATTTAAGGTGTGCTTAGGATTAAATTGTTTCTTCTTTGGACGTCAAGCTTAAATGCACGTCAAGCCTCTATATTCATGTTTTGTATCATATAGCTTTGAATAAATCAATAAATCAGACTCACTCTCTTCAGAAAACAAAACGGTTTTTCACTTATTTTCTAACCCACCCTGGGTGAGCGAAGGCCACACCTAACACCCAGGAAAAGTAAACAATGGGGACCGGTTTTCTTTCAAGAAAATCTTAACAGATACTTACAGGAATCCCTAGTTTAGATTTTGGCTCTGTCGTTTTCTTGCCCTAAAAAAAATATCTGGTTTCAACAAAATCTTAAACTCCCTATTTTGATGAAATAGTGGCAAAAGAGGACCCTTTAATTGGCCACTACGGATTTAACTCCTTTTGACTTTATCTTTTGGAGTTACCTAAAGAGCAGAGTTTTTAAGACCAAACCATTAAGTAGTGAGGATTTAGAAGAACGAATTAGACAGGAGAGTAGGCTAATTTCCAGCGAAGTAACCTATGTACCAAACCATATTAGAATCGTAGTTCAATTCAGTAGCTCAGTTTGGCCACTGAAACCTTAATATTTTACAATGTTTTACTTGTTGACTGTATTTACCATAAAATTATCCTTCATACTAAAAGGATATTCACCAAAAATAGCATAGAAAACATCTTCTCTTTCATATCTCTACATACTGGTAGAAATTTTATTTAATACAATAAACAACTTATAGATTGATTGTGGTAACGAATTTATTAATAAGGTACATAAATTCTTTTCAGTTTTGACGTCCGTGGAAGAACATTTAACGATGCCAAACTGTGGTCGTCTCCAACCGTCTTCGGTAATCGGGCATTTTTCCAGTCACACGCGAGTCCGGCCAAACTTGTGATAACCGACATTGAAGAGTCTGACGAGGGCATCTACCGGTGCCGCGTGGATTTTAGGAATTCACCCACTAGAAATAGCAAAGTTAATTTTACTGTGATCAGTAAGTATACGTTACTCTCATATTATAAAGTTTTCTATCAGTCTTGTGCTGATGAAAATAAGGGATAACTTAAATAAATTTCATATCTAGAGATCGAAAGAACGGATCAGTGTGTATTTAATTAAAAAACAGGCCGGTAAAGATCAAAGAGAAAAATATCCGTGATAAATTAAGGAAGTTCGTGTTTTCTCTGAGATAACTTTTGCTTACAGTCTTTGCAGGGAAGTTCTTTATTAACCTCTACGAATTTTTTTTCTAAGAGGTGGGGAGGTATTAAGACATTTATTAAAGAAATTTCGACGACGTTCAAACAAAGTAAGTAATCAGTTTCATTAAAAAGTTTTATTAACATTAACTTTTGGATATTAAAAAAAAAAATTATTAGTCATTGATATTAAGAGCGTTCATAGGTTTAAGGGTGCCCTTACACGGGCAATTAAAATTGCTCAATTTTAGGCAATATTGGTCAATTTTACTTACGGAAATAGAAAGCAATTTCAATTTTTAAAAATGCTCTGCAGCAACAATATTGAGCGATATAGTGCAACTCCAAGAAACTAGCAATAAATTCATACACGACCAGTTTATTTGAAAACTATCGCTCGCAATGGACGTTGATTCTTAAGCAGCGGCGGCCTGTAGCGCTTTTGTTATCTTAAGCCAAAAACAAAAGAAAGGAAACAGACTTATTTGGGTGCGATGCTTTTTAGCAAGACGAAAACATTATTCATTGTGTTATGAATTGAACGATCTTTTATTTAAAAACTTTACTCCAATGTCCCGAAGTGATTTTGAAATTCTTTTAAATAAAGTCAGCCCACTAATTACGAAGCAGACGACCAATATGAGAGACCCAATTTCTGCATCAACGAAACTTGCCTTAACCCATCTGATTCTTGGCTACCGGAGATTCCTACAAAAGTTAAATGTATCTGTTTTGAATTTCTGATTCTTGTATTGCACTGTTTGTACCTACGGTATGCAGACCTATTGCAGATGTTCTTCGTGGATATATAAAGGTAAGTTGGTATACTTTTCATTGTTGTTAACTTTTAAGTAGTCGCGTGCGCGAAGGTATTCTAATCAAATCTATCATGCGACTAGATAAAAAATCGAAAATCAATATAAAATCTTTTTTTAGGCTTTTTTTAATTTTTTATATTACTGTATTACCAGTAATTACTAAATAATTAAAATAATATGTTATAAAAAATTTAATATCATATTGTCCATATTTGTGATTGTTCTAACCATTAAGACATTATTTTGCTGCTGAGACCCAAATAACTTTCCACCTGTTGAAGGAGTGGTTCTGGGTTTGTGAAACTTTTGACCAGAAAAAAGGTTCGAGTCGCTATTCTGGTAAACCGATGGCGATGTAGGACTGGGAGAAGCTGGAGAATCTATTCGCTGGCGCTTTGCAGAAACTTGTGATGACATAGAGGATGATTTTTCCATTCTAATAGTTTTTTCGTCAAAATAGCCCATATCAGCCTCATATAAAATTTGAGAAATTTTAAATTCTACCTGGTTGCGCACGTGCGGGGCTGTATGTTAGAAGTTTCTGGTTTACATGCTCTCCAAAGGCTAGTGATTTAGTAGAAATTTTCTGTTTAACAAGGTTTATAACTTCACAAGCTTCTTGGTAACGATTATCTTCAGTGCGTTTTTTCTTATTTGCACCAGTTGACTGCGAGGGTGGTGGCAAATGGGGGCTATTCATTTCATCCGTATTCATACTATCTGCAACTGTTTCCACCTAAAAATAAATAATTTCTTTTTTTACAGTTGCCTACAAGCGCTCAAGAATGGAAAAGTATATTAAGAGATTATGAAGATATTTGGAAGTTCCCACACTGTTTAGGTTCTATAGACGGAAAGCATATCTGAATAGAGTGCCCTAATAAAAGTGGCAGTCATTTTTTTAACTACAAAAAATTTCATACCATTATTTTGTTTGGTGTCGTAGACGCTCATTATAAAATTTTGTATGTAAATGTTAGATGCCAAGGCAGAATATCTGATGGAGGAGTTTTTGCCAACACAACATTTGGGAAAGCTATTTTCAATAAAACATTACCCATTCCACCAGCGGAGCCACTACCAGGCCGAGAAAGGAACACTCCTTATGTTTTGGTGGCGGATGATGCATTTTCGCTTTCCGAAAACATTATAAAACCATATCCGTGCGATTTAAACCAAAAAGAATATGTAATTATAGAATATCGAGAGTACGCGGAGTAGTAGAGAACGTTTTTAGACTATTAAGTTCAGGACATTTCGAATTTTCCACACAAGTATTGATCTTCAAGTTGAGACAGTTAAATGTGCAACTTTGGCTACTTGTTGTACAATTATACACACCAACTGCAATGTTTGATATGGAAGATACCGATTCTGACACCATTATACCTAGGCAGTGGAGACAAAATTATAATCCTGACGATTTAACCAATTTAGAAAGACGCCCAAGAAATGCATCTACATTAGCAAAACTAAATAGAGACGAATTTATGCATTATTTTATGTTCGAACGCGCAGTGTTCCTTAGCTATCTGCTTATTTGTAATTTTTTTAATAGATTTTTTTTTATACAAGGTGTCCAGAAACTCGACCGACAAACTTTACGAGGTTTAATTCTCCAACAAAAAATAAGAATTTTTTTTGTATGTACGTTCTAAACGTCTTACTTTCGGATCTACATGGTGTTAAAAATTAAAAAAAAACAGTTTAGGACATACATGTTGTAAAAAACAATCTTATTTTTTTGCTGCAGAATCTCCCTGTGAGGTTTGTTGGTAGAGTTCCTGAGCATCACCCTGTATACCTATTTAGATTTCACACATTTAAAATTCCATTCATTTTTTTATACGTGATCTTTAATTAGCAATAGAGTTATTTAAATTCAAATTAAATAAATTTACTAACCTCTGATTGTGTTTCCGATTCTAGTCCTAAATGAGCTTCATCTGTGCCTTTTAAAAAACTTAAGCTTTTAAAAGCAAACCAATTGTTTTCTTGATAAGCGCCACTGCCACTTTTTTGCTTTTTTTCTAATTTTTTTAACTCATTATTAAAATATGTGCGCAAGTTTTTAAATTTTTTTGCTGCCTCGTCGTGGGAAATTTCAAACTGCAGGCCAGTAGACGTTCATCTTTTTTAAGCAAGCGATCTTCGAAGTCAGAACTTTTGTTGTCCTACAAGCAATTACGCAAATGAACTGCATCAATAAAGTTAATAATCTTTTCATTACTCCAAGCCATTTTACTATGAACCACGTGCAATCACATATACACAAATAATAAAAATTCTTGTTAAAAATAAATGATTGTACCACAAAAAAAAAACCCGCATGTACGCCTGGCACCTCGCTCTCGCAGTGGAAGCGAGACGTTAAGCCAAAAAATAAATATGTGAAAGCGAGATACAAAAAAATAAAATTGACTTAAATTTCCATGTCCAGCGGATATTCGGCAATTCGTCTCGGCGACATTAAGCAATACAGAATATATGGAGCAATAGTGCCGAAATAATTGCCGTATTTTAATAAACTTACTAGATGTTGCTCCATTAATTGCTTCAGATTGATCAAATGAGTGGCCAAGCCATAATTGCCCAAAAAATTGCCCGTGTAAATGCGGCATAGGGTTCCAAAAACGTGGACTTCAAGACGAAAGTTCAAATGAATGAGACACAGCGTGCCGACGTTTATTAAAATATATTAGCTATAGATCAGATCAAAAATTGGGAGCAAACAAATTGCATATATTGTTGTAACAGTAATTTTTTATTTCGTATCACAAGGAACCTCTATCTTTGCAACTTGCATGGAAATCATTATCATTATTATTTTATCGGGTGGGAATCTTTTTAGGATTACTGTTAAAATGTTGAGTTGTTTGCATTGGATGCAAATTTTTATGTTTTTTTTTTTATAAAAATATTGTAGCATTTTTATTTACTTAACATAAACTCAGAAAATAAACTCTTAAAAAACATTTCGTCGTTTTATGAAAGCAAAAATCTTCGTCGATTAACATTAACAATAACAAATACAAGTAAATATATTTTATAAGTATATATGGATTTATTTAATAAAAATTAAACCGAATATATAAATTAAATTAAAAGTTCGCATCACTGCTAATATATATATTACAAAAAAAAATTTCCTTCTACAACGTCTATAAGTTTCATTGTAGAAGGAAGTTGATTGATCTATAAGTCTGGCAGTAGTCCAAAGAAATTGCTGCATAAAAAGTATACAGAATCAAAAAAGGCATACGAAGGTAAAAATAATTTTGAAGATGAAAAGTACGCAATAAATTGTCAAAAGCAGACCTCTCTCCAAGTGAATACGAAATGACCAAGAACAAATTAATGATATAAATTTTCCAAAAAGTAGAAGATTTAAAAGTTGAGCCAGTAAGCAATAGAACTCTCTTGAATGTATAAACGCTAGGAAAAAAATTTTAGCTGCTTCAAATTTTCGGACAATTTGTACAAAAAGAAGTACAACTTCATGTCAGTCTTTAATACAAAATATTATTACTGCAGCAAAATGGGGTAAAAAAAAGGAGCTGATGCTATGAAAAAGTACATAATATATAAATAAACAAATAAAATCCTGATGGATTTGTTGAAGAAAAGGGCATTGCAGAAATTAAAGGGACCCTTAATTTTCCCCAGGCATATGACCGCGGAAGAAGGTTTAAACAAAAAATATCAATTTGAAAACATAAAAGGAAAAAAATTAATTTTAATTAAATAAAATGGTTTATTCAAAAAATGGGTTTGCTTTTATACATGGACAAAGGTATTGTATTAAGAATCTATTAGTTATAGTAAAAATACTCATTTAACAAAAAAATAAAAATGCTTATGACTTTTACATACATTGCATGTAGTTTCAGGTTTAAAATATTAAAAATACTAATAATTGAAATATAATAATAGAAAAACATTAACTTTATTTTAGCTATTTTGTGATAATTTTTGATATTGGGGTGACAATTTAAATATTTTGAATGCAAATATCTCTGAAACTAAAAAAGTTAGAAAAGCGCAATTTGGCACAAATAGTATACAGGTACGAGGAACAGGTTCTTAATTTTATTGGGGCAATTTTTACATGATGCGTTTTCAGATTAGTAGATTGGGAGAAAAGAGATCCAATGAAATCTCTAACGAGATCACCAGATCTAACACCCCTTGACTTTTTCCTCCGGGGTCATTTACACAATATTTTTTTTAAATGTATTCAGGATAATTTATTAATTAACCTTCTATTTAACATACCCACTTAACTACTGAATTTCATCTAATAATGATTAACGATTTTATGGAATATCTTATTATATTTTTTTAAATTAAATATAAAACGGGAACAGATGTTTTGAATTTGTTGAATTCTGAATATTGCGGTAAATTTCTTATTTAAATTAATTTTTAAAATATTGTATAGCGGTTTTAAAAGTACACAATCGTTCACATAAGTCATTATTTGTACAATTTGATTTAAGAAAAAGTACAACTTTTTGGCGCCCAACAACGTGGTATATTACGCTATAACAAATATACATAAATTATAAATCTTGACAACGTTTAGAATTAATAAATTTTTATATTCCATGAATCAGTAATATTGGCAACACCATATTAGATCTACAAGTTCCTGAAGTAGAGCATAAAAGAATAAATAAATCTAAATTAATATAAATTTTTAACATTGGTTTTAAGGCCTTAATACTCTGTATAGGAACAAATTAGTTTTAATTAAATCTAGTGGTTACCACGCATATGTCGGTTATAATACAATTTTGTATTCTTATATATATCTAACTTTTTGGCGCCCAACAATATGTGAACAACAGTCATATCAACAATATGACTGATTTTGACGGAGAATTGTCTCTTAGTCTTAACGGGTATTTTTTGGGTTTTAAATTACGCGGTTTCAACAATTACAGAATCTCATCCGTTTTTTTTGCATCGAATTAATGGGTGTTAACTGTTCGAGGCGACCGTTACTGGTGCGTTTCCATGTGAGATGTCGGGAGCTTGACAATGCGATAAACGGCATTTGAAGGTAACTGTTTGAGAAAAACTGTTTGCTTAAAGATCTTCGGCTACTGATGACTATAGAATGTTCATCTTTTCCAAGAAAAAGGGACAATTCTTATGTAAGTGAATGGTACTTCAAAAGATGTGTAATTTAAAGTATCTTAAATAGGGTGGTGCCATTTTGGGGTTGAGGTGCATCGGGCCCAAGGGGTGACTCATCCTATTACCAACATGTGATGGTTGTAGTTCCCCTTACCTGTATACCATTTGTACGAATTGCGCTTTTTTAGTTCTAGTGATATTTGCTTCAAAATTGTTCAAATTGACGCCCTGTATATAATTAAATTAATTCTGTTTTTTAATGGTAAAAAAATGGTTATAAATTATAAATTTCATGATTCAAAAAATATATTTTTAATAATTTCATAATGCAAATTGTCCGTACCCAACCAAGTGATTCCCTGAATTTGTGGCAATAAAAATCAGGGACCATTCTACCATTCTTCGACCCGAAATATATGACATAAATTACTGTTAAAAAATACGATACAGGATCAAAATATAAAAAAACTAAAGGTTTTTCAAACAAAATTTTTAGCATTTTAATAATTGACAAAAGGTGCATATAGTCTTCTGTTGAATTGGATTTTTACATTTTAAATAACTTACGAATCTATTTAGAATGGAAGATACAGAGTGTTATTTACGAGTTTTATGGACTACAGTTTACAAAAACAAGACAAGAAAGGATAAAATGTATTCATTTATAATGAATATTTTAAAGAATCAAACAAAAATAATTTATTTAATTTATAAAAGTGTATGAAGGCTCTTAAAAGTTCAACCTTTAAATATTCCAAGTAGCCTTTAAAAAATCATCTCCTCTTTTCAGCGCTAGATTACTTGAAAGAAAATCGTAAGCACCCCCCAAGTTCAAACCGAACAAAAGCAAGAAAGTTGTCGAGAAAGAAAAATACAGAGACGTGGTCCGGATTGTGTGACGAGGAGGACTTTTAATTTTTTTTCCCATACCCTCGCTCAATGTTTGTCTTTCGGTTCGAACTCTGGAAAGTCACATAAATTTTATATTATACAAGTGCCTCCCTAAGAGGGTCATATTATATAAAAAAAAAGATTGATATAATTAAAAGTATTTAGTAACGCACCATATAAACCGACCTAAAGGGAAAGAAGACGAAAAAAATTGAAATCAATCAATCAGGCAAACGATAGCATTGTTAGGAACGAAGTCAGCTACCGCCTCTAAGCTTGTCGCTGAATCGGTAAAGCGGTTCCGCTTTTTCCAGCTTTCCGGGGGAAATCTCGCGTCATTAATCACAAATTGAATGTTGTTTCTCAATGACAATCTGTTTTTCCTGCCCGGGTTGCTCCTATACACGTCGCACGAGGAAATCTTGTCGCTTATTCAGTTAACGAACCGAACAAGGATATTTGTATATCTTTTTTTTACATAAAAATGCTATTTTTTATAAGGGATTAATATGACTTGATAGGGTATTTGTGATTGTGTGTTGGCATTACAGCACGTTGTAAGTTCATTCTAAAAATAAAGAAGAAGGAGCCTAAGGAAACAATAAGAATATATTACAAATTTCTTAGATTAATATAAATTTACGCACACTCTAGCTTATAATAAAGACATTAAAATGTTCTTTTTTGGTTTAATTTTCCTAAAAGTCAAAATTGCTTTTAAGATGATCAGTGATGTAAAGAGCCAGTTGGTTAGTGTTATGGACAATTTCTAAATCAGAGGTTTATTAATTAAGATGTAGGGATTGTAACTCAGCATACAAGGGAAATAGAAGGGAAGGAAAAACCCTCAAAATGTCTTAATAAAATTAAACTAATTCTCTAATTAAAATTATTACAGGGACTCGAACCCTTTTGATTATATGGAAAAATGATTCCAACTGCCTGGAAGAATAGAATTATTATTCAAGAAAACCACTTCAACTGCCTGGAAAATGGAAAAAAAAAACCCAATTGCTTGGAAGAAAAGAAAAATTATTCCGGGAGTTTGAACCTCTTGGAAAACTGTTGCGTCCTTATGGCTTTGTGTGCTCTAGACTCTACTGTTCAGGTTTCAACTCTTGGGAGCGTTTTTGATCCATCTGTGTACCATATTTGCGATCCATCCCATAACCACCTTGGGTTTGCGCATTTGCCATTTTTCTTGCCTTGTAGGGAAGAGGACCCTGTAAATTCCTATCGAAACAGTTCACCAAGTCCATATGGCTGCTCGCTTGAGACATATCAAGAATATCCCAGTAAGATTTTCTTTTCTGTAAATAGAGATTGTGCTCGTTTAGGTTTGATAGATAGCCCAATGTTGAAGTTGATTTGAAGGCCCCATGCGACATACGACTCTCTGTAGTCTGCAGAGTCTCGATATGGCTGTCTTCTGCTCGCTTTTCCTCCACTATACCAGAATCGAATACAGTACGATGTGTCACCATCTGAGTATATATCCAAGATCTATATTATATCAGGATTTATCAATTGTCTTGCCATCCAAAGGTTCCTCGTGACCTTTTCCAGTACTGATTTGTGATGCGCTTCTCAGGTGAGTTTTCTATTTTCAAAAAGAGATCCAGATATTTCGCGCTCTCTCTGGGAATGACCTGATCGAAAAACTGAGGACGTTTACCATCCTTTTCGTGGCAAATGGTACAAAGACCGTCTTCGCCGGGTTTGTAGATTAGTCCTTCCATAATGCCCCATTCAGATGTCCCCACGTGGTTTTCCTTGTTTATTACGGAGATATTATCCACATAACTGACGGTCTTGTCCGAAGGAGCCTTATCAGGTCATCCACCATAGAAAAGAAAATAGTCCTTATCATGTGGGCATCCCTTAACCGCAGTGGATCTTTGGTTCGGCATGCATCTGAGCCATTTTATTATGCCTGGATCAGTTCCTCTATTAGAAAATGCTGTTTCTATTGCGAGGAAGTCATAAACGTACACAGGGCAATTTTTTTTAATTAATATTTCCTTGGATTTCAAGGCATTTTCAGATTGCTCTGCCGTCATACTTTTATTTGAGTGGCCAACGTTCGTTTTTCGTGCATCTTTATAAACTTTCTTTGTCTAAAAACAAGTAAAGGCTTGGTTGAAGTGTGTCCCTTTATGCATAGAGGGCATCTCGACCTGACAGACCTGATTCCAGTATCGTGTGAAGAGATCTTAATGTCCTTGTCATAATTATAAATGTCAACTGTCATACTTGGGTCGCTAACGTTTGCCAACCAAAAAAATCAACGTTCGTTTATGGTAATTTTATACCCGCGAAAACAATGGGACGGAAAATGGGGACTAAATAATAATTGTTGTCGGTCATCTTGTTTTTAATTGAGTTCGCCATTGTTCGCTAGGGAAGATTAAATGACGCCATAATTATTGTAAGTTAATTAGTTTGTTTGACACCTCACAGTAAGGGTCAATGTGAAACGGTTATATGACAAGATGGCTTAAATGAAGAACCCAATCAAAGGGGAGACTCGTAATTCAGCCGCCAAAAGTGCATTGATTTAATTTTTTAATGCAAATGGATGACATACATTTTAGTCAATGATCTCCAGTATTTTTTTATGAAGTTTCTTCATTGGGATATTTTATTTTTAAATTTGTGTTATTAAAGTGATTATTTTATTTATAATTTTTTTATATAAAAATTACTCTTATGTAGCATAATTTCTATTATCTAATAAAATTTATATTACGATTATATGTTAGTGCTTACGATTTGTTAAAAACCTCAAAGTGACTCAGTTGATTGGAATTATAAAAAAATTCAAATTGAAATGTAGTTAATAAATGAATTAATTAGACGAATCTGTTGACATTCAATTTTTTTTGCAATTTTAACAAACCTATGGCTCAACTGCCTGGAATTGTAAAATCATTAAAACGTCATTAATTAACTAGTCCAAACAATTGAAGCCTATTGTTAATTAAAATTACTAACATTAAAAAATCAATGGCTCAACTACCTGGAATTGTGACATAATTTCAATTCCACCGTCATTAGTAAATTAATTTAATAATTTCTAAACTGACTAATTATGTTTTGGAAATTATTTATAAAGTTCGAACCACGTGTGCCAATAACTGATACGTAGATTTTCATACCCTTGTCCAACCTTGTGAAACAATTTTTACAAGCAATAAAAAACACGTCGCAGTTTTTTGAAAAATTTAAAAGTCTTGAGGTCAGTGACGCAAAATTGGCTTTTGCTAAGTATTTAGTAGCCTCTTATAATTTTTCTACAAAGGTATTTCATGAATGCCTAAAGGTAGAAACCTTCTAAACAGAAATTACGAAAGCTAAAGGAAGTTCGATTATTGTGTGTGTAAATGACGTATGTACTTTCGAGCCACATATTATTTTAAACAATTTAATTCAATATTTTTATTATTGTTCAAAGTAGAAAACAGACTGCAAAAAATTGGGAATTGTAACAGAATTGTACTTCCATAAAAAGAATTACCTACTAAGAAACCGCACAGAGGCGAAATTTTGCGACAAAATGTCCCAAAATATTACGCGAAAATCCAGGCATTTTTAAAATATTTATTCTAATGCGGGTTTTACAGACATGACAATGTATAAAACCCGCATAGAATTATATTCTTAAAATGTTTAATATGCTGTGTTTTGCATAATGAAAATTAAAGCGTTATTCTAATAAAAAAAAAAAATCAGAAATAAAACTCTAATAAACAAACTTAACAACATATCATTTTTTAAATAAAAGGCTGAAATAAACCGCCTTCTTTCGCTAATAATGATAACAGCCTGGCGTTGTTACTTTTAAAAAAGCTTTATTTACAAAAAACCCAAAAACTTAAAATTAATGAACATCTAATATGAACAGCAGAGCTTTGACACAATATTAAAATGTTACCGATTGTTATACACTTATTTAAATAGTACTTAATTGCTATATCAGCAAGTATGTTGGTTATCGGCTATTACTCGCTAAACAAAAACTTAACCTATCGTAAAAGCTATTTCGCACCTCCAAAAGAGTTTCAGGTAAAATGGAATTGGCACCTTCGACAATTTTATTTCGGAACTCCTCTAAATTTGTTGGCCTACTAAATTCATGCTTGTAAATGGTCTGCTTAAGTAACCCCACAGATAAAAGTCATTTGGAGACAAATCTGGAGATCTAGGAGGCCATTTAATATCGCCAGTCCCACTAATAAGGCGGTTAGGAAAAGTATTTGTTAAAAATTCTTTTACCCTTCCTAGCCGCGTTATGAGCAGGACAGCCATCTTGCTGAAAATAAACCGATCCCAGGTCTACATCAGGTAGGATTTGAATGGCAGGAAGAACTTGGTTTTGCAGCAACTCAAGGTACTTTTGGGCGTTTAAAGTGCCATCAATAAAAAATGGCCCTATAATATTGTCGCCCAAAATACCTGCTCAAACATTCATTTTCTGAGGATACTGGGTACGAAACTGAAAACTTCTGTGCTCGTTTTCCTTTGACCAATAACGAACAATGGAAGGATTGTGTTTGTCATGTAATGGAAAAGAAGATTCATCAGAAAACAAAATATTCGTTTTCATTTGCCTTTTCCATGATGCTTTCACAAAATTCCATTCTTCGCCACTGGTCTTGAGAACATTTTTTCTGAGTTTTTGAATACTTGAAACATTTGTACCCATATTTTTTCCAGATACGAGCAACAGTTTTATTGCTCATTCCCAGTTCCTGTCCAACACTTCTAGTAGACCGTGTCGAATCAAGTTCTGTGGTACTGCAAACCATTTCTTCCTGCCGTTCTATATCCTGGACCACTTCAACAGGCGGTTCTTGACGTTTTGCGTGGCATTTTTTACAATCTTGAAGACAAAAAGATGTCTCAAAATTTGTAACCACATTTAAAACCGTTTTTGCACAAGGAATCGGTCTATTCTCAAATGTCACTGAAAACAAATCTCTATATTGTACTGCCGAATTGCCTCCATAAAACCATTTAAATAGCTGAACTCTTTCGGAAGGGGTATAAGCAGCCATAGTGAAAAAAATACGAAAATAACGCTCAAAAATTATTAATGCAACGTGCAGTAACACAGCAAAGTGAGGAACTCCCGATTCAAAAAAAAAAAAACGAAAAATTCAGCCGCCTGCAAGCCGCAATCAAGTGAAATTTTTATTTAATTGGGGTTTAGAAGGACACAGTGCTTATATCTCTAAAACTAAGAAAGTTATAAATGTAAAATTTCGAACACAGCTTTTTTAATAAATACCTGTTTTTTGGGTTTTCTCGGAAACTTTTAAAAGTAGAGAAATTAGCCTTGGAACTTGAATCAAATTGGGGTTCCAGGGATAAATTGAAACCAAGAGAGTTAGAGATGTGAACTTGGAACATAGCTTTTCTTATTAAATTTATGAATCCTATACCTACATTTCCTTAAAAACTTAAAAAATAAGAATTTTAGTCTTGGAAGTAAAAAATAGTTTATTTTTGGTTGAACTTTAACGATAAATGTCGTTGAGGATTTATTATTATGCCTATGTTATTTTTTTCCATAATAAGTTGTATACTATTTAAAGACATTTACAGGATGCGTTTAATAGAATGAATTTCCGAGTAAATACATTTACCATTAACAAAACGTTGAATTCTTAGTTATAGAAAATAAGTATAAAATATTAATTTTAAACGCTAAATAATTGTGGATATGGAATTTATAATAAAGGTATCTATTTAAGCTTAAATTGTGGTATATTATATCGGGGGTTCAGGAATTCTACCGACAAACTTTACAGGGTGATTCTCCAACAAAAACTAAGAAATTATTTTATATAAATGTGCTAAAAATTAAAAAAAAAATCTGTTTTTTTAAAAATTTTTACTAGTACCAAATGTAGATATTTTTTTTTAATATGTTTTATGCATCAGGAGGCATTTTTTTTCGTACAAAGAAAAAAATTAATTTTTACCAATGACGTTCGTAAAGGGCTTATCGTAAATATTAAAAATTTTTTATTAATTTTTCTAAAATAAATTTTAGTTTTAGACAAGTTTTTATTCTTGATTAATTTTTATTTGAGGCACTGTGTTTGCGTAAAGTGGTCAAATTGACAATATTTACCCAACAATTACTATTCTGAAGTTTAATATTTTAAATTGAAATATCTTATAAATTATGTATTATCCTTAATCTAAACTTATTTTTGTCTCTGTCATTTTATTTTTAGCCTACTAACAAAATTTAATAATAATGAAATAGGTTTTTATAATTTTCATTATTATTAATTGAAATCAGTATTCTTCCCAAAAAAGGGCTTATATTTATTTACCCAAAAACATTGCATAAAATAAAAAAACTCAATAATACAAAATTGAATAAAAGTAAAAGTTATTGTAGAAAAATACACTAATGTTAAGGATAAATCTCTTACGGACGGGTGTGTAGTTCGGATGTGTTGCTTGGGATCGAATTTCTACACTTCGACAAAATACATTTCCACCACAAGTCAAAACCTTCTCCTAACAATTTTATAAAAAAAAACCCGATACAATTAATCACGAAATATTTACCGGGGTCTCACAACATTTTTATTTTCATTTTCGGTTTTTATCGCGAAACGATCAATCATAATAGGGGGCCACCGTGAGACGGTTCGTCCCGGCAAATAACTGCTTTAACTCAATTTAAAAAGGTTATTTAAAGGGCGGATGTACAGAGCTTTCAAGGGTAGCAAGTTTATTTCTTTTTAAACACTTTTAGTCATAACCAAAAATTAATTATTCATTAGAACATAAAATATCCTAACAGTTGTCGAGAAAAAAAAAACTCTCGACCAAAAAAAAAATAAATGACGACGCAAACGACATAATAAAAGTGAATCCCCGGAGTGGCAACTTGCTGACAAACATTCGTACATACTCAAGGCGCCATTAATAATAATGATTCTTGGATTTATGCGGATTTATTCTGGAGAAACTGGGACGAGGGAGGGTCGCGATATGTCATCAAGGAAGTGTGTGCCGGTCTTAAGGGATTTTCGGGAGATTATACTTCTTGAATGTAAATATGTACTTATTGTTCAGGCTTCAGAAAGTTTATTTTTTATTTCAGAGATATTATTAATTCAGAAGTGATGGTATTCGGGAATACTTTTAAGTCTGGATGTTACCCAAGTATATCAGTATGCATATTTTATTTCAGGCATTTGAAGTAATAATAAATTTTTTCAAGGTAGTCGTTTTTTTATTCGAAAGATTGGTGTGCATAAATATTTTTAATTTCATTTCAGGGTCGATCAAATCAATTTTTTTATTGAAAATCTCGGGCAAGCATATTCAAAATAATACTATGATAAGTGTTTAAGAGAAAAAGATGATTTTGAAAAATTAACATTAAAAGGCAAAAATCATACAGTTACGATGAGTTAGTTATCATTATCATTATTTCGTCACTCGTCTATAAAATAATTTTTAGGGGCCTTAACCAGCTTTATCGTCGGAGAGTGGGGATGAAGTAGATGTGGACTTGGATTTGGTTAATATTAACCTTGATCATCAGGATGGATTAGAAAGTATTGAGGATATGGAGATGGCAGAAAATATGAGTGATTCTTCGGATGACGAGCCTCTTGTCCATTATTTACCAAGCTATGAAAAAACTTGGTCCCGTGTCCGGAAATTTGAACCATTCCAGTTTAACTTTAAAAAAAAGAACATTTCCACTCAATTAAATCAACCAAGTAGGTACCTAAGAAAATACATTTCTGATACTTTCTTTGAACAAATGGCACTTTTCACAAATATGCGTGAGGTTATTAAGACAGGCCGTTCCCTTGAAACTTCTGAATATAAATTGCGAAAATTCTTTGGAGCTTCCATGTTGATTGGAATTTATGGTCTACCGAGAATAAGGATGTACTGGGCGCGAAGTACAAATGTACCCATTGTTTCAGACACAATTTCAAGAAATTGGTACTTTATATTGCGATCACGGGTAAAACTTCTAGAAGATGAGAGGGTTACCAATGAACAAAAAATAATAGATAGATTCTGGAAAGTAAGGCCTTTATTGCACATCGTGCAAAGAGAATGCCGTTTAAATGAACGAACGAAAACAGTGTCAATAGATGAACAAATGATTCCTTTTCATGGCCAAGTAAAAATGCGACAATTTGTTAGGGGTAAGCCAAATCCAGTGGGATTAAAAAATTTTGTTATGACAACACCGAAGGGAATTTCGTTGGACTTTTATCTCTATGAAGGAAAAGGATCATCTGTCGAATCATCGTTATTTAAAACACCAGAAAAACTAGACGTAGGTGGCAGAATGGTGCTGAAGCTGACCGAAACTTTGCCGATAGGAGTATCAGTGTATACTGACCATTATTTTACTTCAATATCTTTGATTGATTGATGTTCTTTTGTCAAGACAAATAACTTTGGCTGGTTCAATAATGGCTTCTAGAATTCCCAAAAACGCAATTCCGCAAACTGATAATCAATTAAAAAATTGGGTCGTGGATCACATGACTCACTCAAAAGAGGAAATGGAAAAATTATTCTTACTAAATGGTTTGATTCGAAACCAGTGCATTTTGCTTCCTCCTGCTCTGGTATTGAACCCCTGGGTAGTTGTAAAAGGTGGTCAAAGACCGAAAATAAATGCATTAGAATTAATCAACCCGCAATAGTTGCCGATTACAATGAGAATATGGGAGGCGTCGATTTATTAGATAGGGTCATTGGAAAGTATGCAATGCGTGAACGTACCAAAAAGTGGACAGTACGTACAATTTATCGTTTTTTGGATTTTGCCGTAGCTGCGTCTTGGCTGGAATACCGACAAAATGCTATTGCAGAAGGCTTGCGGAGAAAAGAAATCTTAGATTAACTTGGCTTCAAATTATCAATTGCCAAAACTCTCGTTTACACTGATATTTCTCAAGTAGATTCGCGAGCAAAGTGATTCTGATGACGAGCAGGTAACGCCCCGAATACAAAGGAAAATTCAGCCTATTCCAGATAGAAGAGAGAGAAAGCAGGGAAACACTCATCTACCAGTATTTACCAAATCATCAAAATGTCGATATCCGAAATGTGGTAAATTGACATTTGCTAAGTGTGCCTCATGTGACGTAGATCTTTGCTGCTCCGTTGAGCGAAACTGTTTTGCCCTTTTTCACCAATAAAGTTTTTTTTTTGTATTTATTTAAACCCAAGGTATCAAATATGATACCTGACTTTTTACAGTAAAAACAATTTTTTTTGATATTTTGTTGTTTTTTGGGCCCAACAGTTTACGAAAAAGTACGTGTTTTAAAAAGTTATGTTTTCATTTCACCTTGGGTCTGAGGAGGTTAATTACATTGTAATTTGATTAGGATTGATTTGATGAGTTCAGGGTTTCCTTATTTATTTATTTTTACTAGTAAGTGAGCTTAGATCGTTTATTTGACTAATTTTTAATCGTGGTTTTCTAATAAACATAGCTTAAAAGGTGATTGGCGGTAGAGTATGGTCTAGTACGGTAACCAAAAAGTATTTTTGATAGTAAACTTGAAATGCTTCATTTTTTTTTCGAGGATCCTAAAGAGGTGATTTTAGTGTCTTTTTGAAGGTTTTTACTCGACTTTTGGTTGAACTGTTACTTTGAGTTTGTGTTTTATTCCATTTTTTTGAAAAAGTGACTTTTTAATAGTATACCATTATCAAGAATTATTAAAAGAAATTGTGTTCTAAATTTCACCTCTTTAACTCTCTTAGTATCGGAGATAGGAGCAGCTTGTCTCTTGAAATCCCGATTTTTGAAATATTTTTCAAGTTCAAGTTCCAAGACTCATATTCTCTACTTTTAGAAACTTTTAGGGAAAATTCTAAATTAGTTGTTCAATGAATTTATTACAAGAAGCTGTATTTCAAAATTCACAGTTTTAACTTTTTTGGTTTCAGAGATATGATCAATCGGTCCCTAGAATCCTAATTTTTCAACTTCCAAGACTAATATCTCTATTTTTGAAAGTTTTTGAGAAAAATTCTAAAATAGGTGTTTGATGAATTTATTATTAAAAGAAGCTGTGTTCCAAGTTTTACATCTTTAACTCTCTTGGTTTCGGAGGCAAAAATGTTTTTTAGGATTTCCTCAGTTTTCTGAGCTGTAGTATTGTTTGCATGTTAAAAACTTGCATCTAAGTATTCTACACGTAAGGTTTTAAGAATAATAATTTTATGTCCAAAAAGTAAATTATTTGAGACAACTACTCAACAGTTATTTTTTGTATCGAAATAAAACTTAAATTTTAATCAAGGATTTTAGCACAGGAGTCATTTTTAACATAACAGCAAATTATTGGTTGCAGTTCGTAATCTTTCGCAGTCCTTTCTCAGTTCTTCCCTTTTTTTTGACTGGGTTAAAAATTCCTTTAATATATTTTATGGGTAAACATTGTCTAAAATGCTGCCTATTTTTACAGTTGTCCTGGCTGCTGACAAAGGAATGCCCTTATACTCTCTAAAAATGGCGACTAAGGGTTTATGATCAGTTTTAATGGCATAATAAATAATCAAAACATTTATTCAATTCAAAATAAGTAGTTAGTCCCTCTAGCTAAATTGTTGAAAAATTTTTTTTAGAGTTCGTGACTAAATTTGTGCCAAAATAAATGTTGGATAGTATTTTTTTTTTATAATTTGTAAAATTATAGTTATTGATAGTATTTTTTAAAATTGATACTGCCGAACCGAATCTGTGGAAACTGCTGACTCAAAAACCTGTTTGATTTCTGTTAACGGTACGACTGCGATTAAAGGAGAATAATAAAAAAGCTGACTCAGTACTTAATACGTATTAAAAATTAGAACACGAAAAACAGGCAGTCAGTCGAAGTCTTTGAAGAGTAAAAGTCGATCTAATCTGCCGGTTTAAGACGTAAAGTCGCGGAATCACCAAAAAAGACGGTTTTGGTGCCGTGCAAGAGCTTTATAATTATAACGGGAGAAGACGGCTCCCGGTTTTATTATTTTGAATATTTTAAAGACAAATTAAGACGTAACTAAGACGGATTTTTTAAATAAATCGAAGACGTAAATATAATAAGACGCTATCGTGTAGTGTGAAGTTAATTAAGCGGGTTTTAAGTAAAACAAGTTTTATCATCACACTTTATTATTCGTGTTAATATAACTCTACTTGATTCACTTATTTATTAAACTCTTTCTTTTGTTGTTCTGCCATCCAGACTTTTATTTCCTAAAAGAACCCAATAATATCTCTAGCGATAAAGAAAAAACCTACATAAATATATCATAAAAAACTGAAATCAAGTGCAATTTACCGGGAATTATATTGCTTGTAAAAATGCTCTTTAAAATCAAATAAAAAAGACTGCAAGTAAACTGATCTAAAGAAATATATTTTTTTAATTGCACAGGATCATTTTCTTATAAATGCATTATTTACCCAATAAACTTTCAAAATTCATAAAAATGCCAAATCAAGTCCAATTTATGTGAAAATTACGTGAGTTATAACCGAATCATCAGTAAATAAAATAAAAAAACCTGTAAGTCAATTGATTCAGTAGGTGCTAAGAAATAATTTTTTTGCAAGTATGCGTGTGTAAAAGTTTATTATTTCATAAAAATCTTAAATCAAGTCCAGTCTACGAGGAAATTTAATGTCTTGTAAAAAAATTGATTTAAATCAACTAAAGAAGGCCGCAAGTTAAAGTTAATTGGTCTTATTAACCAAAAAAAACATACAAATTTCAAATGAAGTTTAATAAACATGAAAATTGCGTGATCGAATCTATTATTAATCCATTAAAAAAATTTCAAGTTAATTAAACCAATAATTTGTAAGAAATTATTTTTTTTTAAACAAACATATGTGTGCCAAAATTAAATATTTTATTAAAAACTGAAATTAACTCAATTTACAAACATTTTACATGGATTGTAAAAAATTATGCAGTTTAAATAAAAAAGAACGCAAGTAAATTGGTCCAGTAGTTTTCTAAGAAATATTTTTTTAGTCAAATATCAACAATCTTTTTTTATAAGAGTGCTTGTGAACAAATTAATTCTTTTATTAAAAACTGAAATCAAGTCCAGTTTACATAAACTTTAAAAATTCATAAAAATTCCAAATCAAGTCTAATTTACGTGAAAATTACGTGAGTTATAACCGAATCGTCAATAAATAAAATAAAAAAACCTGTAAGTTAATAATTGATCCAGTAGATGCTATAAAATAATTTTTTTGCAAATATGCGTATGTAAAAATTTAATATTTCATAAAAAACTTAAATCAAGTCCAGTCTACAAGGAAATTGTATGTCTTGTAAAAAAATTGATTTAAGTCAACTAAAGAAGGCCGCAAGTTAATTGGTCTTATTGGTTTTAAAAAATGATTTCTTTTTGAGCCGACTTAAAATTACACCAAAAGCATAACTTAATTGGATATGATGATAATTTTTTATAAAAATGCTTTATTAACCAAAAAAAACATAAAAATTTCAAATGAAGTTTAATAAACATGAAAATTGCGTGAGTTGTGATCGAATCTGTTATTAATCAATTAAAAAAATTGCAAGTCAATTAAACCAATAATTTGTAAGAAATTATTTTTTTTACAGGCGTATGTGTGCCAAAATTAAATCTTTTATTGAAAACTAACTCAATGTACAAACATTTTACATGGATTGTGAAAAATTCTCTTGCAGTTTAAATAAAAAAGAACGCAAGTAAATTGGTCCAGTAGTTTTTTAAGAAATATTTTTTTAGTCAAATAATCAATAAAACAGTCGCATAACCTAATTAAACAAGATAATCTTTTTTTATAAGAGTGCTTGTGAACAAATTATTTCTTTTATTAAAAACTCAAATCAAGTCCAGTTTACATGAGAATTATATAGTTTTGACATTAAAATGGCCCAAATGGTCTAATTGGTTTTGAAAAACAGTTTTTTCTAGCAATAAATCAAGGACTCAACTGCCTGGAATAAAAAAATATTTTGATTTAATTTCCCGAAATTCTTTTGAATAAATTAATAATTAAAATTTTTAAAGCAACGCTCGTTACAATTTTCCTGATGCACAATACTCATATATAGATTTACGGACTTCTATAAGTAGATGAAAAATTTATTTTCGGAAGATTTGTGATCTGTCTCATTTCATTAATGTCGCAAAGCTTAAAATACTAATTTTTTTCAATAAAGAAAAATAGGTTTTTATTTATGAAAATTGTATGAAAAATACTCGCTATTACAGAAAAAAAGTAATAAAATTTTAGGTAGGAATCCCATAATGTCTGCAAGAATCTCGACACACTGGTATTTTAGTAAGGAATTTGGCAAAAAAACACACAGTTGAGAATGAAAAAATATGCAAAATTGTAGCTCTTATATTAGTCAAGATGTGAAAGTCAATTTAGCTGTTTGTTTATTACCAAATTTACGTGTAACGACCTAAGTTACGAAACAATGATGTTTGGCATTAGCATGATTTTTAATTTATATTGTAAAAATTATTCATTTGACAATATAAATGAAAGTCTTTGATCATAATAAAACTTTCATTAAGCCACCATAATATATATATATAACGGTCGAGAGAATATTAGTCCGAAATCCTATTAAGAGAATCAACTAGCCGAGACAATAAAGGAGTAGGTTAACTCGAATTAAGTCCAGATTAGTCTGAAATTATTGTTGTGATCGGCAATTTCTGAGCGGACCCGGGCAGAACGGGCCACTTCCAAGATGAAAGCCGTCCCCCCTTAATCAATTTATGTTTGTAATTATCCGCTCAGACTCGCCCGTAGCCGTGGTGGTGTAAACGATGCCGCCCCCCATAATCCGCACATAACTCGCCCTTTATGCCTTCATTATTTTTTAATATACTTAAATGGGCACAGGGTCTAAGGAACACTACGTATTATCACTATCATAAACCTTGAAAAAAATTAATTTATTATCGCACTCTCGCTAAAAAGGGTCAAGTCAAAAAATATTGATTTGGGAAAATTGTTGTTGAAGAATTAAATGGACTTGAGATATTCATATTGAGTTAAGAAAAAATTAATATTTCTATCTTATTTTGAATAAAGGTTATAAAAAAATAAACAAATATTTCCTAGTCAAACTTTGGTAAAATAGGGCACATTTTTTAAAAATCACAGATATATTAAAAAAAGACTAGCTAGTTATTGGTGATTTGAAAGTTCTTGTCATTAATTAGAGATCCTTATACCTATCTTCATTACAATGTCCACAAATCCCTAAGTAAAATTTTGTTCATTGTATCCCATCAACTGCACCTCTGTAACCTTTCCGATTAATCTCTTCACCACATTAGGAGTTGCTCTTTCTTTCCCTGTTTGCTCTGCCACCCATATATTTAACCATAGGTCAACATTAAATGCAATATAAAAGTGGTGGACAAGAAATCAGTGCTGGGCTAGCCTATCTCGCGAAGAGTGGTCGTGCAAGTTCTTTAAAACAAAGGAAGTAAATAAAATAAAGCTCAGGGGCGCCAGTGACCAAATTACCCTTAAAACACCCCTATAGAATTTAAGTAAAGGGCCACACAATACTTACTATAAAACTACTGCATAAAATAAAGACCCAAGTATCTACGAATTATAAGTCTTATAAAAGCTCTGCCTCTGGAAATTAGGGTCAAATAAAAGCTTTATAATTTACTTTCAAATGACAGGTAAATTTAATTTAAATTTAGATTGTTAATTATATAACTTAATTGGGGGAAGAACCGTAAGGCTATCAACACTACTAAAAAAATGAGCTATTATACCATGGTATCACTTAATAAAGAAGATAAACCCACCTTATTGTGATCACAATTTGGTTTACACTTCTGCCGATAAAAAAAAATAAAAAACTGTGTTATCACACCTTTTGTGTCGATAAGTAATATTTTAAGCACTACTTTTGAATAAAATAAATACTTGCAAAAATTACACTTTGGACACGGTAAGTAAAAATAGGTAAGTTTTCAATTTGGCCTTAATTTAAATTACAAAAAGATATATATTAATTAATTTGTTTTCAGCATTTAGGCTGCACCCAATTTACAAAAAAACGACTTATCTGGGAGCCTGGGGTATTGCAACAGACTCAAGGAATCGAGGACACCGTCAAACAACTGGACATATCTGGAGCTTCATCATATCAAACTAACTTTCATCCAATCTGGAAACCGGAGACCAACAAGGAAGAATAGACTGCTTTGGGTCTTTCTTTTCACCCTATCCTTCAACCCTTTTTTTTACACTTTCAGAATTCAGAATTCAGCAATGAGAAAGCAACAGAATTAATAAAATTGTTCTGGCTTTCGAGTCCTCCAATATTAATTGATTTATTTAAGCAAAAGATTTTCTATGCTACTATAAGACCAAAACCATTTATCCTGACCAAAGTCAGCAAATGAATTTCAAAAGAACTCCTACAGAGATATAATTCATTTAATTTGGTAATTTTGTAGGTATAAATCTACAAAGGAACGCAAAAATTACTAAAGCGTTAAATTGCCACAAAACAGCGATTTTAGCCTGTACTAGTTGCACAGAAGTGGATCTTGGCAGAAAATGACCGATGCTCGGCGGTTTACCGTGAGCGAAAAAAACCCAAAAAAAAACGAAGAACGCGTACAAAGAATGCCAGACTAGGATTCTTTTCAAATGAATATTATTTATACAGGATAACTGTGAATTAAATAGTAATATACAGTTTGATAATTTTTAATTTGTTTGATTAAATAGTTAAATAATTAGATTAATATATAAAATAGTTTAAGCAAAAATCAACCGTTACAGCTCATCCTAGTAGGGAGTTGCTGTGTTCATTAATGGCAAAACGCTAAATGAAGAAGGTCCCTATCATTCGGCTGTAGTTGCAGATTCCTCAGGAACGTTTGGAGAATTTGTAAACACATTAAAGTTTATAACAAGACTTTTCCCTTTTTACGTGTTTTCTTAACTCCTTTTCCACTGTGCTTTTTCGAGAAATCAACCATTGAAATTGTTGCCTAACACAATTTCAGTGTTTGCATCTTCTAGTCCATCAGGAATGCACTTCAAAACTTTGTCAGAATTTGCAGGATGCAAACAAGTTACGCTTAATCTTGATTTGAGATTATATGCCTCACTTTGATTTTCCTTTTGCCAAAATCTGTCCAGTAGGTTTGGAAATTGTTCTTTCGGGATACAGCATTCAAAACGAAGCTCCTTTCCCCATTTTATTAGGGCTAATACAGCCAGATCAAGGGGCTGCATTATTTGTGCCACATGCCTCTATCTTTCTTAATGAAAAGTGACTTGCTAAGTTACCACCAACGAGAACCACTTGGTCGTTATTCTCTTTCGTAAAGCTAGAAGAACGACATATTGAATTCATTTTAAACCCTTCGCTCTTACTGCCAGAATTTTTTGTTCCTCGGTGTCCAGCTTGCGTCCAGTTGTAATAAAAATTTAAAACTTTGTATACCATCATTGGTGGTAAAAGGTTGGGTTTTTTACGCACCATTAAACTGATGGTAACACGAAAATGTTCCTGTGTATCTTTGTGTGCCTTACCACTACCAACTTCCTGGAACCGGAATAATTAATCACGTTCGTTTCGTCATATCTATACAAATTTGAGCTTTTCAATTCTCTAATTATTGCTAAGTCAATATTATTAAAGAAATTTATATTTTAATCAGGATCCATTATTGCTCTGGACCTCTTTGTATTTGAGACCATTCTGACCTATTTCATGATTGTCGAAATTAGATCATGGGACATTATTTTTGAATATTATCAAAGTTACTAGGTACTCTTGTTGCCAGACTTAGCATTGAATACCTTAGTTATTACTATAAACATATCATGTATAATGGCATTTTTTCCTACATGTTTAAGAGACGCAGTGGGTGGGTCATAGGGCAGTCGCAGAGTCATAAGGATGGAGATTTAAATAAGTCTTTTCTCTGTTTTATCTACTCTCTTCAAGATAGTTAAAAAACTTGCAAATAGCAGAATTTGGTCTTTTTCATAACATAATAGAACTCATGATACTGTTTTTAGCATTATCTTCTTGAATTCTAGAGAGTCGGCGGCGGCAGTGTTTTATGATCTATCCAAGGCAATACCTGAAATATAGAAGTGAGACTTGTGTAAAAGATAAAACGAGGTATTTTAATACTTGTTATATATTTATCTCAATAATAACGGTTTTAACTAACACTTTTTTAACGGGAGTGCGTTATTCGATTCACCTTAATATACTCTAAATAAAATTTAACTTTTAACGTAAAGTGGTGCAATCCGGCGTCTCTAATAAACCAATAAAATGCGGAGGTTTCCTAGTTTCCCGGGGTTGATTAATAGTAAAACCCGTCGGAAATATTGAAACGAAAATAAAAACGTTACAAAAGCGAGCAAGCGGCTTTATTTATATTTTTTGCGGCGCTGGGCGAATGGAAGATTAATTATCCTGGCGAATTTTGTTTTTAGAAACGCTTAAACTGAGTGGGAAAACGTATCATATTAATCAAAGCTTCGGCTGACAGGCTTCCCCCTCCCGAGGGCGATTTTATTGCTATATGTGGAGGACAGCTCCATCGGCATGTTGTGCGGTTTGTGATATTTGGTCCATCAGAAATAGGAACGTGATTACTAATTTGGGATTTAACGTTGTTTTTTTCGTATATAATTGGGCGAACCGTGTCAAAAAAATTGCATATAATATACCTGGTCTCTTAGGAAAGTGGTTCGCCCCTATACCTTTTTTAATTTTTAATTTAAAAAACTGAAATTTGGTACGTGGGTGTAGCATCCAAATTGGGATTGGTTGACGTATGCAGTTGTTTTTTGTCACTTCCGATTCAACCGGAAATGATCCTAACTTTTTTATTTTAAATGGGACCCCCCTCAACTTTTTTAACATATTTTGATAGGAAATTACAATTTAAGAAAAATTACACCCCATATGTCAACTTTTAACATCTAACCTTTAAATTATTAATTTTTTAAATCTCAATATAGAGTGCCATGAATAATTTAAAATTGGTAATTTTACATCAAGTAGTTCTAGAAAAATGGCGTCTAAAGTTTGCTAAATTGCATTTTCGGCTATAACTCAATTTTTTTAAATAGAACTAGGGTGGCTCATTCCTATAGTTAAAAAGTGTCTTCATTTACAAATAATTTGGTATAAGACAATCGATAATGGGTACTTTCAAAAAATCAGCATAATTTATTAAGGCACAAAATGCCCAAAATGCCCAACTACTTGTTTCTGACAAAATTGTCTAACTAATTTGAAGTATATCAGAAATAGACCAGGCGAATTAGACTTTAACAGTGCACAAATTGCTATCCGGAAACTGACTGTTGGAGTTGGTAGAGGGTATCATAACGAGTAAAAAAAACGAAAATCAAACAATGGGGTAGTAGGGGGTTGTTTTAGGGGGGGAGGGGGTGAAAAGGGGTGAAAAAATATTCTTTTGCAATTTTCGGCGAAAGTTGACATCCAATTGAAAAATGTTCAATAGAAAAGTTGTAGCTCATAAGGAAATCTATAATTTTTGTAGAGATCACTTTTGAACATAACCTCAAAATAGCCAAGATAAATGCGAAAAACCGTTTTTTTTTCCGTTTTTTCAATTTTAATTTTTTATTTTTACAAAAATTGTTCAATCTTTGTAAAAATTTGTGAAAATATACCTTTGTAGGTCTTAAATAACCTCAATTTTTTTCAGATCGAAATATTAAAAACTTTCGGAGATATGCGTTTTTTTCGTAAAAAAAAGTTTTTTTTTAAATGAAAATTGCACTTCAGAAAATCATGGTACAGGGTTCATCCGAGGCTCATTTTTTTTGTTTTTACATGTACTTTCTTATGAAATAAAGAAACTATATACTTCCCATTTGAAAAAACGTTGAAAAATGCAAAAAAAGTCAAAAATGATTTTTACAGCAATAAAATTTTTAGAAATTGTTAATTATTTATTTAAATTAGTTAACAAAATCAAAAAACAGATTACACCATTCGATTCTACGGAAAAAAAATACAAAAGAAACTATGTATCATTATTTTACCGGAAACTTAATTGGGCACAACATTTAGATTGTACAGAAGCTAGGATCAAAAGAGACGCTGAAGATCTACAAAAACTATTGGAATTTTTTAACAGATTTTATCCATTTCCAGAAACACCGAAAATCATGTCGATATATTCTGGAGTTATTGGAACTGCTTCAATAAACTGTCAGCATGCGTACGAGATAGGTATGAAATCTGTTGAATCAATAGTAGGAAATAATTTTGAACAAGTAACATTTACGAGAAAAAACAGTGAATGACTAGATTATTCCAATAAATCCGCTGATTTTATTTCAACGTTTATGTGTCAATATCAATAGTACAGCTGATATGAGAAAATATTTAAAGTTTTAACTTGCTCCATTTCCACTTTCACTGATTACAGAAAACGGCTTTCGGAAAAATGTCAAATCGCAAATGTTTGATCATTTCACCAACATCGAAGCTTTAGCAAATACAGATAATGCATTGTATGTTATCGACGGTGGATTTCTTTTACACAAAGTTGTGTGGCAGAAGAATGATACTGTTGAGGTCATCGTTGAAAAATATCTGTCTTTTGTACGCAAAAATTATGCAAACAATACGTGTATTGTGTTTGATGGGTATCCAGACAGTAACGATGAAAACTCAGCTGCATGTGCGATAAAAACTATTGAACGTTTACCTTCTTTTATCCTTCTTTTCATATTGAATCACAAACTAAAATAACAATTGCACAAGACAAGTTTTTGTCGAGTGACAAAAATAACGTTGAACTAATAAAGAGGTTGTCCGCAGCCTTTCCATTTAAAGGATATTCGATCAAACAAGCTAGAGAAGACGCGGATGTTTTAATCGTTCACATAGCAATAGAAATGGCAGAAATTAATAAAAAAACTGTCATTATTATTGGTCAAGACATTGATTTATTAGTTTTATTACATCAATTAAATGTCAAAAATCTTGCAGTTTATTTTTTAAAAGCAGGATCACAAAATGTAGTAAGTGACTGCTTATATTCATTAAATAGTTTCAACTTCTCAAATTACCGTTCAATTGTTGCATTCTTACACTGTTTCACCGGTTGCGATTCAACGTCTGCGTTTGCTGGAAAAGGAAAGAAGAAAACAGTCGAGTCGTTCATGAAAAATACAAATTTAGCTGAACTAGTACAGCCTTTTTGTGAACAGAATTCTGATCCAAAGCTTCTTGCTCGAAATGGCTGTATCCTGATTGCATCTATTTACAATTCAACTAAATCAACCTCATCTCTGGATGATTTGCGATTTCAGCGGTACCAGGTATTGACTGCAAAATCTACGTTTCAATTGGAAAAGTTACCTCCAACTGTTGGAGCAGCTAGCCAGCACTGTTTTAGAACGTATTATCAACTGCAAACCTGGCTGAGACATGAATTAAGCGCTACCAAATGGGGCCGGAAGGAAGTAGTTGATGATACTTCTAAAATACTCGTGCCTCGCTTCACTGACATCGCAGTCATACCTAAAGAGCTGTTAAAAAAAATCTCGTGTAATTGTAAAACAAGCTGCTCAACAAATAGATGCGGATGCCGCAAACACGGATTAAAATGCACGGTATTATGTGTAAAATGTCAGAATTCAGATAGTTGTTGTAACACTGAAAAAATTGTGGAAGATCTAAGTGATTCCGAGGATATTTCCTATGAATTAGAGCAGCCAAGTATTAATTTGGATCCAGAATGTGAAGAACAATTCAGTGATATTGAAGAAGAAAATGAAGATGAAGGAAGCACGGAATTCAAGGAAAGTACGGATGATGAGCAAGAAATTATGATTTTGTCTAAAAGAAAAAGATTGATGTAATTTTGTAATATTCCATAATGTAAGCGGTGATACGCTACATATAATAAAAATCTAGTTTCGTATAAAAATAATAAAATTTTCTTTTGTACTTTTTCCTGTGGAATTAAATTATGTAATTAGTTTTTTTATTTTTATAAAAATTCAAACAAATTATTAAGAATAACTGTAAAATTTACAATGTTAAAAACGATTTTTGACTTTTTTGCATGTTTTTTTGTTAAAACTGACAAACTAATGATTTTTGCGAAAAAGATTTTAAACAAAAGTTGTAGACAATTTGATTTTAAATAATTTTTGTCTCTTGTATTTTTTTCGAAAAACAATTATTTTCTATGAAAATCGAGAAAATACGTAAGAATGTGATTGTATTTACACGGTGTACAAAGCCCAACTGTGCCCAATTAAGTGTCCGGTAAAATAATGATACATAGTTTCTTTTGTATTTTTTTTCCGTAGAATCGAATGGTGTAATCTGTTTTTTGATTTTTTAACTAATTTAAATAAATAATTAACAATTTCTAAAAATTTTATTGCTGTAAAAATCATTTTTGACTTTTTTTGCATTTTTCGACGTTTTTTCAAATAGGAAGTATATAGTTTGTTTATTTCATAAGAAAGTACATGTGAAAACAAAAAAAATGAGCCCCGGATGAACCCTGTACCATAATTTTCTGAAGTACAATTTTCATTTAAAAAAAAAACGGTTTTTTCCGAAAAAAACGCATATCTCTGAAAGTTTTTAATATTTCGAACTAAAAAAAATTGAGGTTATTTAAGACCTACAAAGGTATATTTTCACAATTTTTTACAAAGATTGAACTATTTTTGTGAAAATAAAAAATTAAAATTGAAAAAAACGAAAAAAAAAACGATTTTTCGCATTTATCTTGGCTATTTTGAGGTTATGTTCAAAAGTGAGTTCTACAAAAATTATAGATTTTCTAATGATCTACAACTTTTTTATTGAACATTTTTCAATTGGACGTCAACTTTCGCCGGAAATTGCAAAAGAATATTTTTCCACCCCTTTTTACCCCCCAAAACAACCCCCTACTACCCCATTGTTGGATTTTCGTTTTTTCACTCGTTATGAACCCCTCTACCAACTCCAACAGTCAGTTTCCGGATAGCAATTTGTGCATTTTTTGATTAAATTTGAGCTAATTCGCCTGGTCTAAAACTGACATATTGCCGTGACAATTCGTAACATTGATATGTGAAATCTAAGGCCAACTTACTATTGTATTATAAATACCAACAAAAAACACTTTAAAAGCTCTTCAATTTATCGTTAGTAATTAAACGGTAATGCTACACCCACGCACCAAATTTCATTTTTTTAACTTAAAAAATTAAAAATGTTATAGGGGCCAACCACTTTCCTAAAACACCTGGTATAGAGATCAGCTCCACTGGCATGCGAAAAGAATCATAAATTATTTATTTCGATGTTAATCCTGCTGCAAAAGTCGGTCTATGGCCCACTCGATTTTTCAATATAAACGAAGAAACCTTATACAATCAAAAAGTAAACAGACGCAAGGAAAATAAACCTGTACTGACTGAACCAGGCAAAGTTTCACCAAAAAGGTCAAAAAACAATAATAAATAACATAAAGAAAATATCCCGAGAGCGAGTAGAGTATTGAGAAAAATCCGCAAACATCTCTCATCGGATATGATGGGGATATACTGGGTAAACGACATTAATAATAATAGAGGTGGATGTTGAAGCGGTTTGCTAACAATACGAAAATAAATGTGAAAAGGAAGGGAACTGCTAAATTGTATATATATATTGGCCGTCCTCGTTTTACCATGCGACGGCTCTAAGTCCCCCGACATCTTTTATCCGACAATTTTCCCTGTCGCCATTTTTCAAATTGTACGCGTTCACGAGGACCGCAGCCAGTTCGGGTTTCCGATAAATCAATACTTTCATCCCGTGAAATACGATTCAACATTAAAATGATGAATTTGTTCATTATTTCTGTCGCTCTCGAATGTTTGGATAAGTTCGAGCGGTATTCAATTATTTATGGCCTTTTGCGGAATAAAATAATCGCTTCGGTTGGTCAAGGCTTTTCAAATTATAGTCTCGATATTTTTTTTTGAGTATTTCCCTTTAATTAATAGGGTATTTATTTTTACCTTTTTTCGCTTTAATTTTACACGCTTTCCATTTAATAAGAATCAGAAATGTTATAATTATTGTAAAATACGCTTTAAAATGTGGTTTATTACCTGTCAGAGTTGTTCTTAGTCAATGGGTCTCTACAATGCAAAATCACTCAACAGTCATCCTTCTCATATTGTTAGACATAAACTCGAACATCACATAAAAATAATAAAAAAAAAACAATATTTACTGTTCTGTCTACTTTTGGCAATAATAAAATATACTCACCGGGGAACTTCCGTTCCCTTGCATCATCTCACTCAACATCAATTTACACAATGTCACATTTCAATATATACATATGTCAAACATGTTATCTTCCTTTATTTGACGACTAGCTAGTGTCACCTAGAATAGTAAGGGCTTCCCCAGACGCTCCACTGCCGCTAAACAGTAAGCATCTCAACGAATTAGACAAAGGATATATTTCTACTATATCCTTCTGTTTATTCGTGTCAATCGAGCCCCAGGTAAGGCCCCCAGTCTTACCAGACAGCACTCGAGGAATTGCGCATCGTTCCTCATTGAACAGAGGCTTTCACACCTACTTGTGCGGGCATCTTCAAGATGCGCAAACAGATCTGTACAAACTTCTCATAATGGCCACATATCTACTCAAGATCAACTAATTCTCACATATTCACTACTATTAAATTTAGCAGCCTTATTTAACCAGTAAACACAACTCTTTTTCCAACACAACAACATACACATATTTCTCTCAAACGTTGCTTTCTGACTGACTGGCCAATTAATATTTTTGGGTCTCCTCTTGACTCAATGAATATTAGAGATCTTTAGCAATATACGTTATTTTAAATATATCAAGTTATTAAATGATTATGGAATTAAATAAATTGAGATAGAATTATTATAGATCATTAAAAGAGTTTTGTTTTAAATGAGAATACATATATTAAAATATAAAATAAAAAAATATATAATATAATAAAATGATAAAAATAAAATATGTTTTACATTATTGAATTTATATGTTTATGCCTAAGCAAAACACTCCTCACCAGTGATGGACCGGTTAATTCTAAGACCCAATAAATAAGAGTCTGGTTGTTTGTAGATATCATATTACAGTGATATTCCGTTGAGCCTCTTTGAATAGGCATGACAGGTAGTTTTTTAGGCAGTGAAGAAAAGACCGTGAAAGTAATTTAAAGTTAAGATTCTGTTTTGTACCAATTTAAATAAATATAATTTTAATCAATCTATTGGGTGTTTTTCTCACACAAAATATTTAGTGTAATATTCTAATTAAGTAAGAGAGCTAATAATTTGTAGCTAAATGTTGTTGAAATTAAATGGACGAAAAAAAAAAGAAACGAAGAAGTAAGAGAAAACCGATGGAATTTTCTCGGTAGTGATACATCTTGTATTAGTTTTATTTACCGAACTTTTTTTTTCGAATTCGACCGAACTATACCAGACTCATTTTCCCCCTTAAATATCGAATTTTTCCAAAAAAAAATGATTTTTTTCGAATTTATACCAAGTATCCCAGCGGCTTAATCCCATCACTCACATCACACTGTAAAAACGAGTTACGTGAATTTGCAACAAATATTATTGATTATATGATGCCAGTAAAAATTGTGATGATTTTACTTTTATTTGTTATTTTACGCCGTTCATGTAAAAATGAATTTACTGGTTATATTTAATTTTATGATAGTTGTTGTATAAAATTCTTGAATTAATGTTGTAAAAATTTGACAAAAAAATAGGAAATTTACAGCAGATATTGTAAGAATATCGTAAATTTATTGTAAAATTACAATTTTATAAGTTGTAATGTTTTTAAAAAAAGAAGAAAATTCACTTTAGATGTCGTAAATTCGTTTTAAAAATACAACCCTGTACTTGTAAAGTTTTACTGATTAAATATTTTTTACTACAACTCTACTGTAAATTTTTCGTAAAATTGATGCCAGTTTACTATAAAATTAAAGCAAACAAATAATTAGACTTTTAGAAAATTTTGAATAAGTGATAGTAATTAAGTATAGTAGTAAGCACCAACGCAATAAATTTTATAAAACGTCATTTTAAATAGGAACTTATGTATATTAAAATGTATAATAAATACAACTGTTGTTTATGAAACTTAAAATTTTTATTTCTCAGCAAACCTAAAAAGAATAATTTTTAATATTAACCAAACTGATTATTATTAATTAACGTTTGAGCATTATATTTAATTTTGTTAATTGTACTCTCATACCTAAATTTTTAATAAATATACGAGTATGTGGGTACACTTATCCTAAACAAGGTTTATAAATATAAATACTAAAAAACCTTACCTTACAAAACAAAGAAAACAAAACAGTTAAACAGCAAACAAATAAGATAACCTAATAACTATACTACCTAACTATCTACTGATAGTTATACCTATCATAGCTAGAAAAAATACCTGAGTTTATCACAAAATAAAAATTGTCTTAAAAAAAGATACTTAAATGATGGCTCCGGGAGCTCCGATCGGTCCGACTGCGGCCAATCCGACCCTTTGAGCTGCTACGAACTAAAAATTCAAGAAATAAATATTTGTATACGTAATACTCTTGAAATTGAAAAAAGATATATATAAAGGAAATAAATATTGGACAATTTATATATTGTCCTTGGAAGATTCGCTTGCTCTCTTAATTTCACAGATTGTTTTAAAATGATAAACATAGATCCACACAAAGATTAAGTAAAGCTCCAGAAAGCTATTCCAATAGCGAAGATGTGATTACACCAATGCATACTAAATTGTTTTTGCCATAGATGCACCTAATTCCTAGTAGGTTTGCCTTACAGCAAATCCCCCCATAATTTCATTAAATTAAACGCCAATCCTGTTTCAAGAGTAATGCATTTAGCAGATGCATTATCAGACTAAACTATATTACTTTATAGTCAGAAATTTTGTTTTTTTGCAATCACAGGCAATTAAAACTGACCTGTTTGACTGAACCAATTGCCCGGAATTACAAATAAAATAAAATTGTAGCTCAAGAATTCCAGGCAGTTGAACGTACGTCCAGGAATGACATTAACTTACTAGAATCCCCAAAAATATCCTGGAACTTTAAAGACTTTTGTGTGAATTCTTTATTCAGATTGAGAAGTTAGACAGATTTAACTCCTTGGAATTACAAATTCAATAAAATTATGAATTAAGAATTCCACACAATTGAACGCACGAATCCAGGAATTACCTCAACTGCCCGAAATTCACAAATATATTCTGGAATTGAAGCGACTATACAGACGTACATTTTTTTTTCAATTCCCACCAAGTCAGACTGAGCGGTTTAACTTACCCAATTGCCTTGAATTACAATTAAAGTAAAATCGTGAATTAAAAATTAATTCAGGCAGTTGAATTCATGCCTCCGAATTATTTGAGCTGCCTAGAATTCCCAAAAATATTATGAAATATATAGGGATTATACAATCGTCAATTCCAGGCAATGGAGACTGACCTGTTTGATTGACTCAATTGCCTGAAGATACAAATGAAATAAAATAATGAATCAAGTCCAGGAGTTAGATTAATTTCCTGGAATTCTCCAAAAAAATATATTTTTTTTAAAAACAGGCTATTTAGACTGAACAGTTAGGCTGACCCAATTGTCTGGAATTATAAATTAAATCAAATTATGGATCAAGAATTACAGGCAGTTGAACGTACGTCCAGGAATGACATTAACTTACTAGATTTCCCAAAAATATCCTGGAACTTTAAAGATTTTTGTGTGAATTCTTTATTCAGATTGAGAAGTTAGACAGATTTAACTCCCTGAAATTACAAATTCAATAAAATTATGAATTAAGAATTCCACACAATTGAACGCACGAATCCAGGAATTACCTCAACTGCCCGAAATTCGCAAATATATTCTGGAATTGGAGCGACTATACAGACGTACATTTCTTTTTCAATTCCCACCAAGTCACACTGAGCGGTTTAATTTACCCAATTGCCTTGAATTACAATTAAAATAAAATCATGAATTAAAAATTAATTCAGGCAGTTGAATTGATGCCTCCAAATTATTTGAGTCGCCTAAAATTCCCAAAAATATTATGGAATATACAATCGTCAATTCCAGGCAATGGAGACTGACCTGTTTGAATGACCCAATTGCCTGAAGATACAAATGAAATAAAATGATGAATCAAGAATTATAGGCAGTCGAAGAACGTCCAGGCGTTAGATTAATTTCCTGGAATTCTCCAAAAAATCCTGGAATAATAGAGACTGTGATTTTTTTTATAATAATATATAACAGTCCTACAAGAGAATTTAAACATTTATAAAAAAAACTTTATTGTATATTCACCAGTATTCATAAGTAATTAAAGTGAGATCAAAATTCTGAGAGAATTAAATTTATCTTGAATTAAATAGAAACTAAAAAAGAAACTCTATGACATACATTTTAATTTAAATGTATACAAGTACAGTATGCATAATATGTGCCTATATCGTGATGAATATAGTCAAAGAACTAAAGTTTTTAGTACAATTTTAGGGTTTTCAGGTCAACTAAAGGTTTGCTTTTTTGGCAGTTTCCGAAATTGCAGCCAAATGTTTTATTAACGCAATTACTTTTTTTTTTGACGAAGTAGTCTTTCGCGATTTGGTTCCCATGTCCGGATGATCATTGAGGATGTATCGTTGAATTAGTTCAAAGCTAGTGCTAATTGGTGTGGGGAATTTTACACCAAAAATATAGTAGAGAGAAATACACAACTCGAAAGCTTCAGTGAAGGTTGAATATCCTACATTGTTATAAAACTCTATATCTACATTTGTACATAATTAAATACCAATATTTACTTACCCAGCAAAGCAAAAATACAATGTATTACATTCACGTAATCACCACCATCAACAGCCACCGAATTTCAGCTTTTGATGGTATTAAACAGCAAACACCTACTAAATCCCCTGCGAAAAAACCTCTGGACCTCTTATTGTTGTAACCTGTCGATTGGCGCGAATTCCGCGTTTGTATGGGACGGCATCACGGCACCACATCTTTTTTCGTGTCTTTTGATTACTATTCGTTGATATATTTACAAGAAATCTGTCGTAAAATTACAAATTTTCGTAGTTTGGTCATATTTTTGCGATATTATCGTAGTTTTTGCGTAATTTTATTATAGTAGGTAAAGTTTACGTAAAATTACATATCTCATGGTATTTAGGTCCGAATTTTACATAATTCAGAAAAATTAAAAGCCATTTACGTAAATAAGGAAATTTACGTAGCATGGCCAGTAATAAAGAAGTAAATTTACAGGAACATTGTCCTATTTTTCCAGGAAGTTTTTACAGTGCACCAAAACACTGCGTTATAATGAGATTCGAACAAAACTTAGAGAATGAGAGTACTTTAAAAATTAAAAAAAAAAGTCATTTTTCGACCTCGTTTTTGCGTCCAAAAATGGGCTCTAAAAATGCAATAACTCGACTAATATGAAACCTGCGACCTTGCGGATAACCTCGTTGGATTGAAAAGGGCGAAACTAAGCTAAAACCGTTAAAATCTTTAAGATAGAGCTGATAGAAGACGCGATATCGAGCTCCAAAGTTTGGGATTTTTCATTTTCCAAATAAACCATCCATTTCTTTTACCGAAATAGTACTTTCTTTAAGCAAGTAAAGAGTATTTACTTTTATTATTATTGGTTAAAAGTCTGAAAATTTCAACAAGACCTTTATTAAACAATTTTTCTGTTTGTTTTAGTACCGCCAGAAAAGATATTAATCTACGACGAAAAACGCACGGGCCATCACTCGTTATATCCAGAAAAATCAGCACTTTTCGGCCCATACAACGAAGGAACCGATGTTAGCGTTATATGCGAAGTCAAAGGAGGTAAACACTATTTTATTTTTACGAAACTTTTTATCTAAAGCCTTAAAGATTTCTGAATTTGCCACTTTTAAAGCTGCCCATAAAACAATATTACCTATTTCAGTGATATTATTAAGTTAATACTCGAGCAATAAACGATTTAACGACGATTTTATAATGGCCCTTAAGTCTTCGGGTAAGTCGTATTTAAACTGAGCAATCGCCTTGAATAAAACATCGAACTTAAAGAGCTTAATTCCGATTTTATGACGGTTTTGAATTTATTATCAATAACAAAATCTTTTCCCGGTAAATTATTCAACGGGCGTGAAGCCTAAGGGTCCTGAAAGGAAAATTCGGCTTTTTTTTTGTTTTTGGGAGAAAGTATGCTGCCGAGCGAGTGGTCGAAGATGTTTTTTAAGCATTTTCAGGGCATCAGTGTTTATGGGCGAGTGTTTTTAGCTTATTGAATGTAAATAAGTGATATAAAATTTAAATTTTTAACGTTTTTCAGGTCGTCCGAGGCCCAGGGTCGTGTGGTTCCTGGAAAACACGATAATCGACGATTCGTATGACAACCGATCGGACGGGGTGGTCGTCAATCATCTCATTTTCCCGAACGTGGGTCGACAACATTTTGAGGCCCGACTCATTTGTCAAGCGACGAATAATAATATCGTGCCGCCGGTAACTAAGGCCATTGTACTTAATATTAACCGTAAGTATTTTTTTAGTTAATTGAAGGAAAATTCGTTATTTGTTTATACGAGACCAACCGACTTTAGATCGAAAAAAATCAATTTTTCACCAAAAATTGATTTTTTTTTTAAATCAAACTAAGTATACCAGCGTCTTATTTGGGTCACCTAGATTACGAAAACACCGGGTTATAACAGGATCCGAGCAGAACTAAGGGAATGAGAGCACTTTGAAAATCCTGAAAAAGTCGTTTTCGACGTCCGTTTTTGAGGCCCAAAATGGGCATCAAAAATGCCATATCTCAGATACTAGAAGAGCTACGACCTTGCGGATGGTCTCGTTGGATTTAGAACGACCAAACTAAGACAAAATTGTTGGAATTTTCCCGATAGCTCCCATAGAAGCCGAAATATCGACCTTCAAAGTTTGGAATTTTTCATTTTTCGGGTATACCCCCCCGTATCGAATTTTTTCACCAAAAATTGATTTTTTTCGAAATCAAACTAAGCATACCAGCGTCTTATTTGGGTCACCTAGATTACGAAAACACCGGGTTATAACAGGATCCGAGCAGAACTAAGGGAATGAGAGCACTTTGAAAATCCTGAAAAAGTCGTTTTCGACGTCCGTTTTTGAGGCCCAAAATGGGCATCAAAAATGCCATATCTCAGCTATTAGAAGAGCTACGACCTTGCGGATGGTCTCGTTGGATTTAGAACGACAAAACTAAGACAAAACCGTTGGAATTTTCCCGATAGCTCCCATAGAAGCCGAAATATCGACCTTCAAAGATTGGAATTTTTCATTTTTCGGGTATACCCCCCCGTATCGAATTTTTTCACCAAAAATTGATTTTTTTCGAAATCAAACTAAGTATACCAGCGTCTTATTTGGGTCACCTAGATTACGAAAACACCGGGTTATAACAGGATCCGAGCAGAACTAAGGGAATGAGAGCACTTTGAAAATCCTGAAAAAGTCGTTTTCGACGTCCGTTTTTGAGGCCCAAAATGGGCATCAAAAATGCCATATCTCAGCTATTAGAAGAGCTACGACCTTGCGGATGGTCTCGTTGGATTTAGAACGACAAAACTAAGACAAAACCGTTGGAATTTTCCCGATAGCTCCCATAGAAGCCGAAATATCGACCTTCAAAGTTTGGAATTTTTCATTTTTCGGGTATACCCCCCCGTATCGAATTTTTTCACCAAAAATTGATTTTTTTCGAAATCAAACTAAGTATACCAGCGTCTTATTTGGGTCACCTAGATTACGAAAACACCGGGTTATAACAGGATCCGAGCAGAACTAAGGGAATGAGAGCACTTTGAAAATCCTGAAAAAGTCGTTTTCGACGTCCGTTTTTGAGGCCCAAAATGGGCATCAAAAATGCCATATCTCAGATACTAGAAGAGCTACGACCTTGCGGATGGTCTCGTTGGATTTAGAACGACCAAACTAAGACAAAATTGTTGGAATTTTCCCGATAGCTCCCATAGAAGCCGAAATATCGACCTTCAAAGTTTGGAATTTTTCATTTTTCGGGTATACCCCCCCGTATCGAATTTTTTCACCAAAAATTGATTTTTTTCGAAATCAAACTAAGCATACCAGCATCTTATTTGGGTCACCTAGATTACGAAAACACCGGGTTATAACAGGATCCGAGCAGAACTAAGGGAATGAGAGCACTTTGAAAATCCTGAAAAAGTCGTTTTCGACGTCCGTTTTTGAGGCCCAAAATGGGCATCAAAAATGCCATATCTCAGCTATTAGAAGAGCTACGACCTTGCGGATGGTCTCGTTGGATTTAGAACGACAAAACTAAGACAAAACCGTTGGAATTTTCCCGATAGCTCCCATAGAAGCCGAAATATCGACCTTCAAAGTTTGGAATTTTTCATTTTTCGGGTATACCCCCCCGTATCGAATTTTTTCACCAAAAATTGATTTTTTTCGAAATCAAACTAAGTATACCAGCGTCTTATTTGGGTCACCTAGATTACGAAAACACCGGGTTATAACAGGATCCGAGCAGAACTAAGGGAATGAGAGCACTTTGAAAATCCTGAAAAAGTCGTTTTCGACGTCCGTTTTTGAGGCCCAAAATGGGCATCAAAAATGCCATATCTCAGCTATTAGAAGAGCTACGACCTTGCGGATGGTCTCGTTGGATTTAGAACGACAAAACTAAGACAAAACCGTTGGAATTTTCCCGATAGCTCCCATAGAAGCCGAAATATCGACCTTCAAAGATTGGAATTTTTCATTTTTCGGGTATACCCCCCCGTATCGAATTTTTTCACCAAAAATTGATTTTTTTCGAAATCAAACTAAGTATACCAGCGTCTTATTTGGGTCACCTAGATTACGAAAACACCGGGTTATAACAGAATCCGAGCAGAACTAAGGGAATGAGAGCACTTTGAAAATCCTGAAAAAGTCGTTTTCGACGTCCGTTTTTGAGGCCCAAAATGGGCATCAAAAATGCCATATCTCAGCTATTAGAAGAGCTACGACCTTGCGGATGGTCTCGTTGGATTTAGAACGACAAAACTAAGACAAAACCGTTGGAATTTTCCCGATAGCTCCCATAGAAGCCGAAATATCGACCTTCAAAGTTTGGAATTTTTCATTTTTCGGGTATACCCCCCCGTATCGAATTTTTTCACCGAAAATTGATTTTTTTCGAAATCAAACTAAGTATACCAGCGTCTTATTTGGGTCACCTAGATTACGAAAACACCGGGTTATAACAGGATCCGAGCAGAACTAAGGGAATGAGAGCACTTTGAAAATCCTGAAAAAGTCGTTTTCGACGTCCGTTTTTGAGGCCCAAAATGGGCATCAAAAACGCCATATCTCAGCTATTAGAAGAGCTACGACCTTGCGGATGGTCTCGTTGGATTTAGAACGACAAAACTAAGACAAAACCGTTGGAATTTTCCCGATAGCTCCCATAGAAGCCGAAATATCGACCTTCAAAGTTTGGAATTTTTCATTTTTCGGGTATACCCCCCCGTATCGAATTTTTTCACCAAAAATTGATTTTTTTCGAAATCAAACTAAGTATACCAGCGTCTTATTTCGGTCACCTAGATTACGAAAACACCGGGTTATAACAGAATCCGAGCAGAACTAAGGGAATGAGAGCACTTTGAAAATCCTGAAAAAGTCGTTTTCGACGTCCGTTTTTGAGGCCCAAAATGGGCATCAAAAACGCCATATCTCAGCTATTAGAAGAGCTACGACCTTGCGGATGGTCTCGTTGGATTTAGAACGACAAAACTAAGACAAAACCGTTGGAATTTTCCCGATAGCTCCCATAGAAGCCGAAATATCGACCTTCAAAGTTTGGAATTTTTCATTTTTCGGGTATACCCCCCCGTATCGAATTTTTTCACCGAAAATTGATTTTTTTCGAAATCAAACTAAGTATACCAGCGTCTTATTTGGGTCACCTAGATTACGAAAACACCGGGTTATAACAGGATCCGAGCAGAACTAAGGGAATGAGAGCACTTTGAAAATCCTGAAAAAGTCGTTTTCGACGTCCGTTTTTGAGGCCCAAAATGGGCATCAAAAATGCCATATCTCAGCTATTAGAAGAGCTACGACCTTGCGGATGGTCTCGTTGGATTTAGAACGACAAAACTAAGACAAAACCGTTGGAATTTTCCCGATAGCTCCCATAGAAGCCGAAATATCGACCTTCAAAGATTGGAATTTTTCATTTTTCGGGTATACCCCCCCGTATCGAATTTTTTCACCAAAAATTGATTTTTTTCGAAATCAAACTAAGTATACCAGCGTCTTATTTCGGTCACCTAGATTACGAAAACACCGGGTTATAACAGAATCCGAGCAGAACTAAGGGAATGAGAGCACTTTGAAAATCCTGAAAAAGTCGTTTTCGACGTCCGTTTTTGAGGCCCAAAATGGGCATCAAAAATGCCATATCTCAGCTATTAGAAGAGCTACGACCTTGCGGATGGTCTCGTTGGATTTAGAACGACAAAACTAAGACAAAACCGTTGGAATTTTCCCGATAGCTTCCATAGAAGCCGAAATATCGACCTTCAAAGTTTGGAATTTTTCATTTTTCGGGTATACCCCCCCGTATCGAATTTTTTCACCAAAAATTGATTTTTTTCGAAATCAAACTAAGTATACCAGCGTCTTATTTCGGTCACCTAGATTACGAAAACACCGGGTTATAACAGAATCCGAGCAGAACTAAGGGAATGAGAGCACTTTGAAAATCCTGAAAAAGTCGTTTTCGACGTCCGTTTTTGAGGCCCAAAATGGGCATCAAAAACGCCATATCTCAGCTATTAGAAGAGCTACGACCTTGCGGATGGTCTCGTTGGATTTAGAACGACAAAACTAAGACAAAACCGTTGGAATTTTCCCGATAGCTCCCATAGAAGCCGAAATATCGACCTTCAAAGTTTGGAATTTTTCATTTTTCGGGTATACCCCCCCGTATCGAATTTTTTCACCGAAAATTGATTTTTTTCGAAATCAAACTAAGTATACCAGCGTCTTATTTCGGTCACCTAGATTACGAAAACACCGGGTTATAACAGAATCCGAGCAGAACTAAGGGAATGAGAGCACTTTGAAAATCCTGAAAAAGTCGTTTTCGACGTCCGTTTTTGAGGCCCAAAATGGGCATCAAAAACGCCATATCTCAGCTATTAGAAGAGCTACGACCTTGCGGATGGTCTCGTTGGATTTAGAACGACAAAACTAAGACAAAACCGTTGGAATTTTCCCGATAGCTCCCATAGAAGCCGAAATATCGACCTTCAAAGTTTGGAATTTTTCATTTTTCGGGTATACCCCCCCGTATCGAATTTTTTCACCAAAAATTGATTTTTTTCGAAATCAAACTAAGTATACCAGCGTCTTATTTCGGTCACCTAGATTACGAAAACACCGGGTTATAACAGAATCCGAGCAGAACTAAGGGAATGAGAGCACTTTGAAAATCCTGAAAAAGTCGTTTTCGACGTCCGTTTTTGAGGCCCAAAATGGGCATCAAAAACGCCATATCTCAGCTATTAGAAGAGCTACGACCTTGCGGATGGTCTCGTTGGATTTAGAACGACAAAACTAAGACAAAACCGTTGGAATTTTCCCGATAGCTCCCATAGAAGCCGAAATATCGACCTTCAAAGTTTGGAATTTTTCATTTTTCGGGTATACCCCCCCGTATCGAATTTTTTCACCGAAAATTGATTTTTTTCGAAATCAAACTAAGTATACCAGCGTCTTATTTGGGTCACCTAGATTACGAAAACACCGGGTTATAACAGGATCCGAGCAGAACTAAGGGAATGAGAGCACTTTGAAAATCCTGAAAAAGTCGTTTTCGACGTCCGTTTTTGAGGCCCAAAATGGGCATCAAAAATGCCATATCTCAGCTATTAGAAGAGCTACGACCTTGCGGATGGTCTCGTTGGATTTAGAACGACAAAACTAAGACAAAACCGTTGGAATTTTCCCGATAGCTCCCATAGAAGCCGAAATATCGACCTTCAAAGTTTGGAATTTTTCATTTTTCGGGTATACCCCCCCGTATCGAATTTTTTCACCGAAAATTGATTTTTTTCGAAATCAAACTAAGTATACCAGCGTCTTATTTCGGTCACCTAGATTACGAAAACACCGGGTTATAACAGGATCCGAGCAGAACTAAGGGAATGAGAGCACTTTGAAAATCCTGAAAAAGTCGTTTTCGACGTCCGTTTTTGAGGCCCAAAATGGGCATCAAAAATGCCATATCTCAGCTATTAGAAGAGCTACGACCTTGCGGATGGTCTCGTTGGATTTAGAACGACAAAACTAAGACAAAACCGTTGGAATTTTCCCGATAGCTCCCATAGAAGCCGAAATATCGACCTTCAAAGTTTGGAATTTTTCATTTTTCGGGTATACCCCCCCGTATCGAATTTTTTCACCGAAAATTGATTTTTTTCGAAATCAAACTAAGTATACCAGCGTCTTATTTGGGTCACCTAGATTACGAAAACACCGGGTTATAACAGGATCCGAGCAGAACTAAGGGAATGAGAGCACTTTGAAAATCCTGAAAAAGTCGTTTTCGACGTCCGTTTTTGAGGCCCAAAATGGGCATCAAAAACGCCATATCTCAGCTATTAGAAGAGCTACGACCTTGCGGATGGTCTCGTTGGATTTAGAACGACAAAACTAAGACAAAACCGTTGGAATTTTCCCGATAGCTCCCATAGAAGCCGAAATATCGACCTTCAAAGATTGGAATTTTTCATTTTTCGGGTATACCCCCCCGTATCGAATTTTTTCACCAAAAATTGATTTTTTTCGAAATCAAACTAAGTATACCAGCGTCTTATTTCGGTCACCTAGATTACGAAAACACCGGGTTATAACAGAATCCGAGCAGAACTAAGGGAATGAGAGCACTTTGAAAATCCTGAAAAAGTCGTTTTCGACGTCCGTTTTTGAGGCCCAAAATGGGCATCAAAAATGCCATATCTCAGCTATTAGAAGAGCTACGACCTTGCGGATGGTCTCGTTGGATTTAGAACGACAAAACTAAGACAAAACCGTTGGAATTTTCCCGATAGCTCCCATAGAAGCCGAAATATCGACCTTCAAAGTTTGGAATTTTTCATTTTTCGGGTATACCCCTCCCGTATCGAAAAAAATCAATTTTTCACCAAAAATTGATTTTTTTTTAAATCAAACTAAGTATAACGCCATTAAAATTGGACATAGACGTCAAAATCGACCATTTTCAGACGATGTTTTAGAGTACAAAAAAATGATTTACCTTATGATTTATACATGAAAAAATAGTGGTAAGCTTTAGGAATAGATTAACGTCAATTCCGGCCCGATTACAATTGGTTTTAGTAGTTAAATTGCAATTACAAAACTTTTTTCGTCCAAAATCACCGTTTTTGTTGCCATTGAATGGCGCAGTAGTTCAAGCAGTTAAGGCGAAACCAGATTAAGACTAAACATTGTTGAACAACAGTTGATCAACTCGTGAGTTGGCTCAATTTATACGTGTTGCTTAACAGTTGCGCAACTGTTGACAAACTGTTGCATGATGTTCGCTCCCGAGGCGGTACATCAAAGGAAGGTTTCGCCGGTGTATACGTGCGCAAACTTGTCAATATGCGTTTAGTTTAATTCAGGCATTCGATGGCGATACGTCGGCAGAGTAACGTTCAATTCATTTGAAAATGTCGCACGATTGGTCAGAAGACCAAGTTCTAAATTTGATAGAGCTTATAAGGGAATATTCAAATATATGGAATCCTGAAATGAAGCTTATAAAAACAAAAATAAACGAGCTGACGCATTCAGTATTATAGCGACCGTTCTAGAACTATCCCGAGAAGAAATTGAAAGGAAATGGAAAGTTCTGCAAACCCAGTTTAGACGGGAATGAGCAAAAAGCGTCTCAAAATCGTGTCCCGTTGGTTTGGATATAAACATTTAATGTTTTTAAAAGACAAGAATATACCAAAACATACAAGAGATACTCAAGAACAAGTAAGTAAACTTTTTTATTTCTTTATAATGAAACATATCATTTTATTCCATTCTGTCTTGCCAATGCACTCTTCCATGGCCTGAAAAATAATGTGCAAATAGAATAAGAAACTTAAAATGCCTTCAAATACCTAGAATAAAGTTAAATATTATTTCAGGACTCTGGAGCCTAAAAAGGCCTTAAAGGAAAATATTTCAAATTAGTAAAGCGCTTAAAATAAACTAAAAACTAAATGTAAAAACTAACTGGAACAGAGAAACGTTTTAACTAATTTAAATTAAATCTCATTTAAATTCTAGTCATAATCATCATATTTATTTTCTTCTTTGTTATATCATACATCTAGTTCTTTTATTTTATTTTGACCTTAAGTTTCAAGTAAATTTCTTTGTAAAAGGTGGTACATGCAGATGGAATATATTTTACGAGACTATATACTCTTTTTCCATTCAAAGAAAGAAGTTTGTCGTTAAAAAAATGTTTCTTATACCCCTTTTTTGTATTTTAACACTTCAGTCTTCGTTTATTTCATGTTTTACAAAAATCTTGGTAAGATCTTCATGAATAATAAAAAATCTTTCCTAATTTATAATTTTTACGATAAAAGAAATTTGTAATGTTTGCTATTTTAACAGCTTCATGCCAGTCTTTTGGCTTATAAACTTGTCTCATACTTTTTCTCTATGAAAGCAAAAAAAGGCTTAGATACCTGGAAGAGCAAAAAAATACCTAAATTTGAAAATCTCAATTAAATTCCACATAAATGGCTGAAGTTTCGACTGCCATACTCTTGTATTAATTTAAAGAAAAAACGTTCGGCACCAATACACACACCTAATTAAACGAGCGTCGAGTCTATTTTGTTTGCAAATTGGCAGGTTAATAGACATCTTTACTAATCAGCACCAGCAATTTCAGACCGACAACAACGTACTTGATAATGTCTATTCGGGAATTGTTATTAATAGGGTATTGATTAAGCGACCCGAGTTGGATGGCACATACATATACAACAACAGAGCGGAGAGCAGACCGATAATGCAGCAGCGTGTTTCCCACAAACCACACGAGCACACACACACATACACCCGTAGTACCTTAACTGAGATAAATAAATGCAAATACAAAGGAATCAACGTTAATGGTAGATGCCTGCTGCCTGTCTGTCTGTTTTGATTATGCAGGTGGTTATCAGTTTAATTATTATTGTGATTTGCATTGCTCGGATGTATTAATTAATTGAAAAAGAAATGCTGTCGTGCAGAAACAACTTGTTCCCGGTGCGAGTATTCATCAGTGCTCCTGAATAGAGTGAAAAAAAGGCCTCGTTATAAAATTTCCTGCAAGGGAGTTGAAGCTGGGGGGGGGTGCAAGAAGCTTTGCCCTTTTGATCTCGTTTAAATGCAAATTCCCAGTTTCCCAGGTATCTGTAATAGTATTTCCGAAATAGCCGTGCAGCGGTGTGCATTTATGTTTATTGAAACGCGGCAGTGCCTTGTCGGGTTCACTTTTTGGTTAATTAAACGAAAATAAGGGCGGGACATTATATAAGTGATAGGTTAAGGGGCTTGAGAGCGAGAAGGAGAGTGTACCTCCCTGAGGATATTCAAAGTAAATGGGATTTTTATAGAAGAAGTATTAAAATGAATTTATTAGTTAATTGTACCTATAGTTATTTAACCAAAAAAGTGTATTAAAAATATAATACGATGGGTACGAAATAAAACACGCAGTTTGTTTTATCTTCTATTGAAAACGGTTCTAAAGGAACTAACTATTTAAGACAAGAAAGCCAAACAAAAATATCCATCGTCTGTGTTTATATTAACACCATTCAAATTTAAGAGAGGCCGATGGTAATAAATTAGATAAGTAAAGTGCGGTCTACAATTTTTGCATCGCCTTATTTGATATATTTAACAAAGTGAATGAATACTTTCTGTTTCAGCCTGAAAATGCTGAAAGCAAGTCCAGCACTCTTCCAGCAAGGGTGTCGATTTATGAAAAAAAGCGAAATTTCTTCATCAAGTCAAGCTAAATTCGTCATTTTTATTAGAGCAGACAATAGAATTAAATAGAAAGATTACAGTCAGCATAATCATTTACATAATGCTGATTTACCATCGAAAGGAATAAAATCTTGTTTTATCTACTCCCTTAAGGAAAATTTTTAAAATAAAATTTTGATCTCAATTTTTATAGATACTCCCATCTCAATCTAAGGTTTCTGAGGTTTTCAGGCAAGAGAGTAATTAAGCAGATTATTTGAGAAAAACGCAATTAAATCATATTTAAGCAATCATGAACAGCAAGTTAAATATAGTGATGGCTTGTCTCGAAGCTTTAAGGATTCTTCAGGAATTCCATAAATTGCGCATTTTTCCTCTTTATGGTTTATTCCCTCATCGTTTAAATTTATTATTCTTGTTTCATTTAAGTTTGACTTATGTTAATTAAAAACAATTTTTTTTCCATAAACAATACTTTTCTCATTCAAATTTCTGTAGCACCGATACCATTTGGCACATTATATTAAAGTAAAAATATTGAAAAATACACTAAAGTAATAATAATTTAATTATTTCTACCACAAATAATGTTGAAAATTCCATAGAGTGTTTGTTGGATTTGTAACCAGTAAGTGTTACTTCAAAATCAAGTAGTTCCTGTATATTAGAAAAAATTGGCTAAAATTCGTCCCTCTTACTCCTGAGGATCTTGTGGTGTTACACAAAATCGTTTGTTTTAAATGTTCAAGTGGTTTAAACAAGTCCAGTTAATATTATATACAGGGTTATATAAAGGCCCCACCCCTATTTGTGACTCTTTTGGTTTTTTTTCGGAAAAATGCTTGGACACGTCAATTTTAATTTCTAAGAGGACTTCTTATATCCATGCATATTGGAGGATTATCTAAAGTTAAGATATTGCACGGTATTTTACATTTTTAAATGGAAACCCCATATTTTTAATTAAACAGTGCTATTAAATTAAATATTGCATATATATTTTCTGCAAAAACATTGTTTTTTATCAGGACAACCCTTACCCCCCCACCTACCCCAAACATTTGCCAAGTAAGAAATTCTTTTGAAAAATCACCGTTTTTCGTCCATAATATCTAGTCTAGTAGTACACTTTTTATATTAAATATTTATTAATTCAAATATATATAATTATATCAAATTTTAATAAAGAACCTGTGATACTAGATTAGATATTAATGATGAAACCAGCTCTTATTCATGCATATTTTATTTGGAAAACATTGATTTTTTTAAAACAATTTCTTACTGGTAAGTTGTATGGGGTGGGTGGGGGGGTACGGGTAAGGTTTTTGAAAAACGGTTTTTTTTTGAAGAACATTATTGCCGGAGAAAAAAATGCTTTTTAAGAAAATTATAGATGATAAAAAAATCTATAGTTTTTTTATTTATACTTTTCTCACATAACCTTGAGGTTTTCGAGTAAAACGTGAAAAAGTTCTTATTTTATTTATCAAAAAAAAGGCGTTACGCTGTGACAATTGCAGTAGTTGTGTCATTTTTTATCCGAAATAAGTAAAAAGTATTTTTTTTTAATAAGTCATAAAATTTAAAAAAAAATCCAATTTTTCATTATCTCTAAAATCTTTTTAATCTTTTTGGAAAAAAAATATTAAAATCCGTCGACAAAAAGTGAGGATAATGAAACTCTTATTAGAAAAATGCTTGTAAGTAAAAAAAATTATTTGTCTTTTACAAATCTGTGAATATCTTAGGTTCTAGTAGCCAGACTTTTAAAATTATTGAATAGTTGACTACTCAGAAGACCTTTTTAGCCTTTTTCGATAAAATTACTAAAATCCATTTACACAAAGTCAAAAAAAATGGAAACATTATCCCAGAAGTGGCTGTAAGGAACCAAAGACTTTGTCTCCTGTTGTCAATTAAATATATTGAGTTATAGTACTCAACATTTAAAATTTACTGATTTATAGACTATTTTGAAGTTTTTTTTGATGAACAAATGATCATGATCCATTCTTAAAAAAATGACGATAATGGAGTTCTTATACGCTATAACCTTTTTCCTAACACTATAGTTGGTACAATCATATCTCCACTGCCTGTATACTATTTTTATACTCTCCCAGATCGTCCTTAGTCTTTAAAATGTCTTTGTCTAAATTAGTTATCACTAATGTTATCAACACCACAACTCAAACCTCTTGGCAAGAACCATTCCCAGGGTGGTTACAAGATGTAACACTATTGAGAGCGCATAAATAAGAGGGTTTTATTTATGGGTATCGGTTACGCTAATGGGCCTAGGAAGACGAGAACGAAGGGGGTTACTTGGGTTTTGACCTGCAACGCGTATGGTTGTACTCGTCCTGTCAATTATTAACCATCACCTTATTTTATTTTATTTTGTTTGCATTAATAAGTAATAATGTCCGTGTGTTGGTTGCACTTCGTGTTATAATTATTTTTTGTTTTACATCAGAAGTGGGATAATTAAATCCAGTGACCTTATAAAAATTAAGATTTATTAGTGTAGGTATCGGTTTTGTGTAAGTGTAACAACATGCCCAGAAACGAAGAATGCAACTATGTACATTGTACATGTACACTCGTCGAGTTCCCCTATTGCATACGAACGAAGTAAGGACGGAAGTTCTCGTGATCGCCGTGACGGTGAGTTATCTCAATATTGTTCCAAAAGAAGTAAGGATCAAGGAAGAAGTTACATTCCCCTTATGATGTCCAGCGAGCAAAATGGGCTGCCTCGAGGGAATGAACAGGTTGAGAGATACAATCGAACTATTTTGGATTTATAATCATCTATGGGAGTTGATTTAGAATATGACGAATGAAATAAAAATGTTTTAAATATTCAATTGGGACTTAACGGTACGGTGAATAAGGCACTAGGGGCGGCTCCGAGTGAAGTTTTAATGGGATATCGCGTAATGGGTCAACTCGCGTTTGTACCCGACGAAGTTTCCGGCGACATGGATGCTACCGCATTACGGAAAAAGGTGTGTGATAATTACCCGGTTTATCTGGCACGCCAAAAAGAACAATTTGATTCGCGGCGTCGTGCTCCCGATGTATATAAAGTGGGGGAGTTGGTACTACTAAGAATAACATCTTCCCAGGCTACAGGGTCCAGTAGAAAGTTGTTGCCGAAATGGCGGGGACCCTTTCGGATCACCAAGGTACTTGGGAGTGACCGGTATAAAGTTAGAGACAACCCAGGGATGACCAGAGCACAAGCTTCGTATGTAGGAGTGGCTGGTATAGACAATATTAAACCTTGGGTCCGGTTCTAGAATAGTCTGAGGTAAGAGGTATCTGAAAATGGTCTAAGATATTATATGTATTAAAGTGAAAGTATAATGTTCTTAGGCGGCCGAGTATATTTCATACCTTGTATACTCGTGTGCATTTTCACACCATACGTTTGTACTCCTAGTTAACCTTATTTTAATAAATGTTTTTTTTTAAAAGAAGCTCCGTCGATCTTGTTATTTAACTGGCGCTGCGAACAGGATAGCGCAATTTCGTCCTTTATCGGAAGTTCCGTTGTGCGAAAGTGAATTTCAATTCTTCATGCGCTACCAAAAACATTTATTAAAATAAGGTTAACTGGGAGTACAAACGTATGGTGAACAATAATCCCGAACAGCGAGCTTTGACACGGAACTAATGCTAAACTTAACCTAACGACGATCGTATATATAGAGACAATTTACATAGTCAGCTATAATGACTATTCTAGGGATGTGACTCGCTAATGGGCCTAGGAGGACGAGAACAAAGGGGGTTACTTGGGTTTTGACCTGCAACGCGTATGGTTGTACTCGTCCTGTCAATTATTAACCATCACCTTATTTTATGTCATTTTGTTTGCATTAATAAGTAATTAAGTCCGTGTGTTGGTTGTACTTCGTGTTACAGTTATTTTTCTTTTTACACTAATATAACACTTTAAGTAGCAGGCAACTTGATTAATATTACATGCACTTGCAGTTATACCCCCAATGCATTTCTCTTTCAAAATTAAAAAAAATTATGTTAGTTATCAACAGAATTATTCAACGATATTCAAGAGTGCAAATAAATAATAATTGTTGTAAGATCACATTTTATATTCTCCATAAAGGTATATCGAGCTTCTATCGTTGTAAAGATAAACTATAATTACTCAATGAATTTTTTAATTTAAAAAAACTAACGTTCGTAAAGAGCATAACTTCTAAAGGGTCCAAGTGCCAATTTTAACCAATTTTATATTTTATTAGAAAAAGGTTTTAATTGTTGGCCCCAATGCATTTAAAAAGTGCCAAATCGCAAGAATGTGCTTTTGCAACGCGACGAAAGATCGCGAAAGGTCTCAGCTTAAGTTAAAAGGGTCTATGTGTCACCAATGTTGGTCTGTTTATTTAATCATTAAACTTCAGTATAACGTGGCGCTAAGATGAAAAACAGTAAAAATACTGTGGAAAATGCTGCTGGCAGAAAAAGTCAAAAAAGAAATACGGAAAGTATCCTAAATGAAAGAAAAAGATTGAGGCTATCTGGAAAGCAATATACAAACTATAAAAGCGTTTTAGTTTCCAAAAGAGAAACACCAACAAACAACATGGTAAGTTAACCTTAATGGATTATTTATAAACCGGTGTATCTAAGTATTTTTTTTTGTTTTAGGCATGCAAATGTAATAATTTAAAATGTAAACTGATCTCGGTTGCACATAAGATGCTCCTGTTTGAGGAATTCTACAAACTGGAAGATCATATCAGACAAAGTTCTTACTTATTTGGATTAATTCAAGTTGTACTGGTCAATTGACGGCGTCATGGCGAATATGAAAATCCTAGAGAAAGTCGCAGGCAATGTACAGTATACTACACCATTCCTGATAGTACTGGTAAGCACGTTCAAGTTTGTCGTAAAACATTTTCGGATATATTTGCATTGTCCCATAAAAGAGTTAGTTAAAAAGAAAAAGAAAGGGGACACTGCTTATAAGGATTGTAGAGGAAAGGCAAATAAGGCACGAAAATATTTTCCGAGCCTAAGAGAACAAATTAAAACCTACATTAATTCATTACCAAAAGAAGAAAACCACTACAATAGGACTAAATCTTCTAAGGAATTTCTTAGCGCGGAACTTAATATAAATCGGTTATTTATAGCTTTTAAAAATAAATATCCTGATACAGTGGCGACATACAGATGTTTCTCAGATGTGCTAAAAAGGATTTTCCCCACTTACGATTTGGCAGACCAAAATCAGATACATGTTCCACCTGTGATCAAAATAAAATAAAAGCTGCAACTGATGAAAACTCTAAACAGTCACTTAGTTCTCAGTTAGAGTTTTATCACAGAAAGGCAGAAAAGGCTAGGAGTGAAATGCAGAAAGACGAGGTGGAATCACAGAAGCCAAGTAGTGACCACTTAGTTTTATCCATAGATATGGAATAAGTCCTATTTATTCCTACATTAACACATAGCCAGATGTTTTATAGCCGCCAGCTTTCTTGCTGTAATGTGAACACAGACATGTCAGACAATGGAAACGCCTATATGTGCTTATGGAATGAGTCAATTTCAGGAAGAGGTGGTAATGAAGTTGCGTCAGCATTTCTCAAAGTATTACGCCGAAATGATCTTCGATTGAAACCAAAACTTACTATTTGTTCTGATAACTGCATTGGACAGAACAAAAACCGTATGCTTCTGTTGCTTTTTCTTTATCTTGTGGCAAATGGTGTCTTTCAAGAAATCGAGCAAAAATTTTTACTTAGCGGACACTCTTTTCTGCCATTTTGCTCAAATTAAAAAGAGCAAAAAGTAATGAAAAACTCTGTGCCAAGTGATATCGAAAATATGATAAAAAGTGCACATCATCAAAATCCATTTACTGTAGTTCCTCTGACAGAAGAGGATTTCAAGGACTTTAATATAGCCAGTGACACTATGTTAAATACTTCGAAACTTAACATTTCTTCGGTCTATTGGATCACGAGAGTCTTACATGAAAATCCTGGTAAAGTTTTTACTAAAACATCATTTAGTGACTTGCAAAAGTGGACAATATGTAATGTTATAAAAAAAGGAAGAAAAGTAGAAGATCTGAAAAGTATGCATCTCGAGCAACTAAATTGCAAAAATAAAATATCAAAAGAAAAACTAAAAAATTTAGAAGATATGATGGACTATATTCCTCTCAAACATCTGCCTTTTTACGACAAACTTATAGAGAAAATACATCAAGCTTTGGATATCCAAACGCCTTCTACCAGTACCTAATGAAGTGACATAAGCAACGAGCTTAGACCCTTTTTGCAAACAGATAATATTGGCACTTAGATACTTTTAAGGATGTTTTATTTTGTTTTGGGTTTTTTTTTAAATTTCATGCATTTGCTTTAAGTTTATTTTCATGTTAGTATTTTATATTTTAATACTGTATATACTAACAAAACTAGAATAAAGAAAATATATACCTTAGAGGTTTTATTAAGATTTTAAAGTGTTTTTATCGATTTTCTCAAACTTTATCTTTTTGGCACTTAGACCCTTTAGAAGTTATGCTCTTCATGTAATTTGGTAAGATATATTCTACTAGATATATAACGAACTGTAGTTGTAACGAATAACGTTTTTCTATATAATGCATTTTTGCTGATACTTAATAATGATTATAATAAGTTTATAAGAGGTTATCCTTGTTTGTGAAAGATTTAGCATAATCTATAAAATAAAAAAATAATGAAATAAATCAACGAAAAATAACAAAATCAATCAAAGATGAAATTTAAAAAAAAAGTAGCTGCATTTAAAATTATTCAAATTAGTTGAAATTATAATAATCTATCGTGACAAAAACTGACAGATTGATTATTTGCATTTTATTCTTTTTCCTCTTTATTTTAAGCTGCTAACTTACTACTTTCTTATCTAATGAAATTAAAGTTTCGAAGTTGCACATGCATATAGTAATTTAAATTAAGTTGTATAAAAATATTACGTTAGGTCATAATATGAGTTTTAAGTGTCAAATTTAGGTTTTTGGAGTAATCTAAGGAATTCTCATTCTCTGAAAGAAATATTAATTAACGAAATTTTATATCTATAAAAATTGGAGAATTGAATTTATTGTTAGGAAGTCTGGAGGAAGTAAAGCATGAACTTAGGCTTATACCCATGTAATAACGTTATCCTAATGTAGCTGGTTTTGAAAATATATTTGCCTTATATTCTCTTAGTAGATCTTTACTTAGAACTATTTTTAACATCCACTTTTTCGTATTTTTTAGTGGTCTAATATGCGTTCTTAGAGTGCCTCCCTGGACAAAAAACCCTTAAGTTAAATGTGCCTGAATTAGGGTAGTGTATAGCTGATAAAATATCAAAAAACTTTTTCAATTCTTTAAATTTACAACACTTTTCGAAATAAATATTTAAATAATAAAAGTTGTTATTTATTTAAATTACTTACAACAGAGAGATCAAATAAGACGCTTGGGTCTGAAATTGCCTTTCAAGCAAAAAAAAAAAAGACCCTAACTTACAATTAAAAAGATTTTTTTATACCGGTTTAAAGTAGACCCTAAAACTCACAAATTTGGTCCTAAGCAAATGTTTTGCTAATATATTTTCGTTTTATCTAAAACCCTTTTAGGAGGGTGCGGGCTTTTGGCAAAAAAAAAGCAATTTGCCCGGCCTAAGGGAGATAAAACCCTAAAAATTACTAATTCTTATTTATGTTTTTTCGATATTTCCAGCAACCAGTTTTTTGCGTTAAAAACGAAACAAAAAAAATGAAATTTAACATTTTCAGAGTCAAACTCTATTACACACCTCGCATATCACACTACTTAGCATATCCATTTAAGATAGTCGCATAAACTCATTCCCGTATCGCTAAAATGATAATCCTGTCCAATTTGCAAATTAGCACGTTAATAGACATCTTTGCAAATCAGCATCGCATCGGTTTGAACGTACTTAATTAATAGAGGGATATTGATTAACGGACCGTCATTGGAACACTACAACAGGTCTAATGTGCCAACGGGGGTGCATCTATTATAGAGGAGTGATTATAATAGCGGAATATAAAGGGAAAGAAAAACAATAAAATTGAAAACCGATTCGATTTTATTGAGGGGCGAGCACTTACCATAAGGGCCTCGCAGATTTATCGACGATTATCCGAGAAAGATTCTTTTAGGCCAAAAACAGGCATCCGTTATCTTAATGAACAATCTATCCAGGCCGAAATGGCTACGGCCACGGAATAATAGCCTTAATAACCGTAATCCGAAAGGCAGATTACAAATAACGTGTGATTCTATTAGACGGTAAATCTCGAGAAAGAAGGGACGTTCCTACGTATATTATGGGCCCTTCGTTAGGGAGGACTTTGCAAGCGAAAGAGAGAGAGAGAGAGTGAGGTCGAGGGATGGATTGAGGGGGTAGAAGACCGTTTTATTAAACATATTTTAGCTAAAATGGGCATTTTATTGGACAAACCGTCTTAAATTAGTAACTAGTGCGTTTTTAGAGTTATGTTGAGTCTCTGTAATTATATGCAAAAAAACGCAAATTCCAGAAGAGTCAAATTATAATCATCATCATCATCCATATTTTGTGCATGTTGCAGTTATATTACTGAAAGGAAATACTATAATAAATTAACATTTATTTAAATAATTTCACAATATTTTTCACTTACAAAAAGGGCGAAGTTTAGTTGACTATGACAAAAGCCAATCAACTAGTTACATTTTCATTGTTATATTTGTCTATAGTGACTTGTTGAACCATAATGCCTCCGATAATATCAATGGTTTCCAGGAATAATTTCCTCCAAGATATTAGAGTCTCTTTTTTACATCTTGTTTTTGAGGTTGACTTTTATGCAATTTAACATTCAGATTTTCTTTTTTTTGGGATTTTGGAGTAACTTTTTATGGTATTTTAGGCTTTTAGATGATTCGATTTTCAGGCATTAGGAATAATACTTTAATGGTTTTCAGCGATAATTTTCCATTATCTTTTAACGACTTTTAGGTTCCACGTTTCTAGAGTCGATTTTGCGCTTTTTTTCAGGCATTTGAAATTATTTTTCATTTCCTTCCAGGCTTTTGGGGTCATTATGTGTGTCTTCCAGAAAAAATTGTCGCACTTTCCAGAGCTTTTAATTACAGAGTTTTAACCTGTTTTTCAGAGATTGGAGAACAAATTCCCACATTTCCCACCTCTTTGGAGTAATTATTTAATTACCAACTTAAGATATTTACTTATCAATAAGAGACGAATTATTTTGTTCCTTACAGGCACACCTAGAATAAGAATTTTATTATATTTTCTTTTTATGAATGGATTTTAATAATTATATTAAAACCTATTAAAAATTTTATTAAAGTAGTCCATAAATCAATAATTTCTAAATTTTGACCAGTAGAACCCAAGATTCTTCTTCTTCCTCAAATACAATGGACTCGCGTCGTATTTCGACGGCCGCCCAATATTGTTGTTTATGGACCTACAGTTTAACGTGGGTTCCGAACCACAATGTTTTACTTTTTAAAAGACAAACAACACAAACAATCATGCCCATGCCGGGATTCGAACCCGAGACCACACGATTGCACGGTCCTACCGGGGTTGGCTAGAACCCAAGATATTGAACTGACAATAAGAGATAAATATGTTTGTTCCTTACAGGTATTCCTGGAATACGAATTTGACTATTTTTACTTTTTGTGAATGGATTTTAGTGATTTCTTCAAAAATCATCAAAACAGTCTTTGGACTAGTGTACTATTTAAATATTTTTAAATTTTGTGAACTAGAATCCAAGATATTCACTTATCAATATGAGACAAATTATTTTATTCCTTACAGGCACTCGTGGAATAAGAATTCCAATGTCTTGACTTTTGTTAAAAAGACTAAAAAAATCTTTAGAGTAATCCATAAATCAACAACTTCTGAGTTATGACTACTAGAACCCAAGATATTCACTTGTCAATAAGAGACAAGTTATTTTGTTCCTTACAGGCACTCTTGGAATAAGATTTCCATGATCCTGACTTTTTGTAAATAGATTTTGAATTGTTTGTTCAAAAAATACGAAAAAAGTCTTTAGAGTAGGTCAGTAAAAAAATCATTTTTAAATTTTGACTACTAGATTTCAAGATATTTATTTATCAATAGGAGGAAAATTATTTTGTTCCTTACAGGCACTCTTAGATTGAGAGTTCCATTATTTTCACTTTTTGTTAAGGGATCATGTCTTTAAAAAATCATAAAACAGTTTTTAGAGTAGTCGATAAACAATTAATTTCAAAATGTTGACTACTAGAACTCCAGATATTTACTTGCCAATAAGAAAAAAATTATTTTATTCCTTACAGACACTCCTGGAATAAGAATTTCAATATCTTGACTTTTAGAAGATGGATTTTAGTTACTTTTTCAACAAGGACTAAAAAAGTCTTTAGAGTAGTCCGTACGTCAATAAATTTCAAATTCTGATTTCTAAAACCCAATATATTTACTTGGTAATTATACACAAAACCTTTTGTTCCATACAAGCATTGCTGGAACAAGAACTTCATTATCTATGCTTTTTTAGACCTGATTTTAGCAATTTTTTCCAAAGAGACTAAAAATATCTTCAGGGTAGTCCATAAATCAATAATTTTTAAATTTCGACAACTAGAACTCAAGTTATTCACTTATTAATAAGAGACAAATTATTTTGTTCCTCACAGGCACTCCTGGAATAAGAATTTCAATATCTTGACTTTTTGTAAATAGATTTTGAATTGTTTGTTCAAAAAATACGAAAAAAGTCTTTAGAGTAGTTCAGTAAAAAAATCATTTTTAAATTTTGACTACTAGACCTCAAGATATTCATTTATAAATAAGAGGAAAATTATTTTGTTCCTTACAGGCACTCTTAGAATAAGAGTTCCATTACTTTCACTTTTTGTTAAGAAATCATGTCTTTAAAAAAGAATAAAACAGTTTTTAGAGTAGTCGATAGATAATTAATTTCAAAATGTTAACTGCTAGAACTCCAGATATTCACTTGCCAATAAGAAAAAAATTATTTTGTTCTTTACAGACACTCCTGGAATAAGAATTTTAATATCTTGACATTTAGTAAATGGATTTTAGTTACTTTTTCAACAACGACTAAAACAGTCTTTAGAGTAGCCCATAAATCAATAAATTTCAAATTCTGATCTCTAAAACCCAATTAATTTACTTGGAAATTATACACAAAACCTTTTGTTCCATACAAGCACTGTTAGGACAAGAACTCCAATATCTTCACTTTTTTAGACCTCATTTTAGCAATTTTTTCCAAAAAGACTAAAAATGTCTTTAGGGTAGTCCATAAATCAATAATTGTTAAATTTCGACTACTAGAACTCAAATTATTCACATATTAATAAGAGGCAAATTATTTTGTTCCTTACAGGCACTCTTGAAATAAGAACTCCTTTATCTTCACTTTTTTTACATGGATTTTAGTCATTTATTCAAAAAAGACTAAAAAGGTCTTCGTAGTAGTTCACAAATTCATAATTTTAAAATTTTGACCAGTAGAACCCAAGATATTGAACTGACAATAAGAGATAAATTTGTTTGTTCCTTACAGGTATTCCTGGGATACGAATTCGACTATTTTTACTTTTTGTGAATGGATTTTAGTGATTTCTTCAAAAAACATTAAAACAGTCTTTGCATTAGTGTACTATTTGTTATCAATCGCTCTATTGATGGCATTATGCCGACTCAAGGATTAAGCTGACTGAACCAAAAATGAAGAACCGTGGGACGGGAGAGAAACGCGGGCACTTAAGACTCGGTGGGCTCTGACAATACATTTATTACGGTCAACATTAGATGTTGTTATGTTTGTTTTAATATTATTCATTTAATTTAACTCTTTGTTCGTTTCGTTTAAGGACCATTAAAGTTTAGAGTAAAGAGTGTGGTTGTTATTTCTAACATATTTAAACATTTTAACATTTTGTCAACTAGAATCCAAGATATTCACTTATCAATATGAGACAAATTATTTTGTTCCTTACACGTACTCTTGGAATAAGATTTCCATGATTCTGACTTTTTGTAAATGGATTTTAATTGTTTGTTCAAGAAATACGAAAAAAGGCTCCAAAGTAGCTTATAAACAAATAACTTTTCAATTTTGACTACTAGATTCCAAGATATTCATTTATAAATAAGAGGAAAATTATTTTGTTCCTTACAGGCACTCTTAGATTAATAGTTCCATTATTTTCACTCTTTGTTAAGGGATCATGTCTTTAAAAAAGAATAAAACAGTTTTTAGAGTAGTCGATGAATAATTAATTTCAAAATGTTGACTACTAGAACTCCAGATATTGACTTGCCAATAAGAAAAAAATTATTTTGCTCCTTACAGGTACTTCTCTAATAAAAATTCCATTACTTTCACTTTTTGTAAATGGATTTTAGTAATTTTATTATCAAAAACTCAAAAAGTCTTCAGGCTAGTCCAATATATAATAATTTCAAAATATCGGCTACCAAAACTTAAGATATTTACTTATCAATAAGAGGCAAATTATTTTGTTCCTTAACGGAACTCCTGGAATAAAAGTATCAATATTTTCACTTTTTGTAAACGAATTGTAGTTATTCCTTCAAAAATTACTAAAAAAGTCTTCAGATTACTCCAATATTTAATTATTTCAAAATTTCAGCTACTAGAACTTTGGATATTCACTTGCCATTAAGAAGCAAAGTCTTTTGTTCCTTACGAGCGCTCCTGAAACAAGAATTTCAATATCTTAACTTTTAATTAACCGATTTTGGTAATTTTTTCAAAAAAAGACTAAAAAACTCAGAGTAGTTTATGAATCAATAATTTTAAAATTCTAGCTACTAAAATAACATAGATATAAAACACATACTCTCGTCGGTCCATCTGGTAGAGCAGGCAGGTCATTGATTTGCTTGTAAACCGCTTCTAAAACTGCATTAATTAGTAAACTTTTTATTGTCTGCAGAGTATAGTGACTCATAATTCAAAAGCTTCAATTCTTTTTCGATCTGTTTTCTTTATTGCCTATATTTCAGCCAAGTAAATAGAAATTGGGAAAACCAAGGAAATGGCCAGCATTACTTTCAATGATCATGAGTTATCAATAGTTATACAAACTTCTTCACTCCCTACAAAAGTGGCCAGTTCACAGAGTTGTAACTACAACTAAGCTATTTGATAAGTTGGAAAAAAGGCAATTATTGTGCAACTGCATTAGTTAATATTTTTGGTCATCACTTGATAAGTGTACGCTAGGTTAAGTCAATTTATTCGGACCTCTCCAACGTATTTGATAAAATGTGTGTGTTTTTCATTCAAGCATTGTTGGTCTTACAGATGATCTAAAATTACACTGAAGGGTCATGAATTTACAATAAGACTGAACTCAATAGTTCTACGGTCCCATACACATACTTTCTTTTGATATTACTGCAGATTGTATCACAATTTTTATATAAACTGCAAACTAGCGCACATTGATGAGATATATAGTGTAAAAAATATGCCGAATAAGGATCACGTCTCGGATCACGTGCATATAGCCTGGCTTGGTACCGTCGTCATCGAATATCGATCTTAGCATAATTTCGGAAAAGGAAATACACGCGGGCATTGAAGGGAAGGACAGATTGGCTTTGACTATTAAAAGCTTAAGTCGATCCCGGTGACTTTTATATTTTGTTTGCTTTTGTTCATTTTATTTTTAAATCTTAAATTGTAATTAAAATAGTTATTCTTTTTTTAAAGTAGTGTTTTATTTTTCTATATTTCTGACATCAGAAGTGGGATATGGGATTATATAGTTTTTCGAATATATTTTGAAAAACATATACATTTCCTTTTACATACTAAACTAAAGTAGCTAATTATGTATGTAATAAATCAAGTGTATTTTAAACGATGCAAAATATCAATACAAAAATGATTTGTTTCCGATTGCCGGGTTATTTATCCGGACGATTTAATTGGGATTCTCTTAGCCGGTGGAAGGTGGAACTTCGTGAGCCTCGTGCAAGCTCATACAATTATTTCATTGTCGGTCGAACGGATCGACGGGCGGCGTGTATCCGGACGATCTAGATATCGATTTAGATATTGATTCGGAATAATTTGATATTCGGATTGAACGGACGATTAATCCGGAGTCTTCGCATCACTACTAGAAGGTACTCCTCATCTGGAACATCTTCGAGTGCTTTGGCTGAAAGCATCTCGAAAATGGGTGAGACCGTAGTGGCTGGAATTGACAGGTTGTTGGTACCAAGATTTTATCAGTTGAAGAGGAACCGCTGGATGTGACAGCTATCCGAGCGGAAATGTTAAGACTCGCCGAGAATCATCAGGCTGAGCAAAAACGCCGATTTGACTTCAAGAGGATTCCTGGACATCAGTATGTGGAGGGTGATTTAGTGCTGTTGCGACTAACAGCGTCTCCAAATGCTGGGACCAGCAGGAAACTCTTGCCCAAGTGGCGAGGACCTTACAGGATCAGCAAAGTCCTGGAGCATGATCGGTATGAAGTGACCGACATACCTGGAGCTGTACGATCACGCATTCTGTATAAGGGCGTGGCAGGGTTGGCAAATATGAAACCCTGGATAAGATTCGGTATTGAATCTTAGAGTAGGTATTGGCGCGGTTGCAGAGCTCTGTGGGGGGCCATCTGCACGTGTAATTATTGTAATTCCTGGTACTTTTGGCTCCCCGGTTCAGGTGGGCCAAAGGCAGGTGGTTAAAATTCCTGGTTACTTTTGGTCTTCCCTGGTGCGCCTTTAACATACTAGCGCTAGTATTCTTTTGTTATTATTAGATTTAAGTACCTAACGTTTTAATATTTGGTATTGGCCTTTGTTTTACCTCATTTATTTTTTTTTTAAATACTTAACCTTGTGTATGCATACACCGTGTTACCTAAATTTAATGTTTTCTTAGGTATTAGGTTTCACGGGATGTTCGACTCCATGACTGCTAAGCTGTTGATTTTCTCAGTTTGTTTTTATAAAATTTTGTTTTCTTTAATGCCTGTTTTATTTTAATGCTTATACGTATTTCTTTTCCTTGGCAAAAGGTTTGTTCTCACAGCAGTAAGAAACAAGTTTTCGACAAATAAACATGCGCAATAGAGAAAAACGCGTTCGCACAGAATCTTCTGATCGGTTTCAAATCAAAAGTTTGATGTTCTTACACATATTTCTGATTGTCATCTGATAGTCAGACTTGTTTTCGGATTGATTTCAAGCGAAGTGTCAGAATTCGTGTAGCCAGTCAACACCGATCTTCGGAATATGAACATTACCTCTAAATTGTTGTTTGTATTTTGTCGTTTTGTATAGTCCCTGATATTCGTTTTGAAAAATTTTATTTTAAATTGTTGGATTAGTCTAAAAATACACATTAAGGAAATGAGTGATTTTGACTCGTCGGAAGAATCTGATCAGAATTTTGTTTATTCCGACACGGACTTTTAAAGAAGATTTACTTGAAGAACGGATAAGGCCCAAAAATCAAAACTATTTTGATGAAACTGTGACCCAATTTAATAGAATAGAATTTCTCAACTATTTTAGAGTAAGCCCTGAAGTAGCAAATACTCACACAATCTTAAACTGTAATAATAATATACAGCTATTTTAAGGTTGTACTGTACATTTTTTTTTGTTTATGTTTTATTTTATTGCCCTTTTCCCACTGGCATAAAAAAGTGAGGTTATTTTTCTTCTCCACTCAACCCGTATTTGATGTTCGCACAGACGGTTTCAAATCGATTAGAAGTTGTAATATTTTACGCATGCGCATCAAGAATGGTTTGAAAACAGTTTCAAACTTGTAAGAAATTTGCAGTGAGAACAAATCTAAAGTCGACTTGGATCGAAATGAATTTTAGGCTATAGTCAGGAAAGGCCCTGTAAGAAATATGCCGAATAAGGATCACGTCTCGGATCACGTGCATATAGCCTGGCTTGGTACCGTCGTCATCGTGGTCCAGGTCAATGGCATATTATGAAAGGAAATATCGATCTCAGCATAATTTCGGAAAAGGATATACACACGGGCATTGAAGGGAAGGACAGATTGGCTTTGACTATTGAAAGCTTAAGTCGATCCCGGTGACTTTTATATTTTGTTTGCTTTTGTTTATTTTATTTTTAAATCTTAATCTTTTTTTTTTAAAGTTGGGTTTTATTTTTCTATATTTCTGACAATAGAGTTATGAGTACGGTTTTAATTTTCAAAAAATTGTTCTGTAGTTATCGAGGTCGGTTACACTTTATCTCGTCTTTTATTTTACTTTTAATGAGATTTCTCTTAGGATTAAAAAAACTAAATAAAATAAAAATTCCTTTAGTGTGGATATTAACACATTCTCGAGCCGTTCAAAAACCGTTTGAATTTCACGGGAAATTCAATAAAAAGCAATTCGACGGGAGGCTTAAAATATGCAACAGTGGTGCGCTTTTTTCGCCCTTTTTTTATGGAAATTTTTGTTCGTTAGCGAAATGGTTGAAAAGACCGGATTTAGTGCCGAGTGCCGTGTTTTCCTTGCGGATGAAAAGCCCCCCCGAATGGATTAGGATGCACTTGGAAATTGACTGTTTTGTTTTGCATACAATTGACTAAAAATGAGTGAAATTTAAATAGAAATAACCGTCACCTACATTACGAAAACGCTGGGTTATAAGCGGTTCCGAGTAGAACTAAAGTGCCTTTAAGATGTCCGTTTATAGCATTATTAAAGCTATCCATATATATAAAATTCGTACTAAAATCATATTTAAGTTAAAATGGCATGTAAATTAAACAAGAAAATATTTACACATGTTCTTACAGGAGGAACAGGTATCCAAAAATCACACGGAGTACACAGTCTCATATAGCCCTTAGTCCCTTAGCAACGCCTTATAGCACTTTCAGCTCCCATCTAGTATTTTTGCAAATTACTTCTCTTCATTTTTACTTGCAATAACTTTGAAGTAAATAATTAAAATCGTCGTCTTAACTGCATAAAGTTCACTACACACTTATAACGATCTATGCAATTTAATAGAAATAAATTTGGAATAACTAACAAAACACGACAAAAGTATTCACATACGTTTAGGGTTAAGATAGAAATTCTGCTGCTTATATACGGAACAGAAATGTATTTATCCGATAAGAAATTGAAGTTTTCCGATAGGACCCATAGAAGCCCTGATATCGACCTCCAAAGTTTAGGATTTTTAATTTTTCGGGTATCGAATTTTTCCAGAAAAAATATTTTTATTCGAATTGGAACATCATGAAAACATCGGGTTATAACAGGATTCGAGCAAAACTAAGCTAATGAGAGCACTTCGAAAAAAGTCATATTTCGACTTCGTATTTTAAGCACATAAATGGCTCAATATAACAAGCAGTTATATTTTGTAACGATCTTTCTAATAACATAAATAACCAGGATTCGCATATTTGTCAATTTGCAGATGACACCACAATCATAGTCCGCAACCAGACATAAATCGATGCAGTTGCAAGCTGCAACGAGGTTTCTATGAACTTCTCAAACTGGTGCAAGCAAAATGGTTTGCTATTAAACGCCGAGAAGTCTGTTATTATGCACTTTAAAAATAACCGTTCAACTATTAAAAACCCCCAAAGTGCCCTCGTAAAAATAATCAATAAAAAATTAAAACTTCACTAAATTTCTAGGTTTACATATAGATAGTAGGCTAACTCGTGCTTTGTTGTAAGTAACCTAAAGCCGGGCGCAAAGCACTCGTATACTTGACGAATATGCAAATAATTGAAAATTTGGCAAGTATACGAGTAAGCAGGTAATTATAATTCACACGACTTGGTAATTGAAGAAATATCAGAGCCAAAGTTACTCGTCAATTTTCAGTTAAAAGTACAAAACAAGCGGGCTTAATTCGTCTGCAGTCATCATGGAAAGTGATACTGACAAAGTTGTTGCTTGTGCTGCGTATGTGATAATAAGTGGTGCTTATTTAAAATTACAACAAAAAATGAAACAAAAAAATAAGAGGCGATGGTGGATGGTGTCTTTAAATAAAAGTAGAAACAAATACAAAAATAACATACTTCTTTATACTTTAAAATAATGAAACTCTACTGTGTGTTTTTTTAGATACAACGCTTCTGACATGTTGCAAGATTTAATCCGCGAACCTTCTGGACAGTTTGAAAATTTTTGTAGGATGTCCGCAGATGACTTTTTTTTTAATAAAATTGGTCCACTGATAGTAAAAAAAGATACGAATATGAGGAAATCAATCCCCGTCCAAGAAAGATTTGCTGTTGCTCTTAGGTTTCTAGGTTCTGGAGAAAGTTTCAAAAGCCTTTCCTATCTCTTCAAGTTCTCAGCACAAACAGTTTCAACGTGCGTATTTGACGTATGTAATGCTTTGATAGCTGTTCTACAGGATATACTAATTGTAATAAATAATCGTAATAATTATAAACTATTTTTTTACAAAAACAACTATATGAATATTTAAATTTTTAATGTCAAACGACAGAGAAAATCTTCAATTTACATCAAATAAGTAAGATTATTAGGGTTCTCGTTATCATACTGAGTCTGATAAGATTGTGTCGGAGCTGGTAACAACCCTGTTGATTGTGTGTTACACTGTTTGGTTTCTGTATGTATTCCTCCTAATGGAGATGGCTGAGGATCATAAGACATTGCCGGTGAAGTTGGTTGTATGAATGAAGTTGACTGTAAACCAGAATTCGGTCTAGTCATTGACATAAGCATTTGATCCTGAAGTGGCTGAGAATAGGTGGTTGGTGATTGTGAAGTATAACTTAGAGAGGATGATTATGGAGGGGATATCATGTAATGTGACTGTTGACGACACTGGTTAAACTTGGCCCGAAATTAAATATTGTCAATATCATTCATGATAGTGACGCGTGTAAATTCATCGAAGCCTTTCAACTTCTCAGCTACTAATTGTCCAAACAGCAGACACTGATTTGATTTTGACTTCTTAGCATTACTGACGTTTTTCATAATTTTTTATGCCTCATCCATACGTTGCTCTACTATATCCAAGGGCCTCTTCTTTGAATGTTTGCCTTTAAATGGTTCCTTGAAGGTTTCCTTCTGCAAACGCTCCTTCTCTTCAAAAAAAAATGGGGCATTTTCTTGAGTTTCTGAATGAACTTGACTTTGTTTATTAGAAGATTCAGTTTCCTCATAATCATTCGTTGAGTTTTCTCCATCTTCAGTAGTAATAACAATCGCCTCTATTTCCTGAAAAAAAATATATATTTAAAATTGATATGTTTTTTTTTAAGTTTTACTATTAATGTAATTTTTTTCAGATGCTTAAAACATCACAAGAAGGGAAAGCAATAGCTCTCCAGTTTAATAAAAAATTGAACTTTCCCCACAGCTTGGGTGCCTTGGATGGGAAACATATAGTTATCCAGTCTCCTATGAATAGTGAATCTGAATTTTATAATTATAAACACAATTTTAGTATAGTTTTAATGGCCTTAGTAGATGCTAATTACTGCTTTACATTTGCTGACATCGGGTGCCAAGGACGAATTAGTGACAGCGGTGTTTTCAGAAATACGATTTTATTTAAGAAATTAGACGCAGAAAACCTAATTCTCAATTCCCTGATTCCTAAAGATGAGCCACTGCCTATGACAGATATACCCATTCCATATGTATTTGTTGCATATGATGCGTTTGCATTAGGACCTCATTTAATGAAACCATTTGCAGGAATTTATGAAAAAGGCACCAAAGAAAGAATTTTCAATTATCGTTTGTCGCGAGCTAGGCGAATAATTGAAAACGTTTTTGGGATAATGGCAACGATATTTAGAGTTTTTAGAAAACCAATGCAACTCGAACCCGAAAAAGCTTCAAAAATAGTTTTGACTTATGATTTGTTACATACATTTTTAAGAAGAAGCAAATCCTCCACACACGTATATACTCGACCAGGAACTTTTGATACGGAAAAAAATGGACATACTGTTCCAGGATCACGGAGGCAAGACCAAAGGCTGGATTCATCTTTTTTGTCACTTAAAAAAATACCAAGAAAAGCTGACCGCCAAGCGCAAGACATACGAAATTCATTTTAAGTGTTGGAATAATACCGTGGCAATACAATTACTCATAAATATAAATAAAAAAATCTACTTACCTCTGTGTTTTCTGTAATCCTAGGCTTATAAGTTCCATGTAAAAAACTTTCCATTTTTTCATAGGCGAACCATACTGGCTTAAAAACTTGAGAAGCTCCACTACCCGCTCCTGAAGTAGCTCTTAATTTACTGAATAAGAGCCGAAACGTGGCCATTAGTGAATCTTTCTTTTTTTTTCAAACTTTTACTGAACGCTCAATACTAATTTTTTCCTCAATTCTTTTACATGCGTCCTGTACTTCGTTGCGATTTTTATGTTGTGGGTGTTTGGAAGACCATATAACTGGTTTTTCCTCGTAAAGATCAAGAAATTCCATTATTACTTAGTTTGGCTACTCCATTACTGAAATCGTATCCGCAAAAAGACTAAATAGTAAATAATACCAAAACTAACGTAGCCACTTGTCGAAGCGTGTGAGTGCTTAACTAGTCCGGACTCGTCAAATAAGCAATTAATCGCGTTTCTTTTGACTCATAGTATTTTTACCGATAGGCAGTGGGAAAAACACGAGTGCCGAATAATTGTCCACGTAAACTACTCACACGACTTGGCAAGTATTCGCAAGTGACAAATAATTGCCAAATACGCGAGTTGTTTGAGCCCGGCTTAACACGTTTAGTAAGCACGGCTGTTGTTCGACTCTTTATTCATGCCCACGTTCAAAGTCGACTTTCTTATGGTATCATCAACTGGGGGGGGGGGGGGGTTCTTCTGAGCTGGAGCGTTTACTTGTCCTACAAAAACGCGTGATCAGAACGCTAGATGGAGCTGGGTTTTTAGACCATGCTGCACATCTGTTTAAAAAACACCTGTATAATGACAGTATATTCGTTATACATCTATAAACTTTTGGTTTTTGCAAAAATATCCAGTCATTACTTTACAAGGAACGCGGAATTTAATATGTGTATGCCTACAAGATATCACCAAGATCTTAACATTTTGCACCATAATACGGGTCTATTTGAAAAGAGTGCGAATTTCGTAGCACACTTTCACTGCATAAAAACAATTGAGGGTATAAACCAGTTCAAATCAAAAATAAGGAACTCCTTTTAGATAACCCTTTATACTGTCATAATGACTATTACTGTTTGAACCTAAAAAATGGAAAATCTGTGCAAGTTTACTCCCTAGTCTATAGTGTTTTAGCCTTTAAGTCTTCTTTTGTAAGTTCGTTTTAATAATTATTGTTAGTATATGTATGTCTCTATTTAACTTTTAATTATTAATGACTTTAGTGTATACATTTAGGTAAGGTTTGAAATTGACGCATGTTATGTTCATTGTTAAACCTTGTAATAAAGAATTTTAAATAAATAAATAAATAAGCCTTTAATATAATAATTTAATAACCGTTATAATTATTATGGTATTTAACTAAAATTAATAATCTCATTAAGTATTGATTTAAAAGCGTAAGTTATACTTAAAAATAATATTATCGTTATTTCCAGTGAAGCCCCAGACGGTGAACATTCTCACAAAAGAGAAACACGTGTCGGCCGAGAAAAGATACGAGGTGGAATGTCGAACATCTGGATCCAAACCTGCTGCGGTCATTACGTGGTGGAAGGGAAGCAGACCGGTTAAGAGATTGGCAAAGAATGTGAGTGCTTTAAATGTTTAATTTTTTTTTTATAACTGTTCATTTAATTAAAAGGCGACAAAAGGTGCCTACTGTGTGTGTGTGATAGGGGTGATAACGTATTCGGCTTTGGAGCATTTATTTAGCAATTTGGGGAAATTGAATATTTTACTCTCGTAAAACCGACTGATTAATTTATACATTTTGAGCTGTTCCGAAAAAGCGGCTCGTTTAACAATTACCGGAGGAGTTTGTTCATGTGTGGACATATCGTGACGCTCAAATTGAATACAAATTTGTACGGTGGTGGTGACACCTAATTAGTCCCTAATTTGGTTTTAAGTTTCTATTTTATGTTTTTCATTTAAATACTCAAATAGCGGCCGACAAAAGACTATTCCGCCCGCGTTTTTCCGTTTCTTTCTTTAACATCGTCTTTTCTCCCAATCCTTTTAGAGCGAAACGTTTATCTTCCTGAAAAGAAGTCGTTAAATAATCAAAACGCTCTCAGTCGCAGATTTGCTTAATTGCCAGCCACTGGCACAACCTTTTTTTTTCTTCTATTTTTCTTGTAGTTGAAATAATAACGTTTTTATAAATGACCGCGCTATATACTGCGAAATTTAACAATTTAAAAGTCGGCTTTTGGTTGGAGGAGTTGTTTTAGTATCCGGGAAATTTTTTTTTATTGTTTTATTTACGTAAAAAGTGTGTAAAATTAAACGTCGCCATTAAACCTCAAGGTGAGTGTACAGACTTTCAGAGAAAATGTCCATATAAATTCCGGGGTTTTCAGCCCCATTCTTTGAAAAAATTGCGAGGCACACAATTGCCAAAATTTTCATTTAAAGAGGCAAAAATCCCATTTTATAAAAATATCTAAATAGTTTTCCTAATTTTTCCCTAAAACTAGTAGAAATATGGATTTTTTTAGCATTGGAATCCAAATCAAAAATAGAACAAATCATATAGAATAACATTTAGTCTTAAACTTGAAAATAAAGCAGTTATATAGAATTTGAAAAATTTTAAAAAAAAATCCGCATTTTTTCGAAAACTATGGGGAATATGGACAATCTTTTTTTTAGAATTTGAATCTCTATAAAAAGTAGAACAAATTATAATGAATATTATTTAGTTGTAAATCTCAAAATAAAGAACTTATGGGGGATTTTTAAAAATCTTTAAGTCCAAAATTTGAAAAAAAAATTTTTTCACAAATTTTATATTTTTTATAAATTGATTAATCGCTCATTAGCATCAGAAAAGTCTTATAAAATTTTTGTTTTAAATGTACCAGTAAAAAGTTATACAACTAATTTGTCTAAAAAGGTCTACTTCATAAAATTCAAAGGGGTTACTCAAGAAAATGTTCATAATTTCGGTTTTAATTTTTTTTTTAATTATTGGCGGGAGTAGAAAATTATTGTAATAAAAGTTATTTAAAATGTCAATGCGCATTAGATGCAATAGAAAAATAATTTTTAAGTATAATTAATTTTTATAAAATAAAGGAAAAACCTCTTAGGATTTTTTTGGTATTTTCTTGAAAACTATTGGAAATATGGATTATTTTTTTTTAGCATTTGAATCTCTATGAAAATTAGAACAAATAATGAAGCCTAATATTTAGTCGTTAATCTAAAAAAAAAGTTATGGAGGATTTTTGATAATTTTTAGGTGAAAAATTTGGAAAAAAATTTTTATAAATCGTATTTTTTTTTTAATAAATTAATTAATTATTGAAAAGGCTTTAAAAAACCTGTAAAAAAAATTTTTGAGAAATATATTTTTAAAAAGTTGCTTCCGCAAAAGATCGTAAGAGGTACCATAAAAAAATTTTCATAATTTTGTTTTTTATTTTTTTTCGGGAAAACTCTTGAATCGGCAAAAAAATTGTTAAAACAAAAAATGTTTGGAATTTTAATGCGCATCAAATGCAACAAAAAAATAATTTTTATGTCCAATAATTTTTCAGAAAATTGGGAAAAACCTCTCAAAAGTTTTTCCTTTTTTTCTTAAAAACTTGACAAACAGTGAGGCAAATTGTCATATTGCTGTGTCTAGAATCATTTAAATTTCCTTAAATTAAAATCTGAAGAAGGTTATTTTTGGTAACATTACTACAGATGATTCCGATTCAAATTTAAATAGCCCTTATATTGATCTTTATATTCATCATGTATGTACCTGAAAAACTAAGACGGTCAATTTAAATAAAAATGATGGTACATCTATTTTAATATGTATTTCCGCGTACATTAAGCATACAATTCTTAACCTTTAATTACTCGCGCGGTATACTTTGTATACTATTGCATTTTATGGTATAAATTTGTTTTTGTTTTATTTTATTTACTCTATGAATTATAAATATACGTGTAATAGATAATTACCTAATTTAAGTGCATATTTTTGGCAAAAAATCAATGATTATGAACAGAAATAAAATTACACAAAAAGTAAATTCAAAAAATATATTCTAACAACACGAACACAAAAAGTTATCTATTCACTGCCGGATCCGCCTTCCTTACATTTATGGCATGTAATTACGTTATCACTGTGTTTTTTACACACTAATTGATGACTGCATGTATTTGTAGTAACTCTATTCTTTTTTCTGCCGCAGATGAAGCATCTTCCTCTGATTTTTCTGGGTGGCTCTTCCTCTGCGTCGTTTACTTGAGCTTTTCTATACCTAAATAGAAAATGTCTGATATCTATATATCAGACATTTCCATTCCATTTATCTATATATCAGATATCTATATATGTTCTTCTGCCAACAGAAAACGTATTGCACATTTTGTCCACTGTGTCCACACCCCCCTTTGTGATATTATAATCCAATATAATTTCAGGTTTGTTGGTATCTGGGTCAATGGAAGAATCGTCGTGCATATTAGAAATCAAAACAATGCATTTATTTTTTTTTTTGGACACTTGAAACTATGGTTACATCCTTTTGAAATCCGAAAATGGATGACCCAATCAATCTATTTTTATTTGGCAAAAACTCTATTGGCTGCTCCCGTTTTTTTTTTTTTTTTTTAAACATTTTCTCTTGTAACAGCTCCATTGCCAAAGGGTAACTTGAATACCAATTGTCACAAGTGAAATTCCGGTTACTTCCTTTCTGTTCTTCCAACAATCGGTGGACTATGACAGTTGGCGAGTTTAAATGATTGTATTGACCATCTGGTTGTTTTCCACAGTAGAGCTCTAATTTACTGACATAAAATGTTTTAGCATCACAAAGCACAAACACCTTCAACCCATATTTGGAAGATTTATTGGGTATGTGCTGGACAAAGCTGCACCTTCCTCTAAATGCAATCAACATTTCATCTATGGTCATAAATTCACCAAGAGAGCAGTTTTTTCCTGAATTATAAACAAATTTGTCCAAAATAAATCACACCGGGGCTAGCTTATCGGTTTTTTTTCTTTCGTTCCTTGTTCCTTTGTCATCAAATCTAATATTTGCAAACAAAAAAAGAAATCTTTGATAATTCATGCAAGCTCGAAATATTTTTGATCCGGTTCGGTCTTTCGTCCATAATTCCAAAAAATTGGTGTGATTTTGCTTCTTACATCCAGATAAAAACAATAACCCGATAAAAGCAAGCATTTCCGTTTTTGTAACATCCTTTGCGTCTCTTTCTCGATTAAAATTTGCCCGAACTTTTGAAATTTCCAAATTAGTATACTGAATGATATGTTCAATCATTTCATTATCAACAATTTTTGAGGAAGCACACATCTCATCAGTTATGTCACGGGCGCATTGCTTTGGCCCTGGTAGTATTTTTATTATATTTTTGCTTTTGGGTTTAGTAGATTTACACATAGGGTAACTTTTATACTAAATAGTTGTTTTATCCTTGCCAACATACTGACCTTCTCTATTGACCACTAACACGGAGAGAGGAACATCTTCGGAGCCTAAACTTTGATCATCTTCCACTTCATCTTGTTCTTCTTGCTCGCTTATTTCTTGTTCGGAGTTTGAATTGTGTTTATCTTCCTGTATATCTTCATTTTCATCAGATATGTCACCTTCCCCGCCAATTTCTTCTTCGGAATCCGTATCACATATAACCTGGGCCACAGCTTCTAATTCATTTTGGGTTAAGCTTTTCGGATTTTTTATCTTTATTTGATGCCTTTGATGGTACCTTCGTGGCACCAACAGAGGTAATCTTGTACTCCCACTTAGATTTTTACTTTCAAACTACATACATATCTTTCAACTTATTTAAATTTTTATTTAATCACACTCATAACAAATCCATTACTAATAATATTTACATATGCACACACTTTAAAATAAACGATTTTTTGTTTAAAAACTAAAAAATATATTATTTTAATGTACTTACATAATAGACAGTTTTCAAAGATGCATATGTTTTGACGCTTAACATAGACATAAGCGTTATCTTATCCGTTATTTGACAGCTCTCCAAAAAGTGTTTTCGAAATAGGTGACACGTTTACTGCTAACCTAACGATAGCAAGAATTTCTTTTTCATTGTTTTTTTTTTGGTTATTACTTCTTACATTTTCTAACCATTTTTTTGGATATTAAACAAACTATAGATATTTTATTTATATTTGGTCCACAATATTATATCTAAGTTAGTTAGGTAGCCTTATTTAAAAATTGGAAAGTACCTAGAGTTACAATATGATTGAAGATTTTGCAGGTCTAGAATTAGATCACAATTATTGTGTAAGATGTTTTATTTTGCTGGATCAACAAAGGAATTATTTGCTAGGATATCCATTAGAAGTATTTGGTTATCTTCATCATTAAATCTGACCTTACGTCTCTTGAATTTTGTCTTGACACTGGAATTTAGTTTTGGGTTCATCGTGATCATTGTTATGCAAAATAAAAAAAAATATATCTTTTTACTGTTTCCGACAAAAGGAGACTAAATAAACTTACATTATTAATTATTATTATTTGACAATAATGTGAACAACATTAATGCGCATGCGTTTCGCTATGTTTATGGCTATGCCTATAGTCCGTAAGATAGCGTTTATTATTCTTTGAAAGAAAATCTTAAACGGGAAAAAGTGCAGAAAGTTAAAATAGATCACGAAAATATATTTTGATCCGTGGTAGTATTAACTAAATTATTATTGATATAATTACATATATATGTATGAATTTTTCAATTTTTTTTAAAAGAAAAATTTTAAATTATTTTTCAATTCTAAAACACAGAATTTTTTCTTGAAATAATTATTTAAAATGATTCTTGAAAGAACGATGTTTTAGAGAAAAAGTGACAATCAATTTACTTTAAAATGTGCAAAAAAATGATTATCTTTCAATCAATTAATATATTGGCAATATTATTTTTTATTTAGATCTTTAGTCAAAATCTGATTTTCATGCTTAATATTATAATTGGAAAGTAGATAAAGCTTTTGTTCTTTTTTAATTTTTAGTCTTAAATTCATTTAAATTATATATTTTATATTTATCCCAATTTAGGCTAAACAAGACAACGGTAAGTGAGCACTTTACGCACGATATTAGTAGAAAAAATATTTTAAAATCACTTTATAAGACTAAGATTTTCCAACTTAATCCGCTGATTAGGTTTTACCAGATCCCCGTAAACCTTTAACTTGGCCAAGCTTAAAAACCAGACGGCTCTATACGGAGTTGAAAACAAGAAAAGCCCCGCAAAACGAAAGATTAAGATGTCACGAGGCGAGTTTAATTTATCCGGCAAAAGAGCCCTTTTAATTTCTTTAAAAACTCTCTCCGCCAGTCGTCGGGGTGTTTTTCTTATTAGTTTAAGTGATTATTTCAAGGGTCCCATTTAGTGATTAAAATTCTCGGCAATTATATATGTGGCCTTGATACTTTTTATTTTACTTAACGCGAGTGACTTGTTTAGGCCTCTAAACCTGAAAAGCTTTAATTAGAATTACTTACAATGATAAATTAATAAATGAGGCACATGGATAACGGTTGATACAAGGTATAGGAGATGTTATGTAATATTAAACAACCATTTTTGTAAAACTGATTTGAATTTTTTATTTACGGTGAAATAATAAATGCATTGACTGGAAGATATTGCTAGAAAGATTGAGTTACTAAAATGATGTTTTTTTGGTATAATTAGGCAAATTATGGGAAAAAAACACCATTTCTAGGCGATCCAAACTTCTTCCTACTTAGAAAATAAAAGGATGATATCGTATAAAGGTGGTTAAGTCAAATTCTCATTTATATATCGCTATCTCAGTCTAAAAATTAAAAGTGTATGGAAATGAAGTGATGTTTTTTGGGTTTATTTCGATAAATTAAAAGAGGAAAACACTATTTGCAGATGATCTAAATCTTACTAAGAAAATAAAACATACTATATAAAATAGGTGGAAAAATCGAATTCTAAAAATAAGAATTATAATCTGTATGTAGCAAAAAAAGCTACATAGATAAAATAGTACAAAAAAAAATTAATACATTATATGATAATCGTTAATTGTGCTTTCATTGCATTTCTAAAGAACAACAATCGGTGGTACAACGGTCAACAATTAAAATACCCCGAAAAGGAGTCAGTCCACGACCTCACTATGAAAACAAGTCGAATACTTTATTAAATTACAAAATTTACAATTAAAAAAAATTATTTACATAAAATACAATAAAAATAGGAAGAAAAAAAAAACATACGCCTTAAAATTTACTTAATACATGCGCTCTCAATAGCCTCTTAAATTGATTAACATTTGTACTTTGTCGAATTTACTTAGTCCTCTATATAAAACATGATTATGCGTTTGACTGGTACTACATCTATTAATCTAAATAAAATCATCAACCATGATGATGGACATCACGAAAAATTCTTAATTTATTACAGATATATTTAGGTAAAATGTCTCTTTGTAATTTGAATATGAATATATATAATAATGCACTTCTAATTTCTAGACTGAAATAGGAATATATGTATAAATTCTTATTTATTATTTATAAATTCTCACTCATATATCCCTATCTCAGTCCAGAAATTAAAAAAGCATAGAAATAAAATGAGTATTTTTTTTCTGCTTTTTCTTTTCTATTCTGGCGTTTTCTATGCCATTTCCAGTATTGCTAATAATAAAATAGAAGCCTTATTTATTTATAATTACACTTTTTAATTGTAAAAACCAGATATTGACACTGACTAAATAAAGGCCATTATTAAATAGTAATTTCGAAAAGGACCCGCCCTTTTTAACTTCGTTTTTAAATTTGCTCTACGGAACAGGCACTTTAAAAATTTACAAAACAAACGGTCGGTTTTACGAGGGCCATTAATAAAACATTCAATATCACCAAATTGCTAAATAAATGGCGCCGTCGTACCCGAATATAATATCGAACGCGATGAATATTTAATCCGCACCTCCCGTTCGAAAACATGCAATTTTTTTTGGTTTATTTTGTTCACGCACACACACTCTAAATGAACTTGCGCAAAGTTAATTTTTAAAACAAAAAAAAAATTATGCACTTTATTCAATTCACACGGAAAACATTACGCCAGATTCTGTCACGTTAAAGCGACAACGGGGGTGGGAAACTTCCTTTATGCGTCCGACGGTGAATGGGGGCTTGTAACGTACAAAAGAAGCCACTGGAACGGTGATTATTTCTCCCCTTTAGAAATTCCCGAAAGACGAAAAGACCCCCGCGCCGTTGACATTACGAAACTTTTGACAGATGATGCGGTATCGTAAATAAACATCGGGGGGTTACTCTTGGGTTGTAAACGTTCATTAGCTGACCATTTTATTTTCCGGAACACGGTTCGTTTTTCAGCCTTATTATCTGAAGTAAATAAATTGCGCCACTATGTTTATGAAGCAAATGTGATTGTGAAAAGTTCAAGTCATTTACTAATAACTTTATTACAGCCTGAAATAGAGTCGGCATCCTTTACCCATAACACATAAGTAATAAAAATTCCCCGGTTAAGAAAGCAGCGGCTCAAACAATTTTTTAATTTATATTTTTAATTTAATGGGTATTCCGGATTTTCCGACTTTTTATTTTTTTAGTTATTTTCTCAGAAAATTCCATCTTTTTGTCACTACATGTGAAAGTTCACCCAGTACAGTCTGATTATTCGTCTTTTTGTAACGGAATCCCAAATTCTTTAGAACTAGTAGAACTTTTGCCTTTAGAACTAGTTAAACTAATGTCGCAAAGTTCCTTGTCCTTTATTATTTGTAGTGCGGCAGCCATCGTCACATGTTATAAATAATGGTTCTAATTTCGCTCTTAATTGTTTGGGGTAGGTCCAGAGTTTTTGGGTGCCGACGGATTCTCATATTTGGTTTGTCCAGTTCTTCTTCGTCCATATTGCAAATTTCACGTAAAGTACTTCTTGAGATCTGGAATGCATCACATCTCCGCTTTTTTACTGCCAAATAAGATGTCAATGGCTCCATGTTATTTTTTTCTTGTTTAAAATAATTTTGTACTTTTAAAACTAAACGACGTTTATCCGAAAATAGAAACCGATAGTTAGCAATTTGTTTGTCTTCTTACGAATCCATCATTAAAAAATCACATATTTTTCAGCCCAAGAAAGATCTTGGGTTGCATCATTTATTTACTGCCGTAATTCAGCAATATTATTTATTGGTCTTGCATAAACCTTTTCTTTTATGCAACCCCAGTAAAAAAAATCGAGGGGATTTAGGTCTGGCGAACTGGGAGGCCATAAAATTGGACCAAGTCGGCCGATCCATCTGTTGGCGTATGTTTGGTTTAAATACCGACGAACTTCATGGGCATAATATGCCGAGCAACCATCATTTTGGAACCACATTATTCGGTGACTGGCCAAAGGAACATCTTCTAAAAGAATTGGTAGATTGTTTTGAGAAAAATCTAAATAAGCCTGCCAGTTCAAATTTTCTGGTAATTCGAATGGGCCAATTACACGTCCGTTCAAGATACCGGTCCACAAGTTTACTTTAAATCGGTACTGTGACCTTTCTTCTCGAATAGAGTGGGGATTTTCCAACGCATAAGTGTGCAAATTGTGCATGTTTATAAAGCCATCCTTTTTGAATGTACTCTCATCCGACCACAGTATATTATTTAAAAAATTCGGATCCTCTTGATTTTTTTGCAACATTCTGCGGCAAAATTGTAGGCGTGGTTCGTAGTCTCGAGACAGTAGGCTTTGCACTCGTTGAACATGATAAGGGTGATATTGAAATCGCCTAGTGATGTCGTTTACTACCGATTTCGGTATCCCTGTTCTTCTTTCGATTGCTCGTGCCGAAGTAGTCGGATCATTTTCAATTTCTTCTAAAACTTGATCAACATAATCAATACGAGGTCTTCCCTCTCGAACAGGAGCATGAGGCATTCTGCTTTCGGAATATGAGCGATGATTATTAATAAATACACGATAGTCAGGATATCGGGCCAAATTCGGATATCTTTCTTGATAAAGATTAGATGCTGCTAGAGCATTTCCTCTGCATTCACCATAAATGAGATGCATGTTTGCATATTCTTGGGCGGTATACGGCAAGGGTATAATAAATGATTAACCAATAAAACAAACAGCTCAAAGAACACTGTAAAAAAATATTTAGGTTATTTTAAAAAGTAGATTAAATGAGAAAAGTTTTTAAGGTATTAGCCGGGTTGCCGTACAATTTTTCGGTCCAGTATGAGCGGTCAAATGTCAAATTTAAAGTTTAAAAAATAAAAATAAGTAATACTTTATTTTAGAATAGATTTATTAAATAATTAAATTTTTTGGCCGTTTAGTTTATTGTTTGTCTTTGATCAGTAAAATGGCTATTCAGTGTTGCATAGCTAAAAAGAGATTCTAAAAAATATCTATTTTTAAGGCGTGACAATCGAAAATCTGATCAAAGAGTAGAATTTTGGTGACTTCCACTAAAGTGACAATATCTCGAAAACCATCGATTTTTTACTAAGGTCATTTTATGATTTTCTGTTTTTCATTTTATCACATATTTGAAGTGTAGTGATCGAGGGTAAAAATTAGCTATGTAAATCTCTTGTCAACTTTTTTAAATGCCGAAATTTTGTTCCTTGTGTATACAGAATCTTTATTTTTTAATAAATGGACCTTGACCATATACGATTTATAAATATACGAATAGTTTTAATTTAAAAACTGTATTTTTAAACCTGGATAATTGAAGTTGTCTAGAATTAAAAAAAAATGATTTTTTTTTAAATTTAATGGCTTAGTATCTTAAAGAAGAAAAGTATAGATACAAAAACTATAGATTTTTGATTATTTATTCTCTTAAAAATAATGTTGTTTTTCAGGCAATTATTTATAGCAAAAAAAGCGTTTTTTATTAACCATATTTCATGTATATATTTCATATACCTTTACCCCCCCACCCACCCCACATACCTTACCAGTAAGAAATTGTTTTCAAAAATTACTGTTTTCCAAAATAATATACATGAACAGCTGCTCACGCCATTATTATTTAATTTAATAACACAGTTTGTTTATTTAAATTCGATATAATTATATATAATATATGAGTCATTTATTCCTAATTTATGTAAATATTTATTAAAATTACCATGACCCACTAGAAATCTGAAGAAAGATGTTGTCAAATATCTTTGAAAGTTACATTTGGAAACCATACTATAACTGCTAAGGGACGCTTTTATTAAAGTATTTGTATTTGAAGTATTTGCTAAATATGCAAGATATTTTCTTTTCCAAGTTTCTAAAGACCTCTTTCGAATAATTGGAACTATATCACTAAAGTGTACTTTGGAAAGAATCCTATCTGTCTTAATTGCTTCCTTGGCCTCTTTATCTGCCAATTCATTTACTAGCTATCCTGTGTGTCCTTTTAACTAAATGAATGCTACCTTAGTATTATGTTTATCAAGATTACTGATTGTGATTACTGTCCATTTTTTAGTGATTGCAAAACTGATTTTGAATTAGAAAGTATTAAAAAGTTTCAAATTATATTAGCACCACTAATAAATTCCAGGGCCTTTAATATTGCTAATGTCTCTGCAGTAAAAATAGAAGCATAATCCTCACACTTGTATTTTCTTTTAATATTAATTTTCGGAATAATAAAGGCACAACCTGTACCATCAGCAGTTTTTGATCCATCTGTGTATATTTCTAAGTAATTTTGAAATTTACTCAAAGTATCCTTAAGAATAGTTTGACTGGCCTTATGACAGTTCGTAAATGTAGGAAATATTATTGTGGGGTCAAAAAAATTAACCCCAAAAGCTAATTCGTATATCAATAGTATATTTGGTTCATTAATGAATTGATGGAGGTATTTTGTTTCAGTATAAGCTTCAGCCAATGGAGGACTGTTTTTATTCAACCAATATTTATTAGTTAAATTAGACATACCCAGTTTGTGAATTTTAGCTATTAGTGGGTTATTCCGATATTGCACATTTTTAATCAAAAGTTGTTCTGCTAAAGTTTTTCGTCTTATCTCTAATGGTAGCTCATTAGTCTCTGCCAGTAATGCTTCAATCGGCGTGGATCTTAAGGCGCCTGTGACTAATCTTAGAGCTCTATATTGTATACGATCAACCTTTAGTAGTCTCGTTTTAGTAGCAGAACCATAAAAAATTGAGCCGTTATCTAGCAACGATCTAGTAAATGCTCGATAGAACATTAAAGATGTCTTAAGATCAGAGCCCCATTTTCGGGCAGTGACTGATTTTAAAATATTCAAGCTCTTTTTAGCCTTTTGTAAGATATAATTTATATCGGTTTTCCATGTCAATTTTTGGTCTAAATATACACCAAGGTATTTTAGTTCTTTTATCCATGGAAGGGTAGTATTACTTAAAATTATTTGATTATGAAAAACAATGTTTTTGCAGAAAATGTATATTCAATATTTAATTTAGTAAATTTTATAAAATTTTATATATAAATATTAAGTCCGAACCGCTCACTGATTTGTGTAATCTATTACAATATTTTTTGCAAGTCTGATTTGGTATCTGCTAACATGACGGTATCGTCTGCGTATTTTATATTAGTGATGCTGACGTAGATCACTGAAGTAATTAAAAAAATGAAATTGGTTGATAAAAAGGAATATTGTCTTCAACTTCCAAAAATTTGAAGAAATGAATATAAAAATAATTAAAATTCGAGATTGACTCAACTGCCTGGAAAAAGTAATCAATTATCATCAATAATTTACGATTTTTTATTAAATATTTATAAATATCAAAGACTTTTTCGCAAAAAGTAAGCTTTACAGCCTAACTGAAAAATTAAAGAAGTTTAACTGATCATAACAGATAAAGAAACAAGTATAAAACAATTTTTTTTAAATATTCTACTTGTTCAAGCAATTTATTTTGCCTCACTCACATTATGTAAATTATGCATGAAGAACGTAATTTCCAGAAAGAACAAAGTTAAAATTAAAACTCAGTGGTAATAAATTTTTGTACCGTCCTTTTCATGATATGGTGTCCATAAATTTGATTACAGCGACATCATAAAAATCATCATAATCTCCCTTAAAATTATACAATATTAAAAAAAAATTTAATGATAGCACTAGCAGCCAGAATAAAAAAGTCAGCAACGAAGAAAAGAAAAATGAGAGGAGGTTCTTTACGACATTTTAATGTAATTACGCCCTTCTTTTCGGTATTATCCGCTCGCTTCTGCCCGTTGTCAGTAAAGGCAAAATTTAATATACTTTTTTTTTTTTTTTTGTTTTTGTTGTAACATGATTTATTATTGTATTAGTCGGGAGAGTTTTTAGAGGGTTGTTTGGACGAATTAGCGGCTTGAATGGATGATGAAAGTGGCAGTGGTGAAGATTATCCTAAAGCTCTTCGAAAACATAATTTTTTTTTTGATTATGATTTATTAAACTTAACTTTAAAGTCATTAATTTTAATTTGCACAAGAAAAATTGGACGTAGTTATGCAGAAAACTTCCAACTCTCAAAAGTAGAGTTTTGAGTAAATCAATATTATTCATTTTTTAACAGTAATTTAATAGTATACATTACAGTATAATTCAAAAATTATTTTTTAAAAATTTTATTCGGCAAAATATCCCATTTTTAACAAAGTGAAACTAAGAGAAAAATATTTTGTTCAATATTTTGAAAAATACAGCCATTTTTTTTGGGGTTGGTTGCTTTATTATGTATTAATAAAATTCAAAAGAAAAATCCTTTATTGATAAAAAAAATCATTAAACATCTTCAAATTGAAAATCAAGACTAACTATGTTATACCCGTCGATTTTTTCTTCAATGTTGTCATCTCCTTAAGAATAGCGTACTCATTAAAAAAAAGTCTTCTATTTTTATTTTCGTGCTATTCCTTCCTTCCTTATTTTTAATATCAATCTTGTGTACTGGTGCTTCAAATAAATCATGCTGAACAGAAAGCAGAAATAGTTTATCTTTTTTTAATATAATCGATCTTATTTTTAACCAGTTTATTTTTTATTCGCCGATGCTTGTTTTTCTGTTGACGATTATTTTCTCAATCATGTTGACACTCAAAAAATCACAGCTATTCATTTCCGTTACCACAAAAGGTTTTTTTTTACATTGTTTCATTACCTTTATAGTGTAAAGGTAATGAAGGAGGAGGGCAGATACTTTGCTGGTTTTTTAATGCCGACTCAATTTGAGCAAAATCAGAGTAATTGGGTAAAAAACTGTGCCCTGAACATAAAAATTTTAAAGTATTATCAGTCAAAGTAGATGATTTATGTAAGATAACTTTTAACATAAGAGTTAGTTTAATATTGCGGTTTTGTCCACCGCATGAATCACTCCAGAGAATAAGGTGTCGAACGCTTTTTTCTATGTGAGCATTTATGTGTTTCAAAGGCAGAAACCTCCTGAGCCCCTCTTCCTGCAACGCCTTCAGCCCAAACGTAACAGAATCCCTGATCTTGCTTTCCGTTATGAATACCACAGTTGTATACCCAGAGCTACCTTTTATAAAATACAATGTTTGTCGGTATTCTTGGTAAAGGTAATGTTTTTTCTAAATCAAATGTAAGGCACTCATATTTTTCTTTTTTTTTTGGCCAACTGAAAGTCACATCTTCTTAAATAATGAGCATTTTCTGCGTCTTTTAGGTGATTGGTATAATCTTTTTGAATGCTTTCTTTTTTTTCGGGTCTATTTCGTTATCAATTTGTATCTTCAATCTATCGCACCTATTACAGGTATCTTTTTTGAGTGTCTTGAATCTTAAATTAAATCGTTGGTAAAATATGTTTTTATAGGATGGCATGCTTACAGGTTTCTCAGTTTCTTGGCTATACATCTCGTACATTTTCTATATTGTCATTTCCGGGGGCAAAAATTACGAAAAATAAACAACGCTTGTTTGTTCTCTGCGATAGTGAGATTTATATTTCGAAATTTTTTTAATTTGTTCAATCACCTCCTGAATTTTCGTCTCTGAAAGTTTATTTTGCCCTTCTTGTTTAATAACTCTTTGGTCAGTTAAAGAAATTTCACCTCTAAATTTCTTAAGGGCAGTATTAACTCTAAATGTTGTAATGGTAAACGTTCTAATAAACATTTAACGGCATACCACTTTGTCTTGTATTTTATAGGTCCTGGAGAATTTTCTTTTTTATGGATTTCTACCATAAACACGTTAAATATGCTAAAAAATTAGAAAATTTGTATTTTTCCTTTTAACTAACAAAAAAAAATGTGACATGTGATACATCGTTGAATTTGTAATAAATAATGGAATCAGATACAGGGTCTACTTTCTTTTTGCGCCATATAAAAAAATAAAGTTGATGGTGGTTTCTCGGAAACGAAACGTCGGATATAAAATTTAAAAGCGCCATCACGTACTACTTCAAAAGTGTCAATAGTTTTTTGATATTTTTTAAAATAAAGCCAGGAAAAAATAAAATCGATATTGGCAAATTTCCGTTTTTTCCAAATATCTCAGCAGGTCATGGAAATTTTTGAAGTTTCTCAACGGCATGTAAACAGAGAAAAACAAACCACAAGGTTTAACCGAAGCTGTATCACCGTCTATAGATTACAACAAGTCAGACCACTCGAGCGGCCCCTGAAATCGATTGCCCTACCCCCCGTTCCTTACCTCGCCCTGCATCGGCTAGGTAGAACCCAGGTTTAGTTTTCGCAAGTACGTTAAGTTGTGTGCATCCGTTTCGCGAGAGAGTTTTTGCTTGTAGCGTTTTAGACAATAATTTGGTTACATACTACTTGTATAAATATAATTACCCAATAATAATGTAGTATGTATTTCATCCCTATATGTTAAATATTTTGTTCTGTATTTTGTGTTTTACATAAAAGCATTACAATCTTAAAAAATAGATTATTATTTATTTTCTCCCCCTAATGTTACTGGAATAGTTTTAGCCGATTTTACAACCTATTATCCCAAACCAACACACCCCACTTCTTTTTGTCGGCCACCAATGTCGGCGTTTAAGACCCGGTAAATTTTGATATTTTAACATATTTTATATATATTTACTCTATCCACAAATGAATACAAAATATATAATTTACAAAACTACTTATTTAGTGCTTATTATGATAATTGTTTGTTATTCTTTTGCGCTTTTGTATTTTTAAAACGACCTATTTCAAAAATTAAAATAACCCATACCGTATTGAAATTATTTTATATTTTTTAGTGCGTTTAAATGCGTTTTTTAATTGTTTATTTATTTTAACTTTAGATTTATCCGTCATATTAAATGCTTCCAATTTATTTAAAAGTTCAAATTCATTGAACTGATCAAAACTTCTAGATACACCAATTTTAGAAAAGAGAAACTCAAAAACATTTTAAAAACTGTCCTTGTTATCGAAAGCCAAGCACCTACAAAATTTGAAAACAATCTGACAAGTAGAAATTATAGTTTAAATAGAATTCTTAGAATTGTTATATACATACATACAAACATTGCTACATAAAGGCAAAGAAGTGAAGCTAATATAAAAAATGTGTAAAAACGTTAATAATTAAGAAACACTGTCATATAAACATATTCTATTCCAGTCCTATAAAAAAAGTTCTTATTATATAATTTAAAATACTTCTTATGAATGCCTCAGAATTTGCTTTCATCGATATTTACGATAAACCCTGGTAAGCGCTCGTACGCAGCAAACAGCGGGATTTAAGGTCAATTTTGCTTTAACACGGGCGGTATAGGAAGTGGTCTGACTTGTTGTAATCTATAGACGGTGGCTGTATCTCCAACAGGTACCGAGATCTCCATGCTTAGGATTCTTATCTTGGACACTCTGTATAAAGCCTTATTATGCATATCAATGTTTCTCAAATTTTCACTTATTTTTAAATAATATTTAATGGGCCACAACGGCGTAAGTAAGCATACACTTTCCTCCCCCTATAATATTATAAATTCAGACATACAAATGGAATTTCTAGATTGGTGAAATTCTCCTGTTACCATCTTCCAACTTATAACAAGATTCCTATGTAAATTTTCAGGAACAAAGTGAAACTTGCCTGACAATAACTTGTGAAAAGGAATTATTATGGGGGGGACTGCACCCGGTTTTATTGTATAAGTTTTATGAGGACAGTTTTCGTTCGTTCATATTATAACGGGTTTGACTTTGTAATGTGTAGCAGTAAAACAGGACTAAATATTATTACAACCAAAATAATTTATTTTTACAAATCCAGTTACAATCCATTGGAGATCTTGAGGTGTCACATGACTTAAATCGCTTAATTTTAACATACTGTAACTTTTGACTTAAAAAAGATTTATAATTGTGATTTTTCAAAAATTGATTAGTACAGTCTCTTTTCGTTTACAGTTTTCGGAGCAAAACAACCAGACCCTGAGCATTTTAAACTTCGTACCTGTTATCGATGACGATGGAAAATACTTGACATGTCGTGCGGAAAATCCCACCATCCCGGACAGCGCCCTGGAAGATAAATGGCGACTCAGCGTGCACTGTAAGTATTACGTTACATGCCTTTTCAGAAAAATTGTATTTTCTATAGCAGGAATAACGTGTACAGATGTTATGACAGTATTGCTTGATATTTATTCGATGATGTGTGCTAAGAAAATATTCTAAATGTTTTTTGAAAAATAGTGATTTCTTGTTGATCCATTTAAAAAATATATAGAGAGTGTTTTCGATAAACATAAGCAAACAAGTTTATTTTATACGACGTGGTGGTAAAGTTGAAAAAAAAAACTTACTTTTTTGGTTAAATTTGATACCCCTGTAGATATTTTTCTGAAAATTGGTACGCAATTTTTAGACATCCATAGCGTTTTTTCTATGTACAATTTAAATTCTTATATTTACCATTGGTGTTCATGCGGGCTTTGTACTAAATATTTTTTTATGAGACAAGGGTACGCCACTAGTATGTCTTGTAATAAAAACTGTTTTTCAACTCCTTATTTCTTTTACTACTTTTACACTGATAAAAATAGTAGTAATATTAACTAATAAGTCATGTACATTTTACATATCTTAGGTAATAATATTGTTACTTGATATATTAGGTAAAATTATAGGAGTCTCTAGTTTTACAGTTGGTATTGTGTATTTTATATCTTAAGGTTAAATTATAAAAACTGTTTTCTGTGATTACTTGATTAAAAATTAAAACTTTCAACACATTCATGGCACCCTTTAAAATTTAACAAAAAAAATTTATTCCATGAGTATAAAACGAAAGGTAGCAAATATAGTATCATTATTTTTAGAATATTATTTTATATCGAAATACGTAATAATATACCAAGTGTCCCATTTAAAATAAGAAAGTTAGTGTCACTTCCTGTTAAATCGGAAGTGGTGGAAAATATTTGAATATGTCAAAAAATACTTTCATAACTATTCTATCGATATACCAAACACAATAATACAAGTGTTCTCTTTTTTCTGTGTCACCCGGTATACTCTTTTCTTAGATTTAAATTAAGATCCTGCGGCCTTAATATATTTCGTTTACTGCAAGAAAGAACAGTTGAATATTGAACCATTTGGTAGCTTTGGAGATTCTTCTAAACTCTGCATGGCTAGTTATTTTATCTATAACCTACAATACCCAAAAGAAATAACTACGTTATTAGAACTAGTTCAAAGAATGTTTCTAAATATTCATCCAGATTTTGGATTGAAATCCAAAAAAGTCAATCCCACAAAGAGAAAAGTATTTAATTTCATAAATAAATATAAAGACTAGTTAAGTATTTTTTATTATTTTATGCCATAATGTTACAATTAACTAATACTGATGATGACTTAATACTGATTTTGTTATTTTTTTTTTATTTGTAGATAAACTTAAGTAATTTTTTAAAAGTTTTTGCTACATTGAAATATTTAAGTTATATCTTATAATTTAAAAGGGTACAGGAAAAAAATCAGATGTCACTTTTTATTGAAAATCTCGGTAGAGGCGCCATTGAATCCTTCGAATGAAGACGCTTATTTTAGAGTACTAAAACCGGGAAACAACCACCGTCGTCTTGCGTAAATTAGTGTCTTAAGTATAGCGTACCGAATAAAAACCATGGCTAATGCAATATTCATTTTTAAAAAACGTCCCAGTATTATTGTAACCGCAAAAGTGTGACTTCTCGTTTGTCTGTGTGATTAATAATAAACCATTATGGCTAATAGTGACTCTTCGGAAATTATACCTTCAAAAAAAAGAAAGAGAACCGGTCGGATGTCAGAGGTCTCTAAAATGTTGAAGTTATCCACTCATGAAGTTGGACAGCCTTGTAATTGCTCAAGATTAAAGTGCTTTGAGGTACAAAGAGCAGAAATATTGAGACATTTTAATGCTCTGAGCTCTCACGATGAGCAAAATTATTATTTAGCTCTCCAGCATAGAAGACGTCGTCAAAACGAAAATACTGCTAGTTTCCATGATGTTAGTTATGCGTATCGAGTTCGAGTTCGCGATTGTGATATTTCGGTGTGTGCCAAAGTTTTTTATTCCATTCATGGAATTACAAAAAATAAAATAAATTATATAAAGGAAAGCCTCAAACGAAGTGGTGCAGCTCCTAAGGACAGACAAGGAAAGCATAGTGCAACTCATAGGAAGCTGGACGACTTAACAAAAGGTTTGGTATGTGACCACATCAAAAGTTTTAAGGGTCGTTAGAGCCACTATAGCCTAAAAGATACAAAAAAGACCTGTTTACCAGAAGAACTTACAATCAAAAAGATATTTAACCTCTTACTGGATATTATCAATACATCCTTAAGTACTGGGATTTTTCCGCAAGCCTGGAAACTTTCTACTGTTGTTCCTGTTCCAAAAGTGCAAAACACTAAATTGTGTAATGAATTTCGGCCAATTAACACCGTACCTATTTATGAGAAGCTCCTTGAAGTATGTGTTAAGGAACAGCTACTCGAACATTGTAATATTAATAAAATAGTTGTGCCATTATTAATATAGTTGATAATTTTCTCAGGGCCCTTGACTCTGATAATCTAGTACTTGCTGTATTTTTGGATTTTAAGAGAGCGTTTGAAACCGTGAGTAGAGAAATGTTAATTAGGAAATTAGAACGGTTAGGCCTTAAAAATAATGTATTGAAGTGGTTTCAATCTTATCTAAGTGGTAGAGTTCAGCGAGTCATGTACAAAAATAGTTCATCTGAAAGTGTTAATGTAAAGCATGGTGTACCGCAGGCAACGGTCTTGGGCCCCTTGCTATTTTTATTGTATGTTAACGATATGGTGGAGGTAGTGCGGGGGTGTAATGTGGTGTTGTTTGCGGACGATACAATGTTATATGTGGTGGGTAAAGACATTCATCAACTGCAACAGGTCATGAACGTTGAACTCAATAACTTATTCATCTGGCTCTGTAGAAATAAACTAAGTTTAAATGCAAGTAAATCCAAGTTTTGTATATTTGGCAAGAGATCTAGATTAAGTTCTATAGACATGGGCAATGTACAGATTTCTGTGAATGGGGAAAGTATTTTGTACGACAAAGAAATTAAATATTTGGGAACAATTTTCGATGCCAATCTGAATTTCCATGCTCATGCAGATTATGTAATGAGAAAATTTTCAAAAAAAGTTGGATTTATCACAAGAATTGGAAAAAATTTGTCAATGTACATCAAATTAAAACTTTACAACGCCATTGCTCTTCCTCATTTACAGTTCTGTTCAACATTATTGTTTAACTTGCCACAGTATAGAATTGACCAACTGGAAAGAATTCAAAATAGAGCTGTGAGACTGATTCTAAATTGTAACCGTTACACGCCTGTTATCTCTATGTTGGGTGTCCTAGATATGTTGTCTGTACATCAAAGAATTTTGTATAACGTTTATTTGTTTATTTTTAAATTAAAACATCAGATGCTCCCCGATTATATTTGTAATAAATTAAGAGTTTTTGGAGATATACATAACTATAATACGAGAAATCGTATAGACTTCATACTAGTCGACAGATGTAACACAACCCAAATGCATAATTCAGTTCTATACAAAGGTTTAATACTATTTAACAACTTGCCTGCTAACATCAAAAATTGTATTACTTTAAATCAATTCAGAGGGCTCTTGAGAAAATTTATTATGAATAAGTAAAATTGTGTTTGTTATTTTATTATTTTATTTTAATTATGTAGTTTATTAAGTTTTACTATAGTATGCATTGTTTCCGCTCCAATCATCATCTTGATTGTTGGTTTATCTGTTGACTGGGTATTTTTGGGCCAACCGGTATACTGGTTACAGCTTCTTGGAACTACCGAAGCCTTTCTAAGTATTACACGGGGGACCAATGTGTCTAGGCGGCAAGGTCAACCAAGTTCCAAATGTGTGTCATCGGCTGATTGCAACCGAACCGACTCGATAACCTGAGTCGACATTATTTTTATTACTATAAGGCAAACAATAATTAACTGTGCTTTTAATAAGTAGGGCAAGGAAATAATGTTTAGGTTAAGTCTAGTTTTAATTTATGGTCTACCTCTGACAGGATATTTCTGGAACCGGGATGCTGTTTCTGGATTACCGAGACCATCCATGGACAAACCGGAGTGTCCTGATACAGTTATAGCCAATTTACACTTTTAGTATATTTTTCACCTATGTTTTTATTGAATGTAGCTTCTTGCTAAATAAAGATATTATTTATTTATTTATTTATCTTTAAGGAAAAGCATCTAAATGCTAAAGTCTCGTATAAAACGTACAAAACAATCTTTAATAAAGAATTCAATATAGCTTTTGGATACCCTAGAAGTGACACATGCGCAACGTGTGATAAATTTCAAATAAAGCTTTAAAGTTTAACTGATATTAATGAAATTAGAAAATTAACCGTTATGAACGAGTTGCATAAAAGAAAGGCTGAGGCGTTTTATTCAAGAAAAAGACAAGCCAAAAAAGCTGCAAAAAAAAGCAACAAAAAGAAAGCCATGTGCATTGATTTTGAAAAAAATATTTCAATTTCTAAAATTGCCACTAACGAGGTGTATTACGTATAAACGCCAATTGTCAATGTACGCCTTTAATGTACATGTCCTCTCTTCGGTTCAACCTATTTTTTATACCTAACATGAAGGAGAGGCTAAAAAAGGATCAAACGAAGTTGCATCTTTTCTTCTCCATTTTTTCAATAATTATTTAGACGGCGATGTTGAAGAACTGCAAATCTTCTGTGACTATGCCGGAGGACAAAATAAAAACTTTACCATTTTTCGATTTATTCATTTTGTAGTAAATAACAAAATTCATAATCTGAATGAAATAAAAATCACATTCCCTATAAGAGGACACTCCTATTTGGAATGTGACAAAAATGTAGGATTTGAAGAGCTCTTTGAGGTCCCGGAAGAGTTCGAAGAAGTCATTAGGCATTCCCGCTCCGAACCATCGCCGTTTGTTGTAGTGAGTATGTCACAAAATATGATACTGGATTGGAAATCATTTTTAGACATAATATATTTACAAAAAATTCCCATTTAAAATCCAGATTGTGAAGGAAATAGTGGCATCATCTGATCATAGCCGCCTTATCTACTACCGTTCAACATACAATGGATCAGTTTTGTCTGGATTAATACGAAAACGCTTTGACCGAAATTCAGCTTTAAGATGCGGAGAATTTTTGCTGCCCGTTCCGGTATACGATGGTAAGTTATAAGAAAGTTTTAAATAAAAATGAGATGTATTAATTTTTGTATTTTTTTACAGGTTCATTACCAATGCCAAAGGCTAAGTTTAACGACCTAATGAGCCTCATGAGGTTTTGCAGTTCAATAGCCGTGACATTTTTTCAAAACCTGGCTTATAGCTGGTTTTTGTCGGTTTCAGGTGACATTGCTGCTTTTGTTCCTGCAAAACCCTTAGTGATGCAGTTTTTTTTTTGCAATAAAGCCGTATTTAGTTTTTCTAAACCAAAAAACCATAGTCATAATACTTTATAATAATATTGACTTCTGTTTTATGTAAACTACATGTTTATATTCGTTTTGGAAATAAAAATAATTGGTTTTGAACATTAAAATTCAATTTACTCTAATGTGAAAAGAAATGACATATCCGGTTTTTTCCTTGTACCCTTCAATTTATATGTATAATTTTTAGTTTAAGTTTTGTTAGGTAAACATTTTGAAATTTTAAGTTTTTGTTAATATACCTGTTAATTTCCTGGAAAATAATAATTTGGTTTAAATATTTTCTGTTTTTTTTTTTTAACTCGTTATATTACAAGATTAAGATAATTTTACATTACAATAATTTCCAGAAAAGGTTAGGTTTTACCATTTACTATTACATAGAAATCCACTTTACATGATCCTTCTTGTGAGTTTACTTGGGTAATTCTACTGAATATATCATGTAAGAATTACATAAGCTATACAGTATATTGACATAGATATTTTACATAGCCTATTATGTATCTATTAAAATTTACATACGCAATGAAATTTTACATAATATGTTACGGTAACAAAATTGCCAACGTAATATTTTGGAAATTTACAATGTGCTTTTTATCAGTTGATGCACGGTTTTCGCATAAAAAAATAAAAACCATTATTGTAAATAGCCATAACACCTAAATATGATTATCTTCATCAAGTATTACTTTTATAGCTCAATTTTCAGAAGTTTTTTTTTTCAACTTTACCACCCTACTGTAGTGTAAAATCTAAGACTCCATAAGAACTATTTTGCTTGATTTCGTCTAAGGAACACGCTCCTGAAATTTGTTGCAAGATTAAAAAAAAAACGCTGTATAATTAAATTTAAATAAGACACATTATCAACAAAGGAAGAAAAACAAACAAGTCACAAGCATTTATTATCGACGACACGTGTTTCGCTTTATTAGAGAGAGCATCATCAGGTATAAAAGTATACAAAAACGTACCGTTAAAATAAAACAGAGCTTAAAATTACCTAAAACACTCATCACATTTTACACACAATTAAAAGTTAGGTTAGAAAAACAATAACAGATCAATAACGTGATGTGAATTTTGGTGTTTTAGGTAATTTTAAGCTTTTTTACCCTTATTTTCATTTTAACGGCATGTTTTTGTATAGTTTTAGACCTGATGATGCTCTAATAGAGCGAAACACGTGACAACAGAGTTCTCTATTGCATAATCAAACTTAATTTAAATTATTTTATTTTTTAATAGTAAAACTGATAATCAAAGTCAAATATCTTATATACCAAATTCCTAAAATATTATTAAAAAATACGTTAGCTGTCTGGAAAACAAACAAAATTTCTCTTCAAATCAAAAGATTGCTTTCCATATTTCTGCTATCGTCAACTCGACTTCATTTAAATTACTTATGAAATTTACTTCAAGTTTTTTCTTTTAATATGTAGCAATATCAAGAACCAATTCATCTGTGGCCTTTTTTACTTAATTTACCACCAATTTACCTTCAACATTAACTATTGTGACTTAAATTAGATTTTTTTAAGAAAATCAACTTGGGCATTATTGCTACCGGTTGAAATCCCATTTATTATGAATTTAAAATGTTATTCCAAAGCAGCTAAAAAAGTCAACAATTTCAAATCGACGTGAAAGTGTCTCGAAAAATATAAACGAAAAATTCAAGCAATTAAAATGCGATTTTTATTAATTTTTTTTGATGAAAATATAAAAGTGTATTTAATCGTGTTCAGTTTTCTTAAATTTTACAACAGTTTGAATCAGGGCGATTCTGTTATCGCAGGTGCAACATTTAAACGCATTTAAAGTTTTTTACTTGTAAAATGAAATAAAATATTAATAAAATTCTTCTTTAAAGGATAACATTTTAACCTGTTTTATTTTGATTTGTTAATAAGAATTCAATTCAAATACATAAATAATTACTAGGAATTTTTAAAAAGCTATCGCCGGTGCAACCAAATTGGCCCACCATTTTCATGATTCTGAACAAAAACACAAAATTCTATTAAATATTGAACTTTAATTACATTATTCCTTCATATTTTAAAAGCCAATACAATAATTAACCAAACTAATCATTGAAATGATACAAAACTTAAATTAGCAAGAAATTTTTTACTTTTAAAGCGATCGCGGGTGCAACATGCTTAGCATAAGTGAACATAAACCTTATTATAATTATATATATGGCAGAATTATAACATAAGAATAATATGTATTACCACCTAGCACACTTACGTGTTACTAAAGGTTACTATTACTTTTCAAATACGTCAATATTCGTCGAAAATTCTATTAAAATGTCATTGCCATCAAGCTTCTTTTCTGGCACTTCTAATTTTGCGATAATGTCTTTAAATTGATTGTCTGCTATGTCATTTACGACTTCACTGAAGCGTTTGCCATCAGAAATTGTACTGTAACGTCTCCATCTTCATCTATATCGCTCTGGCACACACCCACATAGCGATATTGTATAACATTTTGCCAGACTTACAAGGCAGATGTACGAACGAGTATATACGAACCAGCGCAAATGTCTTTTGATGAGAGACCAGTGACAGCATTATTCATACTTTCAGGAAATGTTTCTGCTGGTAATATCGAGGCAACAGACGTGGTCGGAGCTTCATCTTCCCAAGATTCCTCATCGGACTCACTATAAACATCGGAAACGCTAAGTTTTGTCCTATGTGGTGTGAAGCATGTTGTCTGATCAGATGCTGAGGGCACAGATACATTAGGACACAATTTTTTGTCGGGAACCAAACGTATGAGAGGTTCTAAATCTTCATCGTCCCAATTACTTTCTGTAGTAGTGGCAGAAACATCAGAGCACAGAGTTTTTGTGTCTGCTGAAAGTAGAAGTGTAGGCTCTAAATCTTCATCCTCCATATCACTTTCCCTTTATGAGACAGATTTTAAAACCAGTGTGTCCTGGACAAGAGACTGAGAAGTTCGCGACACAGTTATGTTGTTGCCCTCTTTAGATTTGAAGAAATGTTTTGATTGAATGCCTGGTATATTCTTCAGCCCTTCCCAACTCTTATCTAACATAGCTTTTTTAGCTTTAACTTGTTCCTTAAATACAAATATAAAATAAATGTTGGTAGAGAGACTGCGCGCAAAGTCATAGAATTCTTGGGCACTGTTTACGATAGCTCTTCGGGACTTCACAGCAATCCACACTGATCTTTTGACACTTCCCCCGATTCCATCGACAGCACCTTTGCCATGTGAGGCAGCAAAAAAGTTCCATTCGAGGTGAGTGAATCCATGTTTACTTTGAGTGTATTTAAGCTTGCCATTACATACCGATTCTTGAATTGAGCTGCGCAATTATCGCTATATAGATTTAATATTGTCGTTAATTGACTTGATGTACTCAAAAATTTTCCGTAGAAAGAGATACACTGTGTATTTAGTATGGTTTAATTCATCACTTACTATGACCACGGAATGAAGTTTGTCTAAAGTCTAAATACAACACGTAAAAGGCGTAACTTGCTCATGAGTCCAATGTGCTGATTGTATTTCGTCTTGACTGACAAGCCCATAGTTCACACACTCAACAGTCCTTTTAACACTAGGATTTGAATCTACGATAATATCCCAAATGTTTGATTCCTTGCAAACATCGCAATTGTTGGACATGCAATCTTCATTATTCACACTACATGATACCTGGTTCAGCAGTTCTCGGTGTGCTTTTGGGAAGTCTGTTGCATATTTTGAAATTGCGAGAAGAAGGTTAATATAATTTGAGTGTGTTTTACATACATATACATTATGAGGCGTATCGTTGATAGGCAGAATGTAAGCCGGTCTTTCTTTGTAAAAAAGAGTTTTACCAATGTGTCCGGGTAAGTGGTTTTAAAAAGTTTAAAGGCTTCTCGGATGCTCATAACCATTGTTCTTTTCTTAATTCTCAACTTTGTTCCCGAATTTGACTTTATGGATTTTACATCTTTTATTCCAGGCATTTGTCTGCTAAAATCGTCCCTGCCAAAAAAATCACAAATCTGTTTCTTGACTTCATCTGTCAGTTTCCAAGGCTTTTTAGCGAAGTCATTGTTTTCAGATACAGCAAGTTGGTATTCAGCAGCTATTTTTTTTACAACTTCCACTGCTTTATTTGGGCTTGCTGGTAGATTACGCCTCACTTTTGCTACTGCTTTTCCGAATGTGCGAGGACAATTTTTCTTTTCATTTCTTCTCTTCTTTGAGTTTACTTAAAATCAACTTAAAATATATTCCCACTTACGATTGATTAAAATTTCCCTCTGGTTTCTTCTTACTATTTATAAAGTGTCACAACAAAAGTGTAAGTGTTTGTTAACGAGCAAAAAATTGAAATATGACATAAATGATCCGAAAAAGTAGTTTTATTAGAAAATATAGACTTTCTTCTTTACATTGACATTAAAAGAAATATCATTTACTGGGATTTAGAATTCTTTGTCAAAAATCGTCTACAGCGGAATCGCCCATCAAGTAGTTCATTTTTTATTCTATTTCAAATTTTCATTAAACCTTAAACTTTAATTCAATTTCGCTTGGCTCACTGTGTAAAAACAGTTAGTTAAAGTATTTCTATTCAAATGCATCCAAAAGAATATTTTAAGGCCTTATAAAAAGGTGCGCGTCCAACATACTGGACCAGTTCGTTGGAACCCATTATCAGAAGAAGTAAATTCGCTAAACCGCATCGTTCACGTATCTAGTACCACTTGCTACAATCCCGTGTTTATGGGATAAACCTCATTTCGTACTGAGAAAAAGCTGACCAGCTAACGCGAGTGAAAAACTGTAATCGAGAAAAAACCAGGTAAGGTCTCACAACCATTAATTGTCAAAAAACAATACATACAGTCCACTTTTCTCAACAGTGAGCTTTCTTAACAAAAATAAAAATCAAATAGACAAATCATTTTCTTAATTTAATCAGAGAATACCAAGAATTTTTTAAACAAATCAGAAAAAATTAATCTCTATCTCAGAAATATTTCAGTTTTTATCCAAGAAATATTTTTTTTAGGGCCATCTTCCTTATTAAAGGATACGTAAGCAATTTCTAGTTTTATTTGCAGTTGAAATATTATTTTTCCATATTTCATACAAGAAGCTGATGGGGACATTAGTTTTTAAATTTCTTGACCAATTTAAATAATAAGTCAATTTTTTGCCATTTTTTCCAAGCATTCGTAATACAGAAGTGGACAAATGGTTGAACTTCTCTAAGGTCAAACTGAAATAATGCTTTATTGTTTTACAACACATAAAACATCATTAATAAAACAAAAAGGAAAAAAATACTTTAACTCAACTTTTATTAAGTACAAGGTGCTTTATTCTCTTCGACAAAGGACTAAAATTATTTTTGTTTATCTAGAAGCATGCCATTTTAATAAAAGTAATCGAAATCGTGAAGTAAATCACAGAAATGTGCTGGATTTGGTGGCAAAATTCTTCGAAACTAGTTTGATGAGTAATAGAAAAGAAGTATTCCATGAGTGATCAATGAAGGAACTGAACTTGTGGTTTTGGGATTATTTAGCTGCAAAGCTTACCAACTCTTTACAAACAATAGCAGAACACCTTGGACTATCATACAAGTTAGCAAAAAGGGCACTGAAAATGCATAAATGATTATTAAAGTATCATCTGCATATGTGGATATTGTTAATATATATCCCACTTTAATACCTAGATATCTTATATAACTTGATGGAGCAATTTATATAATATGTGCTCCACAGTGAATCTTTCATAAAAAATATTTATTTTATAAACCGTTTTATAGAATTTATAAAGTGAAACGTAAAACGACAAACAACGGATTGTTACGTTAAAAGTTACCGCGCATCCCTTTTTCGCAAAAGCTTTTATAGAACATAATATTTACATTAAAATTTCATAAAATCAACAAATACCCTAAAAGAGAAATAAAATAAAATATATTTTCGCTGTTAAGGGAAATATAGAGTTTTCCGGCTTATTTGTATCATTTTATACCAACATAATTAATCAATGGAAATGCAATTTCAAATGGAAATGATATGTTTTTGAATCAAAGTAAAAAAAAAAAAACTATTGATTCTCTTATATTTTATAATATTTTTCTGTTTTAATTTAGTAAATAACTATAAAAAATCAATAGGCCATTAATGCTCCAACAAAACACTTTTGTCAAACGTTTTCTTTATGTTAGCCCTCCTTTTAAAAATAAATATGATTTCATGCGAAAAAAATATTATTTTCCAGATATTCCCGTTGTTACCCTTAAAATGGGATCTACCCTCAACCCGGAGGACATCAAAGAGGGTGACGACGTTTATTTCGAGTGTAACATCAGAGCGAATCCCAAGGCGCATAAACTTTCTTGGTTTCATAATGTAAGTATTTAAATTTTAAATGGTTGTTTACATTAAGAACTGATAACTGAAAATTGAAGTTGTGTATAGGTTCTCCTCTATACAGGTTGGAGAGTTGTTCAGCACATTTGAGAGGTTAAAGTGCCATTAATAAACAATGACGCAGCACAAACATTTAATTTTAAGGATACTACTAATATAGATTTTAAAACTTCTGTACCTTGGAATAACAATCGAACAACTCGATATCAAGAAGAAGCGAAATTGTCATTATTTTCAACTTCTAATCTTCGATTTCCCAACCTGTATATAGAAAACCGTTAAAAATTCAAAAATGTGCCCTTACAAAAGAAAAAAAATGATTACCTAGACTGAACTGTATTTTATTAAATATCCCGAAGAGAATAATAATAAGAATATAAAGGGGATGAGAGACATTCTCGACCCGCGAAATTTAATTTTATTCAAAATAGCGTAACGAGGAAACCGGGGCGGAGGAAAACAAGAATTCGACGGGGCAGAAAGTGAAAGTTTTGCGGCCTTTATTTGAATAATATTTAAATTTAGGGGGTTCCAGGGATGTATATACGTAGGCCGCACCTGAATTTTGAGTAAAAGATTAATTTGAGGGCAAACGGGCTTATAATTTTTTTATAGAGTCTAATAGCAGAGGCTCTTGTTCAACATAATAATAATAATAATAATGATTATCATTTTTAAACTCTTCTTACAGAATGTAGAAATCTACCAAAACGTTACTGGAGGCGTCATACTGAGCGATCAAAGTTTAGTACTACAAAACGTAGTCAGATCCACTTCTGGAGAATACACTTGCGTAGCCACTAATCTCGAAGGGAAAGGAACCAGCAATTCTGTTAAGCTCGTGGTTAAATGTAAGTACAGTAGCAATTTAAAGACAAAAATCAATCTATAATTTTTGGTATTACACTTTTTTCCGTTAAACTGGTACTTTTTTGATATGCTTTAAAGTAGCCCTATATAGAATGATATTTCAACTTCAAAGTCGATTTTCTTAGAAACTGTTCAAAATACGAGAAAATTATTTAGAAAGTCTTTTATAGAAAAATCTTTGGTTTACAATTTTTGTAATTATACTTTTTTTCATTAAAAGAGCAGTTTTTGAGTTCTGGATGAAAGTGGCCCTCTCTAAAGTAGAATGTTACTTTCCAATCCGATTTTCTCAAAAACTATTCAATATATGAGAAAAATGTAAAGAATGTTTTTTTATAGAAAATTTTGCGGTCTATAACTTTAAAATGTTTTTCCAGGCTTTAAATTTATGATCAATATGTGAAGTTTTAGAAAAAAAAATTCTTACAACTCGTTTTTTTTTCAAAATTTGCTCTGTATTTGAAAAGCGCTGAAATAGGTATCCAGTAAATTTATTGAAGAATTTACATACAAAATTTCAAGTAACTACGTTGACTAGTTTTTGAGTTACAAGAATTTTGTGAATTTTTAGAACAAAAAAATCAATTTTCTAAAAACGTGTTTTTTTTTAAATTTTGTCAGTTTTTTCAAAAACACTTAAATAGGTATCCAATCAATTTTATCAAAGAATTTGCATATAAAATTTCAAGTAACTGCGTTGACTAGTTTTTGAGTTATAAGAATTTTGTGAATTTTTAGAAAAAAAATCAATTTCCTAAAAACGCGTTTTTTTCAAAATAATGTCGGTTTTTTTAAAAAACGCTAAAATAGGTGTTCAATTAATTTTATTGAAGAATTTGCATACAAAATTTCAAGGAACTGCGTTGACTAGTTTTTGAGTTATAAGAATTTTATGAATTTTTAGAAAAAAAATCAATTTCCTAAAAATGCGTTTTTTTTTCAAAATTTTATCAGTTTTTTTAAAAATGCTGAAATAGGTGTTCAATCAATTTTATTGAAGAATTTGCACATAAAATTTCAAGGAACTGCGTTGACTAGTTTTTGAGTTATAAAAAATTTGTGAATTTTTAGAAAAAAAAAATCATTTTCCTAAAAACGCGTTTTTTTCAAAATAATGTCGGTTTTTTTAAAAACGCTAAAAGAGGTGTTCAATTAATTTTATTGAAGAATTTGCATACAAAATTTCAAGGAACTACGTTGACTAGTTTTTGAGTTATAAGAATTTTATGAATTTTTAGAAAAAAAAAATCAATTTCCTAAAAATGCGTTTTTTTTCAAAATTTTATCAGTTTTTTTAAAAATGCTGAAATAGGTGTTCAATCAATTTTATTGAAGAATTTGCACATAAAATTTCAAGGAACTGCGTTGACTAATTTTTGAGTTACAAGAATTTTGTGAATTTTTAGAACAAAAAAATCAATTTCCTAAAAATGCGTTTTTTTTCAAAATTTTATCAGTTTTTTTAAAAATGCTGAAATAGGTATATAGTCAATTTTATTGAAGAATTTGCGTATAAAATTTCAAGTAACTGCGTTGACTAGTTTTTGAGTTAGAAGAATTTTGTGAACTTTTAGAAAAAAAAATCAATTTCCTAAAAACACGTTTTTTTTTAAACTTTGTCAGTTTTTTTAAAAACGCTGAGATAGGTATTCTATCAATTTTATTGAGGAATATGCGTATGAAATTTCAAGTAACTGCGTTGACTAGTTTTTAAATTACAAGAATTTTGTGAATTTTTAGAAAAAAAAATCAATTTCCTAAAAACGGGTTTTTTTTTTTAAATTTTGTCAATTTTTTTAAAAACGCTGAGATAGGTATTCAATCAATTTTATTGAAGAATTTGCATATGAAATTTCAAGGACCTACGTTGACTAGATTTTAAGTTATAAGAATTTCATAATTTTTTAGAAAAAAAAATCAATTTCCTAAAAATGTGTTTTTTTCCCTAAATTTAGTAAGTTTTTTTAAAAATGCCGAAATAGGTATGCAATTAATTTTATTAAAGAATTCGCATACTAAATTTCAAAAAACTGCGTTGACTAGTTTTTGAGTTATAAGAATTTTGTGAATTTTTAGAAAAAAAAATCAATTTCCTAAAAATGCGTTTTTTTTTCAAAATTTTATCAGTTTTTTTAAAAATGCTGAAACAAGTATTCAATCAATTTTATTGAAGAATTCGCATACAAAATTTCAAGGAACTGCGTTGACTAGTTTTTGAGTTACGGTCATTTTGTGTAAAAAGTTACTTCTAAGCGATCTACTCCCACTCTAAGTCAAATATCGCAAAAAGCACTGCAAATTTAATTATAAAATAAAGTGAATTTAGTTAACAACAAACGGATCTAAAAATGTCATTTGGAACGTAAGTAAATTCGACTAGAATTTTTGAAATTATTCCACCCTAAGTCAGCCGAGACTCCCAAAGAACCAAACATCTCTGACCAATCTATTCACACTAAATATCAAATAACTCAAAAATCACTAGAGATAAAATTATGAAATAAAGTGCCTTGAATTAACGAAGAATTACTTTAAAAATGTTATTCAGGGCCTAAGTTAATTCGATAAGTACTTTTGAAGTTATGCGAGCCTAACTGACTCCCTAAAAAGTCATCATCTTTGGCCGACTCTTTCCTACTAATACTCGAAATATATAAGAAACGACTGGTGATACAGATATAATTCAAAAAGCGTTTAATTGACAAAAAATCGCTTTAGAAATATTACTTAGGACATTAGTAAATCCGACCAAAAGACTTCCGCCATCCATTAAAATTCATATTTAATGATAAATCCATTATTTCAAAAACCGTTAAAGATAAAATTATGAAATAAAATGCACTTAATTAATGGAAAACGGCTCTAAAAAATTACTGTTTCTAAAAATTATTACTCGGTCCTAAGCTCAGTTGGAAACGTCCTTAGTACAAGCATTAAGTTCTCTACCTAAATACTGGGTTTTGTTATAGGTTTTAAAAAGATTTACAGTACTTTGTACATTACATATTTCACTATTTTAACCCAAAAAAATTCATCATTTAAAGTGTTAGAACTTCGAATGTATCTTCTTAATGGCCTCATTGGGTTCAGAAGGACAAGTCACAAAACAATTTTCACTAGGAAACTTCAAACCTATTTTACTCAAAAACTATTTAAAATACGAAAAAAGCTTAAAGAACATTTTTTATAGAAAATGTTCTTTTTTACAATTTCTATCTCTACACTTTTTTCCATTAACCTAATAGTTTTCGAGTTACCCTCCAAAACGTGTTTTTTGACTGCAAAGCTAGTTTTCTGAAAAACTATTCAAACTACGAGATTGCCATCGTTCAAGTAACCTTTGCTCTGCCGCATAATTAAAAACAAATCGTCCGTATTACGATGATCTCGTTAAACGGATAAACAAATGTTTACTCCCAAAACGGACAAGCGAATTACGAAATTACTTTTCAGCTTCGGACCTGCTTGCTGTATGCGGTACGTTTAATACGCGGGGGAGCTGCTAACCAGGGCCGAAATTAAATTTTCCAGCTGCTTTTTACTGAATTTTCCTCGGCCCTTTTGGCTCGTTTGAGTCGGTCGACTAAACAATGATCCGGCAATTGTATTTGCCCGAATAAGTCATTGGCATTGGGGGGTTATTGGTTACTTAATTACAGGAAAGAACCAAGTGAAAAAAAGGCAATTATTCACTTTATTATAATGTACATAATATAGTTTATTTTCGTAATAACGTGTCTTAAATTGAGTCTCTAATTATTTCGAAAACTGGGTAAACCGTTAAAGAGTTAGAGCTCTTTGAATTTTTTTTGAGATCAGTGGAGGCTTGGGGCGTCGACCTGGAACTCCAAAGTCAATATCTGTGGACTTCTTTGAGCACTTTACTTTGTATACCAACGTGGTCTATGAATGAGTTAGTGAAGTAAAGCAAATTCTTTTTAAATGTATTTTTGCCATAATTTATTAAATGTCTAGACTTAAGGTCAAAATATTCTGTAATTTGATAGAGCTATCTCATTTTCTGTCTCATAATTTCATAATACTTGATGGTTTTGTCCTACTTCCTGGCATTGTTTTTCTTAAAAGTGCCTTTAGTAGTCTATGATAAAGTAAAAATATTGAAAATTACCTTTTAAGGTTTAGATGCGAAAATTTTAAAAAGTACTTACTTAAATTGCGTCAAACCAAGTACCCTTGTAAAGAGAATTAAAAGGGCTTTTCAATGAGGTATCACTCGACCCCCCTTCCCATTTAAGATTTTAAGGGTAGTGCCATCCCCGCTTAGGGGGTTGTAGGTAGGAAAGTGATTTTGTGATTATTAAGTGTCTTCCTCGAAAATAAAATCGACGGGTCCGAGCGTTTTTTTAAAAAGTTAATGGACTGCCCGTAATTCGCTCTGTTTCGTTTTCGATGGGCCACCCGGTATATATGATTTTTTATGTATAAAGTCTCTTAAGTTAGATTTTAGTGTTTAATTTTACTTGTGTTTTGTTTAGTTTTTTTTGTTTTATGATGTTGTTTATTATATTGTCGATTTTATTGTTTTATGTTTTCTTGGTTGGAAATAGGTCTTTTACAGTATTTATGGCCTTCCCCCTTTCGTCGCGATTACAGTTACAGCAGATGAATAGTACCTTTACGTGTTACCTTTAAAGCCAAATTTCTTGGCCGAAATAGCTAATACAGCAATTTTTTAAAACCGCTAAAGAGTACGTAACAAACGACTTCTAAATTTAAACTAGAGAGAGAGACAATAAACAAACGTAGAAAACGAGCGTTCTATCTAATAAACCCCGTCGCGACCATCGCTTTTGGGCCTGAGCGACGACCACAGAAAAGCGGAATCCGAAAAAGGCGATTTATTTCGGCGGGTACACCGGACAGGCGGAATTTCGCCAGAGAGTTGCCGAGTTAAAATAAAAAACGTATTGTCCCATTATCAAGTACAAAACGAGGCGCGTTATTTTGCGTTTTCGGTGATATTTTAACCCGTCAGTCAGCAGAATGAATAAAGAGACAGTGCAGAAGCGAAATTTCCACAAAGTCACAGGTCGTCATTCGTTTTACTTGTCCATGACAACCGGCTCGTATCGCGGTTTAAACTGGAACACTTTGACCCTAAGATGATCGTATGGTGCTAAACTGTTGGATTTATTGTACGCTTTTTTTTTCTATAGAAAAACCATTATTTTAGTAAATGTTTGTAATCATATCACGAACTAAGAGGCGGATATAAAGATAGAAGATTAACCAGTAATCCTAGATAGGAAAATATGTATTCCCACAAAATTATTAGCGGCAAAAATCGGTTTCCAGGCCTTCACTTGGAAATTTTTAGTCCGCGTTTTTCAACTAATTAATCGTGTCTACTATCCGCCACCTTGAATTTAATTATTTATCAGGTTTTTGCAAATATCTCCCGTCAATCTTCAACGCAGACTGAAAGAAAAATTGATCGAATTTAAATTATGTTTATTTAAAAATGTATGCATGTATTTTTTCGCATGCAAAAATTGCTTGCAGAGAATAGCATATTCCAGATTTTATTAAAAACTCAGAATAAATGGTAAATTTATGGCCAAAATTAAAAAAAAAAAACATTTAGTTTGTTACCCTGTATCTTTGACTTGTGAATTAGAAAAATTTAACTTAACCTCATTTTTTTTAAAAAAATCTACTGTTAAATTTTCTACGATTATATTTAGGACACCTTATATAAGTAAAAAAAATATTTTGAATTTTTTCAATTTTTTTTTGCATATATTTGTTTTTGATTAAAGGCACCAAAAATACAACTTGTAGATCCAATAAACTTTTTTTATACTTAAAAATAAAGTTATAGCCCATTATAAATAAAAAGCCCTGAACCACTTTAAAGACCTATAGGGCTGCTCTTATTTATTTAAAAAACATAATAAAACCCAGGCCTAAGCATGTGTTTAAACTCATAAATAAACGAAAAACCCATATGTCCCGAATTGCTTTATGCACACAGACACATAATATAATATAAAATGTTTAGTAGATCATTAAAGCTCATATTAAATCTCTCGAAGCGATCTCTTAGGGCCCTAATAACTTCCTTGATGGATTAGGAGAGCCTTGGAAAACAGCGAAACCGGAAATTTACCCTACCGTTATTAAAGAGGATTTTCATGGCCCCAGGGGTGGAGCAGAACAAGCAAATTAAACATTTCGCTTCAGCTATTAATTATGTTAAAATGTTTTTGAGATTTTTAAGGGCTCTTGGGTGTAGTTTCACATTCATATTCTTCTAATAGCAACAGATTTTTTTTTGATAGAGATATACATTGAGTAATAAGGTTTCGAATCCAGCCACTAGTTTGAATATTTTCTTATTAAATCTTTTAACTTTTTTGAGTTTATAAGAGTAACTATCTTGAATGTCATTAATTATTATGGGATGAAATATTGAGACTTAGTAAATGAGTCGTGGATATTTTGAACGAAAGTTGTTGTTTTTCGATATCACTACTTACTAGGGCCAATATTTTGCTTGAATCTATTTGAACCTTAAATGACCCGAATCTTCCTAAATTTTATTTTATACACAAATGATATTTTAGTTTTGATAATTGAATTTATTGAATATTTTTTAAAATTTCTTCGAAGTACTCTTAAATTTGTTTCAGGTACTTGAGAGTATCTGAAAATTTTTTCAGGCATTTAAGGCACTTTGATTGCCTGCAAGAGATTTGTAAATCTTCGAAAATCTCTTCCAAATATTTGAGAGTATTTAAAAATATATTTCAGGTATTTGAGATACTTTATCTGCCTGTACGGGACTTTTAAGTTTTCTTAACTCTCTTCCAAGTACTCAAGATTATCCGAAAATTTTTTCCAAGAACTTGAGGCATTCAGGCTGTTTTGAAGAGACTTCTAAATCTTCTAAAGTCTCTTTTGGGCATTGAAGTGTATCTGAAAGTCTTTTATAATAATTTGAGAATATCTGAGAATCTTTTCCAGGTATATGAGGCACTTTGACTGCCTGTAAGAGACTTTCTTAAATTTCTTTTAGGCATTTTAGAGTACCTGATGGTTTTTTCAGACTCTTGAGGCACTTCAACTACCTGTAAAAGACTTTCAAGTCTACTTAAATCTGTTCCAGGCACTTGAGAATGTTTGAAGATCTATTCCAGGCATTTGAGGTACTTTAACTGCTTGTAAGATACTTCTAATTCTTTCTAAATCTCTTCCAAGCACTTAAGTGAAATTACTACTTATCTGAAATTTTTATTCCAGGCACTTGAAGCACTTTGACTGCCTGTAAGAGACTTTCAAGTCTTCTTAGGTCTCTTCCAGGCACTGCAAAAGGTTTGAAGATCTATTCCAGGCACTTAAGATACCTGTAAGAGATTTTTAAGTCTTTCTAAGTCTCTTTGACGTACTTGGAAAAATCTGAGTGTCTTTTCAAAACATTCAAGGTACTTTTACTGCCTGTAAAAGACTTCTAAGCCTTTTCAGGTTTCTTTTAAGCACTTTTGAATATCTAAGAATCGTTTCCAAACATTTAAGGCATGTTGACTGCCTGTAAGAAACTTCTAAATCGTAATTCTTTTCCTGACATTTTAGAAAATTTAAGTCTCTTTCAAGTATTTAAATTTTGACTGCCCGTAAAAGACTTCTTAATTTCTTTTAAGCATTTAAGAGTACCTGAGAATTTTTTCCAGGCATTTAAATTATGTTGCTCTCTTTAAGAGATTCTGAGATTATCTGAAAGTTTTTTCCAGGCATTTAAGGCACTTCAACTACCTGTAAAAGGCTTTCAAGACTACCTAAGTCTCTTTCAGACACTTGAGAAGATTTGAAAATCTATTCCAGGCATTTAAGGCACTTTGATTGCCTGCAAGAGATTTGTAAATCTTCGAAAATCTCTTCCAAACATTTGAGAGTATCTAAAAGTATATTTCAGGGATTTGAGACACTTTAACTGCCTGTACGATACTTCTAAGTTTTCTAAACTCTCTTCCAAGTAATCAAGTTTATCCGAGATTTTTTTCCAAGAACTTGAGGCATTTTGATTGTCTTTAAGAGACTTTCTTAAATTTTTTTTAGGCATTTCAAAGTATCTGACGGTTTTTTCAGACTCTTGAGGCACTTCAACTACCTGTAAAAGACTTTTAAATCTACTTAAGTCTCTTCCAGGTACTTGAGAATATTTGAAGATCTATTCCAGGCATTTAAGGTACTTTCACTGCTTGTAAGAGACTTCTCATTCTTCTTAAATCTCTTCCAAGCACTTAAGAGTATCTGAATTTTTTTTTTTAAGAACTTGAGGCATTCAGACTGTTTTTAAGAGACTTCTAAATCTTCTAAAGTCTCTTCTGGACATTTGAGTGTATCCGAAAGTCTTTCATAATTATTTGAGAATATCTGAGAATCTTTTCCAGGTATATGAGGCACTTTGACTGCCTGTAAGAGATTTTCTTAAATTTCTCTTAGGCATTTCAGAGTATCTGACGGTTTTTTTAGATTTTTGAGGTACTTCAATTACCTGAAAAAGACTTTTAAGTCTATTTAAGTCTCTTCCAGGCACTTGAAGCACTTCGACTGCCTGTAAGAGACTTTCAAGTCTTCTTAGGTCTCTTCCAGGCACTGCAAAAGGTTTGAAGATCATTTCAACTACTGACTGAACTCATTGAACTCTGAACTCATATCTTAAAAAATCACCAACTATAATCATAGAACCTGTGCCTAATTTGATTGATTTGGGGTTTTAAATAATAGTCAAGGAAGAATTCCACCTTTAATAATTCCAAACAATACTAAACCACCTATTCCCTTTAATATATTTTTTCATTTCCTCTTAAATTTCTTAAAGAAAGCAAATTTAAATTGGAGGTCAGTTAATCCCACAGAAATAAAAAATAAAGCATACACAAAAATCCCAGAAAATCTGACTGATTCTGAAAAAATTCATCAATTAAATCCTTAGACCAAAACCCTGATAAAAATGGGAGACTACATTAAGCTATATTAGAAATATCTATTATACTAGACGCAGGTTAAAAGTATAAAATATGAGATTCTCCCTATAAAATAGATATCTTGATGATTGCCTAAATTATAAATAATAAATAAAAGAGCCTTAAATAAAGCACGAAATAATAAATGAAAAATAGCTAATTTAGTTGTACCCACACATAAAATAATAATCATTATATCTAATTGACCTAAAGTTAATAACGCATTTTTTTAAAATCAAATTCGCGCCTCCTCCTGCTATAAATATTTCGGATTTGGGCATACGTTTTAACCATAAATTAACTTTTGTAGATACGGTGGAGTACTAGTATGTCTCTAAGCTCGCTAATAGGACATTGGAGTTTGTGGTACGCAATTGTCGGGGTTTCCATAACACGGAAATAATAGAAACTTAATTTTATTGTTTTATACTGTCTAAACTTGAATACGCTTTTTTTATTTAGAGCCCCTACTATGCAATTTTTAAATATTCTATAGAAAAGGTTCATTAGTATTTATCATTTAAAAAGTTGATGGTTTTTACCCTCGGTAGTGTATTCCATACAATCTCCTTTTAACTTGTTTCTTCATGGAGTCTCTTGATTTGAGGAGAATTAAAGCTTCCGTTGTGCTGTTGATTGTTCTGAATTATTAAAAAAATTAAATTTTTGAGTTGTGTGATTACATTCTAGGAAAACTAAGACTTTTTACTATACTGAAACAAACACCAATATATTCCTATATTCACTGTTCGGTTGTATGTAATATTGTGTACTAACGCTAATAGAATTTCTCAATCTTCTCAATCTTGTGATTTACTTGCTTGTTGACGAGCTGCAGTTGTAAGAGCATATTTGAGATTATCCAATTTTCGGTTTGTTATTTTTTCTTACGCATTTAGGTATATATTGTATGTAAGTTTTTCTTTAATTTCTTACTGGGATATAATCAAACTTCCGTTGAAAAGATTTTTATTTTTTTTTTCATTTCAGATTGAACATTTCTTACTTTTTACTTTTAAAATAAAGACTTGTAATTAGATTATTTAAATTACAGTTTTTACGAGGATATTATGTAGGATATAAAAATGCTTCCATATATTTAGCTTCACTACCTATAAAAGACTTTCAAGTCTACTTAAGTCTCTTCGAGGCACTTGAGAATATTTGAAGATCTATTCCAGGCATTTGAGGTATTTTAACTGCTTGTAAGAGACTTCTAATTCTTCCTAAATCTCTTCCAAGCACTTAAGAGTATCTGAAATTTTTATTCCAGGCACTTGAGGCACTTCGACTGCCTGTAAGAGACTTTCAAGTCTTCTTAGGTCTCTTCCAGGCACTGCAAAAGGTTTGAAGATCTATTCCAGGCACTTAAGATACCTGTAAGAGATTTTTAAGTCTTTCTAAGTCTCTTTGATGTACTTGGAAAAATCTGAGTGTCTTTTCAAAGCATTTAAGGCACTTTTACTGCCTGTAAAAGACTTCTAAGCCTTTTCAGGTTTCTTCTAAGCACTTGAGAATATTTAGGAATCGTTTTCAAACATTTGAGGCATATTGACTGTCTGTAAGAAACTTCTAAATCGTAATTCTTCCTGACATTTTAGAGAGTTTGAGTTTTTTTCAAGTATTTAAATTTTAACTACATGTAAAAGACTTCTTAATCTCTTTTAAGCATTTAAGAGTACCTGAGAATTTTTTTCAGGCATTTAAGGCACTTCAACTACCTGTAAAAGGCTTTGAAGTCTACTTAAGTCTCTTCCAGACACTTAAAAACATTTGAAGATCTATTCCAGGCATTTGAGGTACTTTCACTGCTTGTAAGAGACTTCTCATTCTTCTTAAATCTCTTCTAAGCACTTAAGAGTATCTGAAACCTTTCCTCCAAGATTTCCAACATTTCTTCCAAGCATTTGAGGTACTTTGACTACCTGTCAGAGACTTCCGAGTCTTTGAGGCACCTGAAAGTGTCCCAGAGTCCTTTCAAAGTATTTAATGCATTTTGACTTTCTGTAAGATATTTTTGAAAATTCTTAAATTTCATTCAGGCACTTGAGAGTATCTGAAATTTTTTTCTAGGCATTTAAGGCACATTTGAGAGTATCTAAAAGTATGTTTCAGGTATTTGAGACACTTTAACTGCCTGTACGAGACCTCTAAGTTTTCTAAACTCTCTTCCAAGTAATCATGATTATCCGAGAATTTTTTCCAAGAACTTGAGGCATTTTGACTGTCTTTAAGAGACCTGTAAATCTTCTAAAGTTTTTTCTGGACATTTAAGAGTATCTGAAATTGTTTCGTAATTATTTGAGAAAATCTAAGAAACTTTTCCAGGTATATGAGGCACTTTGACTACCTGTAAGAGACTTTCTTAAATTTCTTTTAGGCATTTCAGAGTATCTGACAGTTTGAGGCACTTCAACTACAACTTTCTTGATTTTTGTTCTTAATTTATTTTATTTTCGTTTTTTTTTTTAAAATTCCCCGAATTTTTTTTCAAAGAAATTATTTTTTGTAAACAACTGATTTTTTGTTTATTATCTCCATTTTTTTTTTAATTCAATTTTGTTTAATTTTCTTGAATTTTTTTGTACTTTCCTTTTTAATTTCTTTAATAGTTTTTTCTGGACAGTAAGAGAGGACAGTCAAGGTACCATATACCTTTAGATTAGTCATTTTTCTTCTTTGAAAGAGGTTCTTTTGAATTTAAACCTTAAGTACCTTTGGTAAATAATGTTCCTTTGAATATTTTCACTTTTATTTTATAAGAATATTTCCATTAGTTTTTGAGATTTTGAACTTGTCATTGAGTAATCAGACTTAGTTCTTTAACAGTACTACTAGAAAAGTTTAAAATTTCTTAAACTTTTACTTAAACCGCTTTAAACCCTAAACAAAATTTATCAACAATACTCCTTTTCTGTTTCATAAGCGCATTCCCACTATACTTGGGTTACCGAACAGATGGAGTGGTCACGAGATCGTTCTGCGCCGGAGGTGTAGCCTAGAGCCTCGACAGAGTTCATGACTTGGGATTTTATTTAATTTTATTAGTCGAGCGGCTTTAGATCGTTTTGGTTGAATTTTCTGCTATTCGAATATTTGAATCTTCGCAATATTGAAAAGTTAAGATTGTGTTAATTTTTTTGTTAATTTGTCTTTCTCAAAACCAAATTTGGATCATAAAATTATATTTTATAATTACCGGGTTCATCAGAAAAAAACGCTCCCTAAGCGCTCGATTATTGCTCATATATGACAATTTTTATTGGTCCCTAACTATAATAGGCAAAACTTCCATGAACCTGGCCAATAACACCCTAAATGTTTGACCTGGCACGATTACTTAAAAGGATTACCTATCCCTTTTTGGTAAACCCCAATATATTAACGTAACTTTGCATAACAAAATACTTAAAACGGATTATTATATCATTACGTGGCACAACCTCAAAATCGGTTTGGACCCATTTTACAGGCGACCGTATTATATTTAAAAAAAAAAGCTGCTTACAGAGCAAAGCTGTAAGGTAAAATAATTTAAAATAAGTAGGCATAATTCTCCTCGTCTAAATCTACCAAGGTTGCATCGATGGGCGGGCCTATATTTCGTGCACATCATTTACTCCATCTGTTCGGTAATCCGACTATAGTGTTTGAGATTTTTTGTACTTAAAAACCTTGAAAGTAAAATATCGTTCTTCAACACCGTTACCTAATAATGCCTAGACTTTAAAATTTTCTTCCTAAATTAAGTAAAATGGCTATTTAATTTAAAAAAATTGTGGAAAATTCCCAGTATTATAGAAAAACATTATAATTAGTATATATTGCAAATTTACAGATACAAATTAGGAAATTAACTAAAAATAGATGCCATAAATACAATTATAAAATAATACACAAAGGGGCTAAAAACAGTTTAAAAAGATCAATGTTCTGTGAAAAGAAAAGAATGTCATAATTATAAAGATAATGACTGTTTTATACAAAATAGAATTTAAACAAAAAATATATTAATTTTTACTATAACTAGTGATGTAAAGGGTATATTACCGAGGTAACATTACCGATAATTTTGATAATATTACTGCAAGACCGGTAATATTGGTAATGTTGGGTTTTTTTTCACCCTGTAGAAATGACTCTTTATCCAATTTTGTTATTAATACACCTCTTCCGGTATTTTATAAATCAATCCATACCGAAGATAACAGATATTTAGCAACATTTTTGGCCTCAGAAATTGAAAAAGTATTGGAAGAATTGGGAGCTTTAAATTTTTTAGCTATTGTCACTGACAACGGAGCTAACATAAAAAAGGGTCGTGAAATAGTTAGCAGCAAGTACAATTACATAACTAATTATGGTTGTATTTGTCACGGTCTAAACTTTCTGGTTGAAGACCATTTTGCCAATTTTAAGAAGAACATAATAATTTCAATTGTATCAGAGTTGAAAAATTCGCAGATTTTACATGCAAGGTTTGAGAAAATCCAGTTAAACAAAACGGGGCGATACATTAAAATTGCCGGTGAAAACAAGATGTGTTTCCTTTGTTTCTTGTTTAAAAAGCTTTTTGGACACTAAACATTCATTGAAAAGTTTAGCAGTTGATGATAACCCAGATCTTTCTGATGTTCCTTCAACAAATACAGTAAGACTTCTTCTTCTTCAAAATGAATTTTGGTTACAAGTAGAAGCAACTTATGACTTGTTCCAGCCAATCTCTAAGTGGATAACGTTTTTTGAAGCTAACGGGCCAACAATCTCAAAAGTATTTATCTGCTTTTTTGAAATAAGATCTATATTTCGTGGCAAAGTATCAAATTTATCCCTTACTATGTTGGAATCCCAGAAAATATGTTCAATCCTTGAAAAACGAGAAAATAAATGTTTAAAACCCATTCATCTTGCTGCTTACTTATTAGAACCAAACCAATGTGGCAACAATTTAACTGAAGCTGAAAATTTATTTGCGACGGAGTTCATCTATGAAACTGCAAGGCGTCATCCAAAATATTCTTCAGAAGTAGGTCTTATTATGTAAGCATTTGCACAGTCCAAAATTAGAGTTGGTAATCTCTGTCTGGGCATGTTTGGTGGGCAGGAATTTGCTCCAGTTCTAAAATAAGTAGATTGGACATTTTAAATTTACCATCGTCAACAGCCGCAACCAAAAAAACGTTTAGTACTTATGGATTTATTCATCGGCAAAGAAGAAACAGGCTTACCATGGAAAGAGCCAGAAAACTAACCTATATTGCCCATAATTATAATTTACTAAACGAAGATCATTCAAGAAGAGAAAAAGCTACTGAGGATTCTGAGGAAGAAATTGAAAAAGAAGATCTCGGTTTCGAAATTATAGACTTGACTGAATTAACCAAGGAGAAAGAAGAATCGGATGAAGAGGTTGGGGATGATGAGGATGATTTGCCATTATCCACTCTATTAAGTAGTTCATTCTGACTCGTTTTTTTTTGTGTTTCCTAATGTTTTTACAGTTTTGAATTAAAAAAACTAGAATTAGTTAAAAAGCTGTTTTTTTTAATAAGTTACCAATATTATTGTAATATTACCGGTAATATTACCGATTTTTAAATTACCGGTAATTTTACATCTATAACTATAACTCAACCTAACTTTACCACTGTCGCGTACCAGTAATCATAACACCATGCTATTTAGATCTCTAAAAGTTCCATAAGAAATGCTTCATTTTTCTTTCAAACAAATTAGTTGAGAAATATTTAATAATTGAGCGAAGCCTTTTAATTCACTTTTAATTAGACCTTTTTAAACCTGAAATTGAAATTATACACATCAGTATGATAGTTTATTTTATAATAGCATCTTAGGTACCAAAACCCACGTCCGTGGGTGTCTAATATAGAATTTTTGCACGGAAACACTGACATTTTACTTAGAAATTTGAAAAAAAGAGAGCCAAAAATACTTTAAAGAGAAGTTTCAAAATAAAGAGTATATGTACGAAAACCTTCATCGTTGTGCCTCAAAAAAGCATACATTTTATTACAAACAAATCCTAGTCTGAAGGAAGGTACACAATGTTGGGCACCAAAAAGCTAATTTTTTTTTAATTTCAATAATATAGGAATTTTGGAAAAATTGCCATTAAGTGAGAGAAATTACACTGTAGGTCAAGAAATAATAATATTTTTTTTCAATTAAGAAAAATGAAGGCTTAGTTAAAAAAAAATATGTGGAAAACTCTACTATCTTCATATCATGGAAAAAATCAATATTTAGGACGTAAACCCACACCATTGGGTGCCCTAAATATACATTTTCATACTAAAACACTAAAATTCTAATGATAAATTTGAAGAGAGAGACGAGGTGCTTTACAACAAAAAAATTAAAACTGAATTAAATTTCAAAAGAAACACTAAAGAAAACTCCATTACTGGGTCTTAAAAAATGCACATTTATCATAAAAAGCAAGTTCGAGTTCGAGTCTTGACCCAATATACAATTTGTGATAAAAAATAATCTAAACTACGGCACTGGCATTAATATTATCCGTATCCAGTATCATCAAATAACATGGCGTGGACTATTAGTGGAGCTGCTGCAGATCCGTAGGAAACAAAATAAATTATATCGGTTTCCCGCGCTTTATATCGCCGGATCAGTTCGAAAGACGCGATTTGTTTTATTGTTCGGATTAAAATAAGGCGCCATCTTCGTGAAGAGCCCGATTTTAGTACCCGATTTAGATCCCCAACGATCCGGAGCAGAGACGAGGATAGATTTTATTTAAACGGTCCATTAAAACGAACATTTATATTGTTGTGTTTGTTTTATTACTTCCCCATCATTTAAAACGAAGGATGGATGCCCGTAATTGCAAAAATTATCCCAATTTTATAATTTCCCAGTGAAATTGCGAATGTGGTTTAAGTTATTGGAAAATTCGTGTTCGCAATCAGTGTGGACGTGAAAATTTAAAACTAGGGGATCACGTTCAAGGAAACTAAACTATAAATTCATTTAACCGTTAAAATCATTTATTTCAGAAAAAGGCACTTCATGATAGGTTACAAGTAACCGTTTTTATACATTCCTACAGAAACACACGAAAAACTACCCTGCGAACAAATAAAGAAAAAAATAAATTGAAAATATAGTTAAAAAATATTAGTTTACAAATTTAAGTAACTATTTTGTACTTTCTGTATCCATCTTTCATTTTTCATATTTATGTATCTACTTTTTTAGTATTTGTTAGTAAAGCATTGGCGTAAATAGTATCATACAATAAATATTTGCATTTAGAAAGAATATATTTTTAAACGTCTTTTCTTAAAATTTTTGTTGCCTGGTACTATCATTTGTATCTTTAAAGAGATTGATTTTAAGTGATGATTTAATGCAAAGGTTTCAGTGTAAACATATTTCATTTTAATATCTGAACTTTATTATGTTATGTAATTATACAGGGTGTCCCGAAATTACATCGCAATATTTTACCAGTCGCATCTTTGGCTAAAAATAAGACAAAAACTTCACATACAGGAATCTTGAAAAGTGAATCGTTTTCATGTTACAGAGTGTTTTATTATTCCTATTGAAGATGATTTTTTTGTTAATATTTTCGAAACGCCTGGTCGTAATTTTTCGAATTTTTTTTCGTATACTACTGTTATTGTTACTAACTGATTTGATAAGATTTTATGCTAAAATGTGTACAGGGTCGTTTAAAATTAATGGTCAACAAGGTTAAAAATGTCAAAACTTTTTTTCTAACTACACTTTTTAATAATTTTGGCAATAACATCGAAAAGAATCAATATTTTTAATTAAAAAAGGTGCTCTTGTCTTATTTCGATAGGAGCCCCCGTTTTTAAATTAATCAGACATAAATGTTTTGCAACTCACACTCTTAAAGTATTTTTGATCACGTTTAATAAAATTAAAAGGTATCTTACAAATCATCAGGTATAAACATGACATAAGATAATTACAAATACTTAATTTTAAAATCAAAAACGCTGTTTTCTTTGTTTAATATTTTATTTCAAAATTGTAAATAATTGAAAAAAAATTAAAACAATTAACTTATTAGCTAAGAAAAAAAAACCAAACCAAACAAACAAATAAAAGAAAATAAATTATAGCAAATGTTCAAAGTGGTTGCCATTTTATTGGAGACATAATCTTGCCCTACACCTTATTGCGTGAGTAGCCCTTAATATAGAAAATGGATTTTCCCTTATCTCATTAACAGCCCAATTAATCCTCTGAATTAATTATTCACTGGCATTAATTTCTACAGCATATCAATTCGTTTAAATGACCCCATAAATAGTAATCTACGGAAGTTAGATCTGGAGTTCGAGGAGGCCAATTTATAGGACCACCTCGACCAATCCAACATCCACTGACGAACATTACGACCAAAATGAGCAGGCGCTCCGTCGTGCTGAAATATTAAATTCTGCCGTATGTTAAGAGGAACATCTTAGAAAAGCTGCCCAAGGTTATGTTCCAGCATATTTAAATAGTCTTCAGAGGTAGGACCGTTGGGTAACTCTGTCGGGTCATTAAGTTGGTCCCCGATTAGTCCCGCCCACAAATTTATTAAAAACCCCCTGTGAAAGTTGATTATGATCTGCTGCAACATGCATATTAAATGCACCATTTCTAGTGAAGGTACATAAAATAAAAGGGACTAAGTTTTGGTTGTTAATTATCCTTTTGCAAAATTGGATCCTCAGCGCAAAATCGTCTGGTACCAACTCTTGAATTCTCTGGTAATGATAGGGATGTAAGCCTTGGATTCTTACCATTCTTCCTAAGTATCTAAAAAAATATGTTTTAATTTTTATTATTACCTATGTCGGAAGGATTTCTTTTTTTTTAATAATTACTATTGAGCGGGCGATATGTGTGGCTCGTGACACTGTTCCGATGCTTGTTCCAAGATTTTCTTCGAAATAGTTCAAGATGTTTTTCATGTTATAATTTGCTTGTGGCTTGCCTTGTCCACGAGCTCTTCAAAACCTCCATTTTCACATAAGTTACGGTGGATATTAATATTTAATTTACGGTCAGCAGCTAACGAGCTGCCATTACACAAACCATACATAAAATGCATATCGCCCAACTCTTCATTCGTAAATCTATCCATTGTTTACACAAAGAACTATTTAACTTTACCAATGTAAATGTAAAATAATTAAAATGCCAATCAAAACGTCAAACAAAATTAAAGCACTAAACAAATTGTTAACAAGCACTGCCAACCTCTATTTTTTATTTTATACATTTTAAGTCATGATTTACTTAAAATTTAATAATTATTTTTCTTGAAACCGGAGGCTTCTAACGAAATAAGACAAGAGTACCTTTTTTAGATAAAAATGTTGATTCTTTTTAATTTTACTATCCAAATAATTAAAAAGTAACCAAAAAAAAAAAGTTATGACATTTTTATCTTTGCTGACCACTTGTTTTAAACGACCCTGTATACATTTTAGCATAAAATGTTATAAAATCAGTAAGTACCAATAACACTAGTATACGATAAAAATTTCGAAAATATTAACAAAAAACTCTCTTCAATAGGAATTATAAGACACCCTGTAACATGAAAACGATTCACTTTTCAAGATTCCTGTATATGAAGTTTTTGTCTTATTTTTAGACAAAGATGCGACTGGTAAAATGTTGCAATGTAATTTCGGGACACCCTGTATGTAACAGAATTATAAGATTTTTGCAGATGCTTGCTGCTAGACAGACTCTCATACTCATCGTCAATTCTTTAACAGGCGACCCGAAATGTTTATATGATCTACTTACTATGACTATAACAAAATTTTAACAGTAGTTTTAGTCTAATTCGCAGATGACTGAGCGGTTTCAATGCCAACTTTTTCAATTTATCTAATTCTGTCAAGACACTTTTAACCCTCATAATTTGCATCAGCTTATAAATATACTATAGAAATAAAACGAGTTTAAGTATCACAAAGCGAGTAAAAAGTTAGTGTTCTTCCATTCTGCCGTATTTTTTTCATCAATTACGTCTTGGATCATCTTGAAATTATCTTTCTCTTATATAATTAGGATCTCTATAGTCGGGAGGGATTATTTCATAGCAATCGTTAATGATTTCTGAATGTCAGAGCAAGATTTATACCGATTTGGGGGTCAAAAGTGCCTTTGTCGACTTTCTATCGCATCTCACCTTATTGTAGCATTCTGGATCTTCTGGAAAATTATTTTTTATACGTAATTAGACCAAATAGAGACGGGATACATCATTTCATAACGGTCGTCTATGATTTCTGGATCTCTGAGTAACATTTATACCGATTTGAGGGTAAAAAGTGGCTTTTTTGACTACAAATACAGTATTTGAAAAATATCGTTTCATAGAAATCATCCATAATTTCTGATTTTCCGAGCAACATTGGTCAAAAATGCCTTTTTCGACTTTATTAATATTCCGGATCTCCTGAGAGTTATTTCTTGGACTATTCCTGAAAATGCCTTGAAATATGCTTGCTCGAAAAAAAACTAGTTTTGGAATTATCACTATGTTGGGCGCCAAAAACGCATGTTTTTTTTTTCAGGGGGAGAGAGTTGGACATTTCGCGAGAAAAATAAATAAAACCTTTAAATTGACGTTGCTCTCTGCTATACTGCTTTTCTTAGTTAAAACGTCCTAACTACAAAATTGTCTTTTTTTGGCTTATTACATTTTATTGACCTATCAAATGGTATCTGCCGCCTTGGCTAAATTGGAAAGTCCTAACTACATTTTTTATGCCTTAAATTCACCTAAATATATTGTTCTATATGCAGAAAAGACGATAATCCCAAATTAAAATGTCCTATCTATCTTTTTCTAAGTTAAAATGTCTTAAGTAGCTTTCCGTTTGTGGAATATTCATTGATGAGACGAGAGAGACACACCTTGTGCATTCAGAAGTATAATATAAGGTTTAGCCTGTTAATGGCTACTCTTATCCTAGATTTTTGGCTCTTTTTTTATATTTAGGGGTTTCAGGTGTCTCTGGAAGACAAGAATCTAAAAGTTGTTCAAAACACGAGGTATAATGTCAAATTCTTTGGAACGCAATAACTCAAATTCGAAACCTTCAAACCGCTTGAAATTTTCAGAACTAAAAGTTCAATGGAGGCTTGAGAACTGTATGGTTTTTGGAAAAAATCGGTATATAGGAAGGGTTGTTTAGAGCCAACAAAAGTCAGGAGAAAAATTCTACGAGTCGTAAAAAAGAGCCTAAATGAAAATATGGCTGAATTTATAGTCCAGGTTTCAAATTTATGAAATGCTTTCGAATATGCCCGTAGAGGCATATTGGAAAAGTGTTAAGCAAAGGGGTTGCGGGTCAAAATAAGGAAAATTTAATTTCACCCTTTTTTTAATTATTTTTATATATAACAGAGACTTATATTACGATCTGGCTTGACGGCTGTGCAGCTCAAAATAAAAATTGGGCTTTATTTTCTTTTTGTTTACGTTGTAAACTCTTTTGAAACTAAACTGCAGAATTTGGAAATAAAATACTTTCAATCTGGCCACACTTTTATGGCCGCGGATTCGTGCCATCACCAAGTAGAACAATTATTGAAAAGGTACGGTAAGGTGATCGATTTTAATAATTTTAAATCGTCTGTAGAAAAGGTAAACTCATCTCCATCAAGGTCCATGTAAAAGAGATGAGAACATACATTTTTTGAATGGAAATGTTGTTCATCCAAGTTTAAGCTTCAAAAAAATGTTCCCAAGCCTTACTTGCAGAATATGATACATTTGCACTTTAAAAGGGGAGAAAATGTGTTGTACCACAAAAATACCTTTTCAGAAGAACCAAAACATTCTTGCCGAACACAATGTCGAGGTGTAAAATTAAAAAGAAAACAAAATTTGATTTCTAAGCTACGTCTTATTATTCCGGTTGATATATCCGAATGATATTCTGGAGAAATTAGCCGTTTCCCAAAATAATGATACTGTTAATAAAGAAAATGTAGTTTTCCAGTAAGATTTCATTATTTACTTTCATACTTTTTTGTTCTCTAATGTTTTATTAGTGAATAATTTAGGTATAATGTTAATTTGAAATGTAACTCCCGTGTCTTTAATAAAAATCAGTCCAAATATATATATTTTTTTTATTATAATTACTTTACTAAGTTAAAAAGTCCTATCTAACTTTTTTTTCGAAAATTTCACCAAATAGTGAATCTAGTCCCTTATTAAACTTTATCCATAAATGTAAAAAGCAAATTTCTAAGCATATAAAAAGAATCAGGGAATTGCTTTAAAACATAAGGACTGCATATTAGTTTTCATAAAATCTCAATTTTCTCAGCTTTATCGATTTGAGAGTTAGGATCTTTTAATTAAGGACGGCAGTATAGCCATCTTAGTATAAGACATTCGACAAAATAATAACCAAATGCTACTTTTATGTCATAATTGTAAAAACAACTCCAGAAAAACACCATATTCCTCCTTTTGAGAAAAAAGTATTTTATTAACTCAAAGACAAAACAAAGAACACGTTACATCACTAAGTAAGTGAGTGAGTGAGTGAGTGAGTGAGAGGATCCGCCTAAGCTTTCATCTTGTTACGGTTTCCGGCCGTCGAGATCCGAGACATTAGACGGCACCGTATAAACTTCCACCGAATAAGTAAATACGATCTAACCCAATTCCCGGAATGGAATTTTGCACTTTGCCAGAAGCTTAAGTAATACGGCGATTTGGCAACAGGGCCCACCCTAGAATTTGCATCTTATTATTACTCTTACTTCTTCCATACGTTTCTCATCCTGTTTTCATCTCTTTCACCTTTTGCCAGCCACTTAAGTAGTACACCCGTATGTGTAAGTAGGTTTCGGGATTAGCTTTTACCTGTTGTTTTTAGTATTATAAACCCTTATGTGTTCAGGAGGTGAAAAAATGCATTTAGATTCAAACAGAGGCAACTCGCTAAAGACTAATTAAACGCAAGAGCGTAAACATTTATCTGGAATAAACAATGATAAAGGGCGAAATTTACGTTTACTACTACAATTATCTGATAGGGATCGTTCGGGTAAAACTGAGCAGTCGGTTAAAGAGAGGGAGGGCGTAGGGACGTATTTATTTAGGACCCAACAAACTGATAGTAGCGGTCCACTGATTATATATAAATTATTGGTGTTGCGGCACGGTTTGACATTAAACTAGCCCCGGTCATGCCCTCCTAATTTATAGATTTAGTAATTCCAGAAATTAGAACAAGACAGATACAGATTACATTTGTAACATTTTAATAAGTTAAGGTCTAAATTTAGTTGAGTAATCTTTATTTTATTAGGGCATGTGAGTCAGAGATGCTGGGTTTAAAGTTAGGTAAATATGATTTTTTTATTAGAGGCATTGCACCATTGAAATGGAATTTTTTTTACAAAATTTAGATTAAAAATTATTTTTTTTAATTTTGGAAAATCGTAGTAAAAAACCGTTTCTTCAAGCTTAACTGATTTTTAAAGCATAGGTTATTAACGAAGTCATATGAAACACTTCTCAAGTTCAACAATTTAAATATGATAAAATCAGTGAAAAATTTTATGTGGTCATTTATTTAATCTCTAAAATGTTTAAGCATTAGAGATTTTTCCATTTTTAATTTTTCTTCGAAAAAATGGTTAAACATGAGTCCATTGATTCTATAAAAAGAATCTATGGTTCAATATTTAAGACTCTATGTCTATTGCTTGCAGAGATATCGGCATTTTGTTCCGAGGATATCGAACTTTTCAGAAGAAAAAAATGCTCAACTTCTGAGATAAATTTCATCATTTTCAATTACTTCAAAGTACATTTTAGTATCTGACGTTGATGATTTACTTATCTTATTTAATAAATTTGAAATGAGGGATTTATGTAAGTGCATATCAAAAAATAATTTTTATTTTAAATTTGTAGGCAAGAATATTATAAGAAAAGAGTCATTTCTTTTTATTTCCTAAAAAGTTAATTGAGAAAATTTTGAAAAAGTTCATCATGCTGGAATGTAGAAAATTATCAATAATAAAAAAAAAACAAAATTATGTATAAGTAGAAAAGTATAAAATGTTTAAAAGCGAGTTACCTAATGTAGAATGGCCTTTTATTCGGTTAAATAAATACACAAATTACAACTCATAACCTATAAATCGATAATTTCAAATAAACAAATTAATACGTCTTGTCATAATCGAGTTACGTCATAATCTCTACTAGTAAATTCACATCACTCATGCCAACCTAAAAAACGTAATAACTGTCAACACATATGATGTTATAGCTGAAGGCGCGAAATTCAAATTTCACAATTAAATACTACACTAAGATGAAGAAAAAATAATTTTTTTATGAAACATTAAATAATATAATTCAACAAAAATATCTAAGTAGGTTAATTGAATATTTATTAAATGTTTGAAAATTATTTAGAAATATTTCTGCTATAGTTAATATCCTAGTTTACTTTTTTTATTATAGTTTTAAAACCACTATAGTAAAGTAAATTCAGATCAAGTTTGACTAAGCATTGAACACTTTTGTGAAGTTGGTTTCTGTTTAAAAATTCGTAGACCTCATCGAGTTAAAAAATACTCCTGTTAGTCAGTGTCCTTATTTATTTTTGAACTGATACTCTAAAGGGTTTTATACCCACTAGTGGAAATCAGAGTAAAATCGGACCAATTTTTACTAAGTAGTGAATAATTTTATCAAGAAAGTTTTTGTTAAAAAATTTGTAAATCTCATGGATTCTAAAAATTCTTGTGCTGTAGAGAATTCAAACTTTCCCCCTATGGTTAAATTTTAATAATACTGCCTGGATCATCTGGAAAAAGTGTCTTTTAGTGGTCTAATTATATATTGACGTTATAACATGTTATTCCCATCCTTTTCTAATTTTGAAATTGGGATAGGGATATATAAATGAGAATTCGATTTTTCCACCTATTTTCTATATCATCGTTTTATTATTTTAATAGTGATTGGATCAATATGGTTTTCAATTGGATTGGAAAAATTGCATTTTATTTCCACCTTCTTTTAATTTTTTAAACTAAGATAGGAATATACAGGGTGTAAATAAATTTATTAGTACTATTATTTATTAGTACTGGCTGGATCATCTGGAAATAGTGTTTTTTAGGGTTAATTAGTTCAATTATACAATATAAATATCACTTTATTTCCATCCTCTTTCAACTTTTAAATTAATATAGGGATATATAAATGAGAAATCGATTTTTCCACCTATTCTCTATATCATCATTTCATGTTCTAATTAGTATTTGGATCGTCTGAAAATAGTGTTTTTCGGGTATAATTGGTCTATGCGCTTTTTAGAGAAAAAAATAAAAATTCCAAGTCTCGGTCTCAAAACATCTTTAATATATGTCACGAAGGTTACATGTTTCACTAATAAAGCATCATTAGACTTATAATAAACAGAAAAACACACGTAATTATAATAAAACCCTACACTAAAACAAAATCAATGTTTAAAATTACCTTATCAACTAAATGACCTACGTAGTACTGACAAATAAAACCGAAGAATACGAATATATTTTATAATAAAAAACAATAACATGACACAGAGATTTAACAAAAAATATAAAAAGGAAAAACGCGACTAGTGTAGGATTTGAATCCACGCTCTAAAGCACAGCTCGGTGACTATGCGCTTATTGACAGACCCTGAAGTTGACTTCTTGATTGCTACGTGGTAACACAGTTAGATTTTAAATAATAATAATAATATCAATAATAATAATAATATAATATCTTTATTTCAAATCACACAACAATTACAAACACTGTAGATGAAATGAAATGATGTCAACAAAAACATGCATTAGGATTTGATACAATAGTCTCTTAGAGAGTATGGTTCCAGCTTTACTAACAAATCCTTAAATGCAGCCTTAAATTTTCCAACTGATACAATTCTTTTTATGTGTTCTGGTAGAGCGTTAAATAGTTTTATACATGCATAATGTGGAGATTTTTCTGTCCGAGTGAAAGTTTATTAACTGGATACCTAAAGTTTAATATCCTTGTATTATATTTGTGCTCCGTTTTTGATTGGCAAATATATTTGTTTTTGAAAAGAAACATTAAACATTCAATTATATATAAGGTCATAATACCCAAATCTCTAAAGACTGACCTACAACTTTGGAGAAAACCTATTTTTTTATAATTCTTATCAACCTTTTTTAAACAATAAAAACATTTTGTAACACGCTATCTTTTCCCCAAAAAATTATACTATATTTAAGTACAGAATTTTTAAGGATTTTTCATTCATGTATTTTTCAAATATTCTAATACCATAACAAATAGAATTTAACTTTTTTATTAGTTGGTTTATATGGTATGACCAGTTAAGGTGTTCATTGATATATAAACCTATCTTGGCATTTTCGTTTACTTTAAAATCATTATTGCCAAATTCTATTTGCAAAGGCTTTTGTATATTACATTGTGTTTTGTTCGAAACATTATAATATTTGTTTTTTCTTTGTTTAAAATTAACCTATGTAGGGCATTTTGGGTAAATCTCGCAGACAATTTAAACAATAAATTTTAGTCAGAATGGTTTATTTAAATCTAAATGAAAAATATATATATAAAACGGATGACAAATTTAAGTAGGTATAACAACTTGCGGAGCGAAAAACGGTTTTAAAATTATTTCAACTACTAACTATAGTGAAATACAAAGAACAACTAACTCAATCCTTCAACGAACACCGATAAGCAGTATGTGATCATGTCAAAGAATTCTTCTGTTTTATTTAATAAATCTTTTAATAATCTACCAGTAATAATAATGTTAGGGTCATCAGTATATTTAACAATTTTCTGGCTAGGTGCATTTATTAGGAGATCAAGATCATTAATAAATATTATGAATAACACCGGAACAAGTATGCTGCCTTGTGCCTGTTTTCCCATCCTTTGATATTTTTACTATTTGTTTTCTGTTATTAAAGTAAGACCTAAACCACTCTACTACATTTCCCCTTATGCCATATTTTTCTAATTTTTTTATTAACAGGTCCCCATTTAAACCATTGTATGCTTTGATTAGATCTAAAAGCATTCCAAGAGCAACTGTTTCCAAATGTTCTGCAATATTTTTAATAAATGCAACTATAGCAGTTTGTGTTGATTTTCCTTAAACAGGTTATTGGAAGTAAAGAAATTAATCAATCTTGTGCTCGTAGCTGCTTCGAAACTTGTGAAACTTTTGAAAACCCCGGTAATAGGCTTATGGGCATATAATTATTTCAATTATCAGTATCCCCTTTTTTAAAGCATGGGTTTATTTGAGCAATTTTTAAATTTTCCGGAAATATTCCATATTTAAAAGAGTTGTTAATGACATAGCACAGGACATTATTGATTTCAGGAGTTGTTGTAGGGATTATTTCATCTATTCCACTGCTATTTTTATTTTTTAACTTATGCGCTATGCCACTACTAATTTCCTCTGGTGTAACGAGACTTAAAAACATTGACCTAGAATTTTCTTCAATTAGAGAATTAAATGGAATATCAGTTAGAGAACTTAATAGATCTGAAATAATAGAATATATTTGCAATTTCTTCTGGTTAATTAAAGTCTTATACGATGACGGTGACCTAAAGATATTCAATTTTCTCCCCATTTTTTTCTATTACTACACCGTATCAGCTACCAGCCCTGTAGTCGTAATAATGGTAGCGTTGTTGTTTATTGCAGACGCACCGGTGTGCATCCAGGAACGCGAAGAAGTGTACGGGGCACTGAAGCAGGAGACCGTGACGTTGCGATGCAGGGTGGACGCGAATCCCCCCGTCGACGCATTCCACTGGACGTTTAATAACAGCGGCGATCAGACCGACGTCTCTACGGAGAAATATACTAACGAGGTAAGCAATTAACTACAATAGAACGAGATATAATACTAATTTAATGCAAAAAAAAATGATTAACTACACCTTTGGCTGTCTTAATATGTATAATTGGTGCTGGGTTACTATGTTAATCCCTAAATAAAAATTAAATTTGTTGTATTGTGTTTGTCAAATGTGTAAACCCAGGAATACTGTGAACCTTTTCCTGACTAATTTTTCTCTCAAGAACCACTTTTGTACTGATAACTCATTATCACAACCTCTAGGAACCGTTTAAACATCTACAATCAAAACACCGGTGGCATATCCACTAAACTGACTAGTATTTTGCTTGCGGACTATAGTATAATAGGAATCACTCAAAGCTGGCTCCATAAATTAACTCATGCCTACATAATACATCTTTGATGACATCTTGTCTTTTAAAACTACAACTCCACCATATCTAAGTGGCCGGTGATATGCGCAGACAAAAGAGTGAAAGAGTAGGTGTGGAATAAGGACAGAAAACCATCAATTACATTAAAAATTGTATGTTTTTACTGAGTTTACATTAGACATATTTTAGTCATGACATTTGCGAACTCGCGTAACTTTTAGTAATATTTTACAATAAATATAATGTCTGTTATAGTAAACGAAGTTTAATTATTATAGTTTCCGATTGTTTCTGCATTGTCAATGTTTAATATGAAAAAAGATGGTAGTATATTTGATACGAAGCACTGATTATCTTTTTTGTTATACATTTCTGTATACATTTTCTTTAACATCTATATAGGGCACTTAGTGCTGACAATTCCAAGTGGTTTAGGGGTTTTAATGTCAAGGTGAGTGTGCAGATTCGTTCGATTCCTGGGACAGAATTGTCATAGTTTTTGGTGCTCAATTCTTTGGGTAAAAATGCCAGGAACATAACTGCCAAAATTCCTACTTCACGAGGCAAGAATCCCATTTTGAGAAAAACCTCTAAACATTTTTTCCTTATTTTCTCGAAAACTATTGGGAATAAATATATAAAAAATAAAATAAAATAATAAAACTTCTTTTAGCATTGGAATTCTTGCTGAGACTCAACAAATGATAAAGGATAACATATAGTTGTAAATCTCAAAATGAAGAAGCTATAGAGGATTATTTGTGAAAAATTGAAATATTAAAAAAAAAAAAATTTTGAGAAATTATAATTTTTTTTATAGATTGATTTATTGTTCAAAAAAGTTCTATTAAGGCTTTTTAAAAATTTAACCACAACAAAGTTTTACCCAATTTTTCCAAAAAATTTTATTCAAAAAATCCGGTGTGTATGTAAAAAGGTGGTGTGTGTACCAATAGGAAAATATTCATAATATTGATTTAATTTTTTTTCTAGAATCTGAAAAGAATCTAGGAAATGTTCTTTTAGCATTGGAATCTTAAATAAAACAAATAATAAACAATAGTATTTAGTCGTAAACTTCAAAATAAAGAACTTATGAAGAATTTTTGAAGGATTGGAAGATTTGTAGCTGAAGAATGTAAAAAAAAAATTGAGAAATTTTAATTTTTTTTTATAAATTGATTATTCGTCTAAAAAGCTTCAAAAAAATTATATAAAAGTTTTTTAAAAAATGTACTAGAAAAAAGATTTTCCCAGTTTTTCCAAAAAACGTCTCTCAAAAAATCCAAAGGGAAATGTTCAATAATAATTAAAAAGTTTATTTAGTTTACATACATTACAATAATTATAATTATAGTATAAAGCAGTACTAAAGTCTACAAAGAAAATAAACTACAATAATAATAATAAACCAATAAAAGTTCATTACATACAGGGCTACATTAGGTATAATAGAGTGGTGATCAGCGTAATAAAAGAAAACGTACACAACAATTATTGGTATAAATAAAACCTAACCTAGGACAACACAAATGGTATAATAAAACTTATAACTAAAATCATAAAAAGAATATAATGTACAACACAAAAAAACAGAAATACTCTTAGCTATCCCTATTTAAAAGATGTTTTCTTAATAGTCTCCTAAACTGGTTTACATTATCACAGGCCTTAATTATCACAGGCAATTTATTAAATTCTATTGAGCATCTAAATAAAATTGAACTAAGTAACTGAACAGTGTTACACCCATCTACTATGACGAAATCTTGACGATGTCTAGTATTGTATGTGTACATCCTCAAACGATTTTAACTTATCACAGATATAGCTGGGTAACAAACAATGTTTCAATTTAAATATAAACAAATAGACATTAAACTTTATACGTTCAGTAACAGACATCATATTTAGGACACTTAACATACATTTAATTGGTGTATATCGATCACATTTTAAAATCAGTCTCATAGCTCTATTCTGTATTACTTCCAACTGGTATATTTTATATTGTGGCAGATTAAACAACAACGTGGAGCAATACTGCAAATGCGGAAGTGCAATGCTATTAAACAAAAGCAACTTTGTGCTCATGGAGAGGTTTCTTCCTACTCTGGTGATAAATCCAACGTTTTTGGAGAATTTTCGCATGACGTAGTCTGCATATGCATAAAAGTTTAAATTGGCATCTAGAATAGTACCCAAATACTTAATTTCACTCTCATAAAGAATGTTATCCGAATTTACAGTAATGCTCACACTATCCATGTCTATTTGATTAAGTCGTGACTTTTTGCCAAATGCAAAACTTCGATTTAGCTGTATTTAAACACAATTTGTTAGTGCAAAGCCAGACAAATAAATTATTTCATTAATTTTTTAGGTCAATTTGCATTTGCTGTAAGTTTTTACCTATAATATACACCATTGTATCATCTGCAAATAATACCACCCTACACTTTTCAAAAACTTTTACCATATCATTAATGTACAGTAGAAATAACAATGGTCCTAAGACAGTTCCTTGAGGCACACCATAATTAACAGGAACACACCGAGATATACTCTTTTTAAATATTACACGTAGGACTCTGTTGGACACATACGACTTAAACCAACTCAAAGCATTATCCCTAATTCCTAATTGCTGTAGTTTGATAATTAAATATTATTATTATTATTCATAATTATTATTTTAATTTCTTTTCTGGAAAACTGTTAAAATCACATGCAACAGAAAAATATATTTTAAGTCCAATGGTTTTCCAGAGAATTGGAAAAACAGAAACTTCTCTCTTAACAGTTTTTCCTAATTTTCTCAAAAACAATTAAATATATAGAAAATTATCTTTTAATAAATTCAAAATAAAGAATTTTTTAAAAATGGATAATTTTTAGGTAATTTTTTTTTAGAAATCTTAATTTTTTCCAGTCAAATGACGCAATTTTTCCATGCAAATGGCGTAATTTTTTTGCAGCCCTCATTTGCCTGAAAAAAGAGAATTTTCAAAATGCTTCAACTGCCTGGAAGAAATGACGTCATTTTCTTAGAAAGTTAATACCATTTTTTGACAACGTCTTCTTTTCCAGGCATAAAATTATTAATTTTCTTTTTTTTGAGGCAAATGACGAAATATTTCCAAGCAGTTGACGCATCATAAATATAATTTTTTTCTAAATGTTATTCGAGTAAAAAAGGCATTCAAGTGCCTGGAATATTTTTCTTAAGTTCACTTTTTTTCTTATAACAATTTAATCAAAATTAAGCTAGACCAGAGGTGTTCTATAGGTAAAAGTTTTTGCTTTATTGGAAAATTTCTTATGCTTAATTCATCCTCAGGGATCTCCCTACGTTTGCTTGCAAGAATATTGGCAACATCTTAAGTAGTTTTCAGGTTATTGGAAAATAGGTATGTAAAAACTGAAATTTTTTCAAAACTTAAAAAAAAACTGAATTTTTACTTATTTGCGATAAAAAAATGGCATAATTACTGCAATTTTAATAGCAATACGCCTTGCTTTTGTGAAATAAAATTTTCACGCTTTACTCGAACATCTTAAGGTTATGTGAGAAAAGTATAAATACAAAAACTATAGATTTTTTTATCACCTATAATTTTCTTAAAAAGCATATTTTTCTTAGGCAATTATTTTCTGCAAAAAAATTGTTTTTCATTAACCATATCCTTAGCCCCCCACCCACCCCACACAATTTACCAATAAAAAATTATTTAAAAAAATCATTGCTCTCTAAAATAATACTCATGAATAACAGCTGGTTTCTACGTTAATATTTAATCTAATTATATAGTTTGTTTCTTTAAATTTAATATAATTATATAAATTTATATAAATAAATATTTATTACAAAAACAGTGCTATTAGTTCAGAGATTATGGACAAAAATTGGTGATTTTTCAAAAGGATTTCTTACTGGCCAAATGTTTGAGGTGGGTAAGAGGGTTAGGATTGTATTGATGATAATATAATAATATATTCAATATTTAATTTAATAGCACTGTTTATTTATTTAGTAAATATAATTTTATGTATAAGTATTTAATGTAAAACAGCTTTATTAGATTCGATAATATGGAGGAAAAACAGTAATTTTTAAAAAAAAATTTATCAAGGTCATTATTTAACGTAATTTTTTAAGATAGTTGAGGCGTCTAAAATATAATTTTTATCTTAGCAAATAACGTCATTTTCCTAAATAAATAACGTTACTTTTCCAGGCAATTAAAGCATTTAAATATTATTTATTACAAGAAAATTACATCGTTTTTGCCATCAGGAGGAAAAATTGCTAATGTTAATTCTTCCTGATATAAACGCTTTAATTCCTCCTTGAGTTCTAGCAGTTTTTCATTATTATTCAAAGACCTTACGTTAAATGTTAAATGCGATATCCATGTCCATTATTTTTTAAAGTAGTTATTGGCACTCTTTTCTATCCCAGTATTACTTAAAACAGTAGTAGTAATTTTTGTATATTCTTAGCATTAATTCACAAAGTTTTGTAAATAACTGATAGTATTGTGAAAAAAAAGGGACAAATATATATTTAAAAAATCCCTCTTACTGTTTAAGAACTCTTATCTGGTTTTAATTGTTGTTGTACTCCTTTTTACACAAAAAAATCAAACGGTTTATTATTTTTAGGTAACATCTTCTCGCCTAAACTACACGCCCAACACAGACCTCGACTATGGAACGTTACTATGCTACGGACATAACGAGATAGGGAAACAGAAAGAACCTTGTGTGTTCCAAGTGGTAATTGCAGGTAAATATCAGCCCTTCTAGTACTACAAATATAAATTAGATTAATATAAATAAGGGTAAAAGTTACTATAAAAGGAAAATGGACCCTTGAACACTTATCAAAGCTGCTCTCAATCTCATAAAGTTCATAAACTAGAGATAAACAGCTTAGGAAGCAATTAATTTACTATAATGTTTGCATAGAGCAGATATTTCGATATAATAATATTCATGTTCGCATATAGTCAGAAGGACAAACGGCCGAAGTTGGCACACAATCACGAACCGGGTGTGTCTCTTAGGTCATCATCTCTGTCTCTCTCTCTATACCTCTCTTTCTCTATCCACTCTCAGATCCTTTATCAAGCTTTCTATAATCCTGAGTAATGTTCTGTTGTAATTCGAACTCGGTCACTATCTACTCTCCGCCTCAACCCGAACCTTTTCGACCTTTTTCTTTTCTGTCTGGTAACCCTTAAATTATATTTTATTTAAGTTTAATAGGCCAAGGGATTATTTTTTTATAATCTCCTTAGTATTCAAGGAAAAAACAATTTTCTTTCTTTTAAGTACATGTGAGACCACATTATTTTAAAGTTTTTAGTATCAAATGAACGAAAAGTATCTCAGGTTCAGGACCCCAAATAATGGTGATTTTATTTCAGTTGAATTGTCGACGTTTCAACTTTTATTTAGAGATATTTCTATTTAATCAAAAAAGTTTTTATTAAAGGTCCTAAATCTACTATGCCTCATTAATGTTTAATAACTTTCTCAATTTGTTTGTGGCCAAACTTATCGATCAAAAAGTTCGTTGCTTTGCAAAATTGTTATTTTAACACAAAATAAATAAATTTCACATGCGAAAACCCATTATTTATCTAATTGTGAAGTTTCTATTAATTCACGATTAAATTTATTTATATTTATGTAGTTTATAAAGTTAAGCCGTCATTCGGGATTATTTTCGTTTTATTTATTTAAATATTATTATTATTATATTTTGGGCATTATGCGATATAATGAACCGCCACGTAGACAGTTTGTTACGTATAATATTATTTAATACGATATTGTTTGCGAATGTTACTAAATTATCTCGACATTATAATAATATGTGGAAATTTCAATTAATTTATTAATTTTCTCTTTAAGCTCAGGTAGATACAAATTAAAAAAAAAACAACAAATGTATTTTATTTAATTTTAATTTAAAATTCTGCTTTTGACCCCCCTAGGCAATAAAACTTTCAATTTTAATAAATAAACCTAACTAAATATTTCAAAATGAAGTCGGAAAACCCCCCGATAAATTATCCTAAAAATAATGAATGTTGTTTTATATTAATAAAATGGTAACAAGTATTTTATTTGTTTCCATTAGGGTTTTGTTTATATTTAAATTGCTAATGATAAAATAATATAGATATATATTTTTGGTACACATTTAAATAATTCCAGATTTAATTTATGTGCACCCTTTTGGATCTTAATGCAGGCAATATTAACGGATTCCAGTCAACAAAAAAAAAATGCCCGACACGTTTCCAGCTCTGAATTTATTTTTTCAAAGTGGCCGTTCGAATATAAATTCATCCATATCGGGGAAGTTTATGGAATATATGAATGGGGATCTGCATATTTTAATTCTGCCCGTCGACGGTTAGCTTTTAATTCTTATATATGTTAAATTTTCTATTTAGAGTTTGAATTTTATTAGATCGGATTGTTGGTGCAGGAAGTTAAAATTGTTTTGTTTTTTTATTTATAGGGTTCTTAAGTGAGTTAGAAGAAGGCTAACATCAGCACATTAATTTTTTTTGTATTATGTGATCAGTTATTTGAGGCATTTAATCGGAAGTTTTCGCTTCTTCACTTTTTGATCTTGCAGACTGTTGAATTTTAAGTATAAATATGACAAAGAGGCAACGACGCCTTTCTTACTACTAGAGATATTGATTTTCGTTAATTTTGAATGTAATCGGGTTGAAAATATCCTTTCAGATAGCACCCATGTTGGTCCTACTATACATGAATACTTTTTTTACCCAACTTAGAAAGATGAGGGTATTATATAGGTTATTAATGACATTTTAAAATTGCTACTGCTTTGGCATCGGACTGTATTCCAGTAGATGCAATTTTATTCAAACTTTTGTTAAAAAATTAATTTCTTGTTTATTCTCGACATTTTCTGTTTCTGCTACATCCTTAGACTGACGTAAATCACAGCGACCTGTTTCTCTTATTCAACGTACTTCTGCTACCGATTTGTAAATTTAAATTTATTTAAAGTACATTTTTTAACCTTAACTATTAATAACTTTAGACAAAATTATACTTGTACCGTGATCCGTTTCAAGAATTTTAGCATAATAATACATATTTCGTTAAGTAACTGCCATTCTGTTTCCGTCAAGGCTTCTACTACAGTAGTATTCAGGTTAAGAACACTCATAGTAACTGTTAGCAACTCTCGAATTTTTAAAAATTGTTCATACATAAAAAATGGTAAATTCCAATGGGTTACAACGTCATTTTTTAATTTAACGCTGCTCCATTTATTTGTTCTTGAATTTCAATCAATTTATTGTTGCTTTTAAGCTTTTTAACGCTTCCAGGTAGTTAAAATTTAATTTAAACTAATTAAGATATTCTTCCAGGCAGTTGAAACTTATGCCTGAAAATTTAAAAAAAAACTACTTAAAATGCCTGGAATTATTTAAAAATTACTCTTGATGTGTTTAAAAATTAAAATCGTAGAAATCATTTTTTCATGAAAGGCATTTTTCACTTACTTTACCTTTTTTACCTTCCAGACATTTAAAATATTTATTCTATTTTTCCAGGCAGTTAAAGCTTATGCCTAAAAAAGCATATACTTAAGTTTTTTAATTACGTGGACGTATTTGGAATTTATTTTAAATGCCTGGAAAAACATAAATTGTTGTTAGAGGCTCAGAAGACGTAGGCATTTTTCACTTGTATCCAGGCTTTATAATACACCTTACAAGTATTTAAACGAATTACTATATTCTTCCAGGCAGTTGAAATTAAAAAAAAACTACTTAAAATGCCTGAAATAACTTAAAAATGACTCTTAATGTGTCTGAAAAACTATAAATTATCATCAAAATCTTAGAAACCGTGGGCATTTTTTTACTTCTTTCCAGGCTGTTGAAGGCAATTTTCTTACCTTCCAGGTATTTAAAATATTTGTTTTATTTTTCCAGGCAGTTTATAACTAAAAAATATATACTGACGTTTTTTAACTACCTTGACTCATTTAGAATTTAATTTAAATACTTGAGATTATAGTTAAAGGCTCAGAAAGCATAGGCATTTTTCACTTGCATCCAGGCATTTTAATGCACTATTTTTATCTTCCAGATATTTAAACTAATTACTATATTCTTCCAGGCAGTTGAAACTCATGCCCAAAAGCATATACTGACGTTTTTTTAATTACGTGGACTCATTTAGAATTTGCCTGAAAAAACATAAATTGTCGTTAAGGGCTCAGAAGGCGTAGGCATTTTTCACTTATGTATATCCAGGTATTTTATGCACCATTCTCACCTTTTAGGCATTTTAAATATTTGTTCTATTTTTCCAGGCAGTCAAAACTTCCTGAAAATTATAAAAAAACTCCGTGAAATGCCTAGAATAATTTATCAACAAAATCTTCGAAAGCAAGGACATTTTTTTCAGTCTGTTAAATAGTGCATTCAGTTTTTTACTTTCCGGGCATTTAAACTAATTGCTACACATTTTCCTTTGTAAATGCCTGGAAAAAAATTAAAATTTTGTTTAAATAAGTAAAAAAATATTATTTTGTGGTTGAATGCTCGAAACGACTGCCTCACTTATTTCCAGGCATTTGAATGCACTTTTTTACTTTTCAGGCATTCGATATTATGTCATGAAAATCATAGAAAAATGCCTTAAATGCCTGGAAGAAATATAAAAATTACAATCAATGCCTGAAAAAATGCTCTGTATATTACTCATTTTTTTTAAATATGTGAGACATATTTTATGTTTCGGAAATATTAAACGTTTTCCTATTTATTGTAAAAATTAACTTAAGAAATAAATAAAATTATTTGGTTATATATAATACAGGATGTCCCCGAACGGTCTTTACAAAATCTCACACTCATAAGATCAAAATAGGCCGATTTCAAGCAACTCACCTTGGTCCAAAAATGCTCCGATTCCGACCTAGAGGACGGTAAAGTTAAAAAATCAAAATCGATTTTATTTATGAACATATTTTAATGTATTACTTTAAAAATTTGTATCCAGAGGTTCTTTGGGATGCGAAACTTGAATATGTATACCCTTTCACTGTGGACATCAGAGAGTCGTAGTTTCTTACTTTTTTGTTAAAAAAAAAGCAATTTCCTCATCAAGGCAACAAAATCAAACAAAAAAGGTCATTTTGTTAAAACTCGTTATATTTAACCATTTTTGCGATAATTCGGTCCTTAGATGATGGATGTCTCAATGGTACATTCCAATATTGTAGTAAAAAATTTAGTTGTTTTATTTAGGCATGAAATTAATGCAGATTTTTTAAAAATTGCTCAAAATGCTCCCCATTTTCACGAATTCAATGGTACACTACTAAGAAAATTAAAATTAACTGTATATTAGCTCGTAGATAATTTGTTGCCTCTTGAATGCGTTTTCATAGTTCCTCTTCATTATTCACCGTTGCCTTTTATGCCACGGACTTAATATAATATGCCCAGAAAAAAAAATCCAGAGGAGTCAAATCTGGAGAACGCGGGGGACAATCTACGTCATTATAGTTGGATCAATGGATCTTTGCGTTCACGTCACTAAACTATCATTCAACTCAACACAATTGTTTCTCATCCGCTCTCTTTCTAATTTAAACAAATCAAATGAGAAAGAGCACAGACGTAGGTCTTCAAAATACTCGACCTACGGTCGGAGCGACAGCTATGAGTTAGACAAGGACAAACATTCGATCGCATATCTATGATAAACTTTCAACATCATTGGCTCCCCGTCGGGTTTTAAAATCGATTATTTCCTTCCGGGAGGGTGCCCGTTTTCGCAAAAATGTACTAAATATAATAAATTTTTTATATAGAAGTATACTGGTATAATATATGTTTTATGTTTAGATATTACAAAAATAACTTTCTTCTAATGAACAAAGGAAACCACGGCTTGTAAATAAAACAAGTTTTAATTTAGAATTTTCTGTAATAACACCTCATGTTAAGTACATTTTGTGGAAAGTTCTTTGTACATCTTAGATCTTCGTCTGCAACCACAAACAACCATGTTTGTTTATGTTCTTGACTTTGCTTTGCCTTGCCAAAGAGTTTTAGAGAAATTTGATTTGTTTTGTTTTCTTATTTACTGTTCATTGTTATGTTTTGTGTTTGGTTGAAGCTCTATTGAAATAGTTTTTTGCCAAACCTTTTTCTGTTTTACAAATAGATTTCAGAGTTCTTTCATAAAGACACAAGTTCTTTACAATTTCATAAAGATGAAAATGTACTGGATATGTGGAAAAAATCATTAGAGAAATGTACACCAGAAGTATGGAACGCTAAGGTTTGCCACACTGAAAAAATAATCAAGGACTGGTATGATAGGGAAGTCATTATTGAAGAGATACCCCAAATTCTGATTAGTTTAAACAGTGAAACTAGCTCGGAAGATAGTGACAGTGATTATTCATAATTGAATTTTCTATCTTAAACTTATTGATATTTTTTTGTTCAATGAGAAAAAACTTGTTTTGAAAAAATGTTTTGGTGTAAGAATATTTGGGTTACGGTATAATATACGGGTTGCTCCATTTCTTTTAGCATATTATCATAATAAGTATCTCTTATTAACTAAATCTCTTGTTTGTAAAAAAAAAAGAAAAATTTAAATGGAGGTACAAATGATTGATTTTTTGTTTTTTTTATCAATAACTTGTTTTTAGAAATAGGACTGCAATAAAGTAAATAATAATGGTTTTGTTTAAAACGCTCATGAAAACATTATAATTATGTCTCAAACCTTTATACAAAGCTTTTCATGAGCTTTAAAGGAATAAAGTTCATGGAAATTTATTGTTATATAATATGAATACTGTCTATTTTCTATGAAAATCTTTCTTTATTAAAATTGTTATAAATATTTTATTGTGAAGTAAAAACAAATCTTATGATAACTTTTATGAGGTCCTAAAAGATACTGTGTATGAAGTACCTATTGCATTTATAAGTAGAAAAGACGTGAGTAATATAAAGAAATATTCTACCAGTAATAAAGAACAGCAAGTTGAAATAGACAGCAAATAGCTATAAATAAATTAGCTGCCCTAAAAGTGACAATATACTAAAAACAAATTTCAAAGAATCGCAGATTTCATCTCTGGCGAAAATCGCCGCCCACGGAAATTGGGCATGAAAACCTATTATTTTTTTTAAGTTTAAAAATACCGCCGCCACTGATGCTGGTTTGACAACTGATTGATTCATATAAACATCAATCTTGAACACGTGATGACGTAAACGCAAAGATCCATTGATCCAACTATACCTCTACCTATCCACTTATATGCGTACCGACCATTCAAATAATTTCTGACATTTAATAAAAGATGTGATAGAGCACCATCATAAAGAAACACGTGTAACTTATAAAATTACATACATATTATATTTAATGATACCGTGACTTAGAGTTATTACGTTTGTTTCGTTTTTTGTTATTATAGGAAGATTATGAATGCTATAGAAAATATGTTCAGATTTTTGACACCCTATATAAAGGTTGTTAAAGAAGTATTATATTCTACTCGCATGTCATTAAATAAAGCACCATTTTTGTACGCTATGAGAAGCTCTTAAATATTATTAAAAAAAAAATTGAAGCAATTTATGGCATAGGTTTATTATTACCCATAAACTAAAAAAAAAAAAGAATTTCTCTAAAGCAAACTCTCCAAATAAAAATCCAACATCCAATCGCGGGGATACGAGTTGATGTCCGATAATTTTCCGAATACTTTTGTGAAAAACGGAGAATCAAAGGAGAAAATTTCGTTCGATCGACGCTAACGAGTATGATATTTCTTGCGAGTAAAAAGCGCGGGCACAAAAGACGTCGAATTCTAATTGTTGGACGCTAGACGGTCGACGTTTCTCGTTTTATCCTTTGGAAAAATCCCCCCTTTGTACTTTCGGAATTTCTCGTTTTATTGGCTCCAGGTTTGTCGTCGGGATCGTTTTATTCACTCTTCTTATCAAGGTTATATACCATTGTATAAATATATATTTTATTCAAGGGATTACAAGTACCTTAAAGATAATTCATGGAACAAATTCAGGTCCAAAATAATAACTGTAATATATTTTGGGTCCATCAAAGGCCTAATTTTAATAGCTATTAGGAGACACTGTCCTTCCCTAATCCAATCTGTATAATATCCCGGGAAACGAAAACAACAACACCGGTGGAGGAAGGAGCAGAGCGAAGGGTCGAGTCAGTTTAGCCTTGTCGGTATTAAGGGAACACAACTCAGGATTACCGGGAATGACAATAAAGGATCAGCAGTTTGGGGGTTGAAAATGACGTGGATGACCTCAGAGACAACAAGAACAACAACAAAGCCATTGTTCCCTTAATGCAGCGCTCCAGGTTTAACAGTTCATTTGGCTCCGTTGTGCATTTCACGATAGATAATATTCAACCCCTGATATTCGATATTGACAAGGACAAAGTTTTTTAAACAATAATATACTTTAATTTCTAAAGTTAATCCCATGCTGGTGTTGTTGTTGTGGCAAATACAAGCGCTTATACAAATCAAAGTGGCGTATTGCGAAATTCGCAGCAGTAAACTTGGGATTAAAACCGCATAAGGATGCATTGCTTTGTGTGCGTTGTAAATGTTTATGTGCCAGTGGTGAGCAGCGTTAAAATGTTTATCATTATGTTATGTTAGGTCTGAAGTACTAAGAGATGCATTAATATTTTGAAGATGAATTTTAATATCAAGAAGATAATAAGCGATAAAGTATATAAAAACATAAATTAACAAAATGAAAAAAAGGGGAGCAAACAGGTTCAAAACAATAAAGAATGGCCGCCATAACAAAGCAATTGCGCCAAATTAACACAAAAAATAAATTTTCCGGGGCACAGGGAAAATTACCTCACTGCCCCCTCGTAAATTCGCGCCCCGCGCCCTCCCTTTGTAATAAACTATTTTTAGGCGTTTATATTTTCATAACGTATATTTTGCGCGCAATTTATGTTTAGGACAGTTTCCATGTTTCGCCGTATTACGCCGATTTGAATTTAGCGTGATATGTTTTCATTAAATGGTAATATAAGGCTCCCTCCTCTCATCCCCTTGCCCGCCCTCGCGCCATGTTTCGCCCAACGTTTGTTGTTCTGTAGGTAACTAATGATCGCGTATACACGATGTCGAAAACTGCAGTTACAAATCAAAAAGGCATCTGGTCGTGTTATTGAGGGCAGAATGAGAAATTGAAGCACGGAGCGATAAATTAATCATAATAACTGATACGTTTTATAATTTCAGTGTATATTTTGACAATACCAAAAAAAAAACCTCTAGTTATATCTGTAGAAACCTCTAGCTTGTTTCTTCATACGCTCTGAATTATGTTCAATGGTAGTTTTTTTATGATGAACTTTTTTAAGATAAAATATCCCACTCGTAATGTTTTTAAAAACTCCTAGTTTATACAAATAGACTCTATATCAATATTTCTGTATTAATTTTGGGTGGTTCAACTTTGGTGTCAAAATTTTGAGCAATAGAGTCAAGCCTAATTTATTTATAGATCTTAGATATTTTAGGGAATAAAATTAAATAACGTCATTTATTTTCCTTTTTTTATTTAAATTTTAAGGTCGATTTTATTATTAAATTAAAAAAGTTTCTTTAGATATTCAGTCTGTTTAGTATTAATTATTTATTCAATATTATATGTCTGGATATACAGTATGTTCCATAAATAATGGTTAATAATTTGAAAACAGATTCCTTTCGAAAAAAATTACTATTAACGTATAACGACATGAAACAGGGACCCAGTTCTTTAATATCCTCGGTATCATTTTAAAATTGAGTTTTTCTATTGCAGTTTATGAAATTTCGTGTTTTGTTCAATTTCGATTTTTTCCCGCTATGTGTCTAATTATACCCGCAAAACATCATTTTTTTCACATACTCTTCTATTTTTTGAAATGAAATAAAGATATATAAATGAAAATTTGATTTTTTTACCTATTTTCTATATCATCGTTTCATTTTCTAAGTAATAACTGGATCGCCTAAAAATAGTGTTTTTCTTCCGTAAACTGTCTAATTTTACCCGAAAAACATCATTTTATTCCCATCTTCTTCTAATTGAGATCTTCTTCTTCTTCTTCTCTAGCCTGTATCTATCCACTCCTGAAAGTAGGCCTCTTCCAGTGCTTTCCATGTTTGTCTATCTAGGGCAGTTTGAAGCCAGTTTCTCTCTGCTATTCGTTGGATGTCGTCCCGCCACCGCGTTGGTGGTCTTCCCGCATTTCTTTTTGTGGCTCTCGGGCGCCATTGCATGTTTTTGATAGTCCATCTAGATGGGTCTTGCCTTGCAACGTGACCTGCCCATCTCCATTTTAATTCGACTACTCTTCTCATAACATCCGTTACCTTTGTCCTTATTCGAATCTCATCGTTTCTAATAAGGACTGCTCTGTTGCACTTACAGACCCTCTGCTCCACATTTTTAATCTGATCCTTAACACAGGTATTTTTCCCAATATCTGGAAGCAAGCTAAAGTTTGCCCTATCTTTAAAAAGGGCGATGCTGGAACAATAGAGAATTACCGGACTATATCCATTCTGTGCAATTTCTCAAAGTTATTTGAGTTGGCTCTCTATAAATTAATTTTTCCCAAGGTTAAGTCCATGCTGGCCAACGATCAACATGGCTTTGTTTCTGGCCGCTCATGTACTACAAACCTAGCATTCTTCTCTCAGTTTGTGTGCGAAGCACTTAATGATAGAAGTCAAATCGATGTTATCTACACAGACTTTCAAAAGGCCTTTGACCAGATTGACCACTTCATCCTATTAAATAAGATTGAACGCCAGTTTGGATTCTCCGATCGCTTGATAAAGCTCCTTAACTCCTATTTAGTTGACCGCTCTCAGTTTGTAGTGGTCGAAGGCTTTAGATCTGCTTGTTTTTCACCCACCTCTGGAGTTCCTCAGGGCTCTAACTTGGGCCCCCTTCTCTTTAACGTTTTGGCTAATGACTTGATCTCCACCCTCAATTGCTCTCGGTTAGCATATGCTGATGACCTAAAGCTTTTCCATAGGATTGACTCTATAGCAGATTGTGGTCTACTGCAAGAGAACATGAATGCTGTACACCATTGGTGCACTTTGAACCGGCTTAACCTTAATGTTTCCAAGTGTAGTGTGGCCAGCTACTTTCGTATCAAAAGTCCAATTGCCTTTAATTACTCAGTTAATGGAGAGTCTCTGGCAAGGTCTACCTGTTTCAAGGATCTTGGAGTCACCTTTAACCAAAAATTTTCTTTTATCCCTCACATCGAAGATACTGTTTCTAGAGCTACTCGCATGCTAGGCTTTATTATTAGAAATTGCAAACTTTTTTTGAACACTGCCACTGCCAAAACGCTCTACTATGCATTTGTTAGATCCAGGCTGGACTACTGCTCCCTCATTTGGTCTCCCATTTACAACCAGCACATTCACCTATTAGAATCAGTCCAACGGCGATTCCTTAAATGTTTGGCATTTAAGGATGATGGAGTCTATCCTCCAAGGGGTTTTGGCCATAACCTGCTGCTCTCTAGATATACTGAACGGTCACTTGCGAAGAGGAGAGAAATGCATTCGGTGAAATTCTTGTTTAATTTACTTAACCATAAAATTGACTGCCCATCCCTTTTGCAAAGGATTTGCTTTCATATACCACGCCTAGGATCCAGACAGTGTCCAGCTTTTAACTTGGACACAGCCAGGTCCAACATTCTGTACCAGAGTCCTATTCACTTTATGTGTCAAAACTTTAACACTATTGCTGATTCTTGTGACATTCACCATGATGATTTGGCACTTATCTTGAATCACCTGCGTATGGTCGGTGGGGGAGGCTAGGTTATTTAGTTTTTGGTTATTTAGTTTTTAGCTTGAATACATTTATTTACTAATTCTTGATTCTTATCCTAATTTAGTGTTGATTTTTTATTATTTATTTTCTCAAGTTCACTACTTTTTTTTTATTATTATATAGCAATTCTTTTATAGTTCTTTTATAGTTTAGTTGCATAAATCTAATACAATTCATGCATTCGTACATTTATATATTTAATTGATTTTCCTGTAACTGGGTATATGTAACCTGTTGGAAATAAAGCTTATTATTAATGTGGTCACTTAAGCTAGTTCCCAGCATGGCGCGCTCCATGACTCTCTGGGTTGTTCTGAGTCTTTCTGCGCTCCTCTTTGGCAGTGCCATCGTTCCGAGTTCATTCGTTATAACGGGTAATATGTTAGCCTCGTAGACTTTTCGCTTAAGATTAATTGGGATGCTTTGGGATTTTAAAATGTATCCTAGTCTTCCGAATGCTGCCCTTGTTCTCCGGCATATTTCGGCTATTTGGTTTTGTTTTCCCAGTCTGACAGCGTGGCCCAGGTATATGTATTCCTCGACGTTTTCGAGAGCGTGGCCTTCTATAGTTATTACTGTTTGTTCGTTGGCCATTATTTTGATTTTGTTTAGATTCATCTTGAGTCCGATTTGTTTTGATGTTTCTTGCAGTTCTTCCAACATATCTTTTAGCTCGTTGATGTCATTCACCATGATGGCAAATCGAAGGTGACTTAGTCGAGCTCCATCTACGTTGATACCTTTATTTCCCTATGGCAGCTTTTTAAACGAGCTTTCCAGTGCCATCGTGAAGAGCTTAGGGGATATGGTATTTTCTTGGCGGACCCCTTTTCTATCTTGATCTTATTTGTTGATGCTTCTTCGTTGATGGTCCCTTGTAGTGTTGCGTTGTCGTAGATGTGTTTTATAGGTTTGGAGTATCTTGTGTCAATTCTTGCCTCGTCCATTGCGTTTAGGACAGCCCAGGTCTCGACAGAATCGAACGCCTTCTCGTAATCGACGAAGGCCATGTGCAGAGTTATGGTATACTCGGAGCATTTCTCTATTAGAGTACGGACGGTTTGTAGATGGTCATTTGTACTAAATTCCTTCCTGAATCCTGCTTTTTCGATTGGTTGATAGAAGTCAAGTTTATTTGTCAGTCGCTTCTCACAAAAGTTTTGACCAACCGGCTGAAAAATTGGGATCAAGATATATAAATCAGAATTCGATTTTCCACCTATTTTCTATATCACCGTTTAATTTTCTAAATAAAGTTTGGATCGTCTAAAAAAAGTGTTTTTCTTTTTTAATACATCTAATTATACCCGAAAAGCATTATTTTATTGCCGTCCTTTTCGAATTTTGAAATTCAGTTAAATAATTGCTCATTTTGAAATGACTCAGCAGCAGTTAATATTTTTACCCTTAATTGTTGCTCTCTTGTATTAATTGTATTTTCATATACATCAGTTTTATGTATCGCCAAATGCAAAAATCTAATGGATTAAAGTCTGGACTTTGTCCGGGCCAAAGACATCGACTTCCATGCCATACGCAATAACTAGCAATAAATAATAATAACTGACAGAACTAACAATAAGAACGCAATAAAAGGTAATAAATAGCGTTACTAGTAGTGTGAGTTTATTTTTTTATAACCAATAATCAAGGTAACTGACAAGAATATTAACCTTGACAATGATATTTATCTTGAGTTTAGTTGTGGGATGGGATCGAAGGAATAAAAACAAACGTCACTTTATGTACTGGCCAACGTTTCGCAATAATTTTATTGCTTCATCAGGGCCCTAAGGTAACAAAAAAGACACAATAAAAAAGGATTATTATATATAAACAAAATTTAACTTTTTGGGGTTATGTTGATACCACCAAAAAAGAAAAAAACAGAAAAACAAAAAAAAAAAAACAACAAAATCCTAGATTTGAATTAAAAAAAATTACACAACACGATAAAATTGCTTACATAACAGTGTGATTTTGCTTGTCATAAAAAATCATGTTTACAGGACACACAGGTAACATAGAATATATAAAATATTATTTTTTTTTATTTTTTTATTATTTTTGCTAAATTATTATTGTACACCGTAGAATCAATTTTAAAGCAACTGTCTGTGATACAACCCATCAATTTAAACCGTTTTTGTTAAAAAAATAATATTTTATATATTCTATGTTACCTGTGTGTCCTGTAAACATGATTTTTTATGACAAGCAAAATCACACTGTTATGTAAGCAATTTTATCATTTTTTTTTTCGTTTTTTTTTTTTTTTTTGTTGTGTAATTTTTTTTAATTCAAATCTAGGATTTTGTTGTTTTTTTTTTTTTTTTGTTTTTCTGTTTTTTTCTTTTTTGGTGGTATCAACATAACCCCAAAAAGTTAAATTTTGTTTATATATAATAATCCTTTTTTATTGTGGTTTTTTTGTTACCTTAGGGCCCTGATGAAGCAACAAAATTATTGCGAAACGTTGGCCAGTACATAAAGTGACGTTTGTTTTTATTCCTTCGATCCCATCCCACAACTAAACTCAAGATTTTAAACCTATAGGATCGCAACTAGAATTTATTTAATGATATTTATAATAATTCATCTTGTCAGGCACAGCCTACTTAACAAATAGTTAATCCTGAGGTAGAAAAATAAAATTTAATAAAAAAGGTTATTCTTAACGAGATTTTTAAAGTGTACCTTTTTTAAACAAAACTGTTTGCACACTGTATATTTTAGATTAAAAATTAAATTATTACAAGCTTCAACGCGTTACGACATAATTGAAAAAAAAGGAAATTGTAAGATTTGCTATTTAAAAAAAAAGATATTCCAAACTATGTTAAAAACGAAAAATAAATACAAAATTTATAGCCATAATTCAAAAAAAAATACTTTAAGTTCATCACCGTGTATCTTGCAGGTCTTTTATTTTTTTTTAAATCATCTGTTGTTCTGTATATAATGAGACCGTTTTTTTTAACAGTTACTTTTCGCTAATAAAACTTTGATAATATTAATTTATGCTTCAGGAAAATGATTAGCTAATATTAGATCGCGAACTCAGTTTTATGCATAATACTTCAATTACAATTCAAACTTTATTTGAATTTGCTCTGAAGAGGATAGCGATCGAAAAATTAATAAACTAGGAAAAAAGGTTGACGCGGGAAAGAATCCCTCTCTTCTCTTCTCGCTTTTCTCTCGCGTTTCAGGCTCCGCTTTCTTTTCTAGGAAATTGCAAAGAGCGCTGAAATTTAAAGAACGAACGACAATTAGAATTTGACATCTTTTGTGTGCTCCGACGATTTTTCTATCCTGATTGGAAAGAAGAGCGTTTTCGGTCTCGTTAAGGCGGGATTGGCCGCGAAACGAGATTTACCCGTCGAATAAAATTACGCTTTAATTAAGACTCGTTTTTGTTCTTCCAAAAGAATTATAGTGTACTTTTTTCTTTTTTTTGCCTATACGATCATCCTAGGAAATTACATAATTCGAACCATTCGGTTACTATTGGAGCATAGTCAAATTTATTCATTCTCTATTATGTCCCTGTATAAATTGTATTCGAATTAAATTATACAGTTGCCAACAAACTAAACTCTTTCATAACGATCTTATGGAATGTACCCGAACTATTTGACATTATATTTTAGATGTCCAAAAGGAAAAAAAGAGTTGCTGATGATTTCTAAAAGCCGAAAAGTCGTATCATGAATATATGATTTTTACATAGTAAGCATTAAATTATGCAATATAACCGATCCAATTTAACCGACCTTGTTTGTATCTCTTACGATTTTCGAGATCTCAATAATCACCATCGAATTTGAGACACCCCTGTACCAGTTATTATATTATAGATATTTTTGTTATTAGTGAAAAATAAACAAAAATAAAAAGCAATAGTAAGGTTACTCTTTTCGTATATTTTTGCCCAAAATAAATGACGTTAACATTTCATTAAGTAGGTTTTAAATAAACAATAAAAATCTATTACAGTGATCAACCTAGTTTAGATCCTCCAAGGTTTGGGTTAAAAAATAGTCTTAAAAATTCCAAAGTTTTATTCCATGTTGCTTAAAGCTGCAATGATTAGATAATCAATGAATAAAATTTTACACTAAAAGAAATGTAAAATTTAAGGAGTGATAGGAAAAATCGTTACTTTCCTAAACTTTACCTTTGTGACCAGACTTTGATAATTTTTTGGTAAGTATTTAATTAATAACGGTGTTGATTGAGAAAGAAGATTCATCATCTAAAGTTGTTTATTGAATAAATCATAAATATTTCCATAAATAAATAATTAAACAGCGTCACAGTTACCTAATTAGACACGAACAGCGATACAGCTTATTTTGCAAATAGCTGCTATAAAACTACATTGGTCGACTGAATACTGCGACCAAATATTAATGTTTATTATTGCGGAGGGTTGTTGGGTGGGGTCAGAAATAAAACAGAAACCTGTTTACGTAAATGTCGACGTTTCGACTTATATTAAGTCATCTTCAGGACATTGAAATGGATTTAATTTCAAATGACTTCAATCATTTCAAATACATAAAAAACACTATTAAAATAAATGTTCTTTACGTGTACAAAAATTAAAACAACAAAAAACAAAAACCACGACACAGTTAAAATTACATTCAGACACAATCCGTTAAAAAAAAAATTTATAAAAAAAAAACAATATAAAATGAATTTTTTGTACATTACATCTCTTACCTAAGTCTAGGTTTCTTTAGTTAACTCATTTATAAAAGAAGCGTAGAATTATTTTTAACATGGGTTAAATTGTAGGTGTTATTGTGGGCAAACTAGAATCAATAATAAGCTAAGAAACAATTGTTTTTTTTTTCTTTCGAGCGTCTTCTTCTCTCAAATACAAATACCTATCAAGTTTTAAACAAAGACCCCACTACTTCTATTCAGAACAAACTTAATAAACTATTAGAAAACTTGTGTAAATTAACCTTCATTCCAAAAGATCAAATTAAAAAACTAAAATGCAATAACGGAGTGCCTCCAAAAATAAAGAAAACAAAGAAAATACTTCTCTAAGACCAATAATTGTAAGTTTTATAGGTTCCCCAATATATAATCTCAGTAAATATTTAGCAAATTTAATTAGCTTAGCATTTGAAAAAGATCAATTCTACACAAAATACTCCTTTGAAGTAGTCACGCAATTGCAAAAATCACCTATATGTTCTGATCTAGTTATGTCAGAATTACAGAAATATTGCATGGAGAAAATACATTTTAGGTTACCATTTTTTAAAAGATTCGTTGACGATATTGCCACGTGTATTCCAAAAACTGAAATAGAAAACATAAAAAGTACATTTAACAGCTTCCACCCTAAATTGCAGTTCACTAAAGAGTGTGAAACAAATAACATTTCTAGACATTCTATTAATCAGAACAGAAGATAATACAATCATCACTGATTGTTATCACAAACCCACTTTCTCTGAGACATTTCTTAACTACCAATTAAAACACTCATTTAAACAAAAATTAAACATAATTAGCAACCTAAAATCCCGCGCAATAGCCTTATCTCATTCCAGTTTTCATCAAAAAAATGTTAACAAAATTAAAGATATTTTACTAAAAAACAATTTTCCTCATAAACTATTAAACAACAACCCTACACCTATTAAAGTCAAAGAAAACCAAAACCATAAATTTGCAAAAATTCCTTATGTCAAAGGTTTTTCTGAAAGGCTAACAGGAGTTGTTGTTGAAAATACCATCAACAAATACTTCTCAAAACTCAAAGATAAAACACCAAATGAGTTACAAAGTGGCGTGGCTTATAAAATACCCTGTTCTGATTGTCAAGGTCTGTATGTGGGTCAAACGGGCAGGTACTTAAAAACCAGAATTAGCAAACACGAAAGAAGCGTAAAACCAACGAACTACGTAGCATCTGGGAAGACTGCTCTAGCAGAACACTCCTTAAACCAACAACCCCAATTTGACTTTAAAAGCACTCGGATCATTGGCAGAGAATCAAATTATAAAAAAAGAACTTTACTAGAAATGGTTAATATAAAAAAGTACAAAGAAATTATTAACAAAAAACAAGACACCGATGATCTGAGTGCAAGTTACTATAATTTAATTAATTTATTACCAAAAAAAATAAAACTAAAACACAAAAATTTTATTTTTGTCAAAGAGTGTATGTCCCAAATTAAGATCTCACAGTGTATTCAAAAAATTAAGTTTCTGGTTTTGAACGTATAGGTACATACATCTTCCTTATCTACTAAGCCTTAACTTATCAACATAACATTGAATCATAAAAATTAAATAAATAAACGCTCGAAAGAAAAAAACATTTTTATGAATGTGTTTTAATTATAACTAAAAAAACCTAGACTTAGGTAAGAGATGTAATGTATAAAAAATTAATTTTATATTATTTTTTTTTTATAAAAAATTTTTTTTTAACGGTTTTTGTTTTTTGTTGTTTTAATTTTTGTACACGTAAAGAACATTTATTTTAATAGTGTTTTTTATGTATTTGAAGTCATTTGAAATTAAATCCATTTCAGTGTCCTGAGGATAACTTAATATAAGTCGAAACGTCGACATTTAGGTAAACAGGTTTTATTTCTGACCCCACCCAACAACCCTCCGCAATATTGAAGATATTGGGTCACAAACACGAAACTGAAAATTAATGTTTATAATAAATAAAATGTAACCTACATTTAAAAGAATATTAATAATATCTTTATTACAAACAATATTCGGAATCTCATTTATTTTATTTAAATTATTACAGCCTAGATCAGGGTTTCCCAACCTAGGGATTTGGATTTAAAATCTGGCTAAATAATGCAATAATAATGGTTCACAATATGGTTACAGCATTGGTGTTAATTTGAAATAAGTGTGCGTCAAAATTGGTGTAAATATTAAAGGTGATTTAATAAATATATACATTGTATATATTTGTACAGACTAGTGCATACTATTGGAGAAAAAAATTGCTAAAAAAAATAAATATTTCAAAAATTTTTCATAATCCCTTAATATTTTACAAAATTGTGAAATAGGTGTCTAATCAAATCAATAAGAGAATCTGTGTACAAATTTTCAGACCCCTGCATCTTTTAGCTTTTGAGCTATCGGCATTTTGTGAAAATTCTTGGAAAAAAAAATTAGTTCCTAAAAAAAAATAAATATCTTAACAATTTTTCGTTATTTATTAATATTTTAAAAAATGCTGAAATTGTAATCTAATCAAATCAGCTAGAGAAACTATACATAAATTTTCAAACCCCTGCGGTATTTGGTTTTTGCGTTATAAGCATTTTGTGAAAAGTTTTTTAAGGAAAATTAAATATTTTTGCAATTTTCAGTAATCATTGATATTTTGAGAAATGCTCGAATGAGTGTCTAATAAAATCAACTAGGGAAACTGAATACAGGTTTTCAAATTTCAACGTTATTGGGTCTTAGAATTATGGGCATTTATTGAAAATTCTTGGGGCAAAAAATTCCCCAATAAAATTTAATTTTTAAACAATTTTTTCATAATTCGTTAACATCTTGAAAAATATTGAAGCAGATATCTAACTAAATCAATGAGACAATCTGTATGCAAATGTTTAAACCCATGCATCAGTTATGGGCATTTTGTGGAAATATTTGGAGAAAAATATTCCTCTAAGAAATACATTTTTTTTTAACATAGTCATTATTATTTTAAATAATGCTAAAATAGGTATCTAATAAAATCAACTAGAGAATCTTTATATAAGTTTTCAAATTCCAACGTTATTGGGTCTTAGAATTATGGGCATTAAGTGAAAATTTTCCAATAAAATTTAATTTTTAAACAATTTTTTTATAATTGGCTAACATCTTGAAAATTGCTGGGGTAGATATTTAACTAAATCAATGAGAAAATCTGTATACAAATTTTCAAACCCATGCATCAGTTGTTTTTTAAATTATGGGCATTTTGTAAAAATATTTGAGAAAAAAAACTCCTCAAGAAAATCCAATTTTTAACAATTTTTCATAACTTGTTAATTTTTGAAAAAATGCTTAAATAGGTGTTTAATGGAATCAATTAGAACATCTGTATACAAATTTTAATAAGCTTACTTCGTTGGGTTTTTGAGTTATGGAGGTTTTTATTTTAAGAGAAAAAAATACTCAAATAAAATTCAATTTTTCATAAACTCTTAATATTTAAAAAAAAATTAAAATACGTGTTTAAATAAATTAATCAGAGAATCTATGTACAAATTTTCAAACGCCTGCATCATTGGGTTTTTAAGTTATGTGCAATTTTTAAATATTGTAAATAAATAAATAATTTTTTTAAATTTATTTTTTGTTTGTATTCTGACCTCATACAATTTTGTTAAATTGTATACACTTTTATATGTTTGTTTTCTTATATATTCTATGTGTATTTTTGTATGTTCTGTATTTTCTTATTTTTACTTAGGTTTTGTCTACAAATTGTAAAATGTTTTGACAATAAAGCATTATATTTTTGAAGAAAAAAATTTTCAAAGAAAATTAAATAATTTAAGAATTTTGTATCATTTGTTATTAGTTTGAAAAATGCTTAAATAGGTGTCTAATCAAATCGAGTAGAGAATCTGTGCGCAAATTCTGAAACCCCTGCGTCATTGGGTTTTTGAGTTATAGACATTTTGTGAAAATTTTTGAGGCAAAAAATTCCCCAATAAAATTTAATGTTTTTATAATTCGTTAACATCTTGAAAAATGGTGAAACAGATATCTAACTAAATCAATAAGAAAATCTGTATACACATATTTAAACCCCTGCATTAGTTGTTTTTTGAGTTATGGGCATTTTTTCTGGATGAAAATTCAATTTTAAACAATTTTTTAAAACCCGTTAATATATAAAAAAATGCTCAAATAGGTATTTAATTAAATCAAATAAAGAATCTCTATACCAATTTTCAAACCCCTGCATTATTTGGTTTTGGAGCTTTGGGTATTTTGTGAAAATTATTGGAGAAGAAAATCCTAAAAAAAATTAATTACTTTAACAAATTTTCTTTAGTCATTAATATTTTGAATAATGCTGAAATAGGTGTCTAGTGTCTAATAAAATCAACTAGAGTTTCTAATTTTTAAACAATTTTTCCATAATTCGCTAACATCTTGAATATTGCTGGGGCAGATATTTAACTAAATCAATGAGAGAATCTGTATACAAATTTTCCAACCCTTACATTAGTTGTTTTTTGAGTTATGGGCGTTAGTTAAAATATTTGAGAAAAAAATTCCTTAAGGACTTAATGTTTAACAATTTTTCATAATTTGGTAATATTTTAAAAAATGCTTAAAAACGTATTTGATCAAATCAATGACTGAATCTGTATACAAATTTTCAAACGTTTCTATTATTGGGTTCTTGATTTATGAGCGTTTAATAAACATTTTTGGTGGAAAAAAATTCCAAAGAAAGTTGAATTTCTTGCAAATTGTCAACATTGTAAAAAATGCTGAAATATGCATCTAATCAAATCAATTAGATAATCTATACAATACAAATTGCAAAACCTTGGCCTAACTCTTTAGTCGCTTCGTACGTGACGATTCACTAATTTTTACTTAGTAAAAATGTGAATGCACAGATACTTTTCAATAAAGTAATAGGATCTACTAGATTAAAAAATTTGTTTTTATAAATCATTAATTTATAGGACGTCCATCGCAACTGCAAAACTGCACCATTCTCAATCAAACAACAAACTCATTACAAGTGGAGTGCGTAGAAGGATACGACGGAGGACTAACTCAAAGTTTCGAAATGGAGATTTTGGAGTTACCGGGATTGAGATCCAAATACAATTTAACAACTTATAAGGTAAATAAAGTGAAACTTTAATAATTATTGTATGTTATGTTTTAAATGCGTTGCTTTACATTCCTTTTTTTTCCTGTTGACCCGGTTTAACTAACATCCTGTCCGGATCTAACAAAAAAATGAAAAAAGAAGAAAAATATTATCGTAATTTGCCTAACAATGTTCCTTCCAGGCCCCGGTGTTCGTGGCGGAAGGTCTCGATCCAGGAACAAGTTATCGGATCGTTTTGTATGCCGCCAACAAAAAAGGACGAAGTGACGCGACGGTGATTGATCCGGTCACTTTCAAGGGAGTCGCCAAACTTCAAGGTAAAACTCGCAAATTTTATATTACGTACACGAATAAAAATACAAAACTTGATTTATTATTATTTTAATAATATTACTTATTTTCTTCTTCAAAGCAAAACTAGTGAAATGAGATAGTTAGGTAATATTTATTTATAAAGGTATAATATAAGAGTAAATAAAAATTTAAATAAAATAGAAGCATAATAAAGAATACCAAATATAACTATTTCTTCAAAACACTGTTTCACTGTCAATATTATTGTCTACGCTTATTATGGGCTGAACATTGGTATTAATAGACGCATAAGAATGAATTTTCTACCTTTAAAACATATTGTATGGAGTTTTTTCATCTGTTGATCGTAATACTATTTACTAAGCTTTTTATTAATTCTACTACAGATGCATTTCAGGTTCTCAAAGTGTTATTTCTTCGAATATTCGATTTTACTTGATGCTGTATAAGTTGAATGGAATTAAAAATACAATAATATGGAGGTAGACGCAACCCTGTATGATTTTCCATTGCGAGTTTATCACACACATATTCTTTATTTATTTTAAAAGCTGTTAATACTTTTAAAAGTTCTCGTTTTTTATACGTCTCTTCAAAATATAATGAATTTTTTCTTTAGTACTATCAGAACAAGATTATTTGACTACTACGACTATGGTAACTAGCATTATTCATAATAGTAACACTATTTTTTGTAATATTTTTAATAAACCGATATTCAAACCATTTTTCAAAAAATGATAAGTCAGTGTCTTGGTGGTGTAGCGCGTAACTCGGTTCAAACCAATTTATTTCCAACCCGTGTGAGTCATACCTACTATCCAACCACAAAAAAATTACTAAGTCCAGACAAGCAAATTTTGTTTTAAAAGATTCAGAGATTTGGTGGCCGCCAGCTTTTAGACAGTGGAGAAGGTAGTGGGAGAAATTTTAATAAGAGCGCCACTTGATTTGAATATTTTACACCAAACCCTGATATATTATGATGGTAATATAAGCCCCCCTTAATCAAGAAAATGATGACCTATATTTATGCTTGTACCTAGATCCTAAAAGCTGAAAATAATTTGGGAAAAACTCAAATAACAATCCATAGGTCCACCAGATTGATATAATTATCCAAGAATCTGCATAGTCACTTCCATTTATATAAAAAAAATTAAATTCCACTGAGATATTTAAATTTAGTTAATTATTCAAAATGTAATACTGTAGTAATTTTAAATAAATAAAAAAATTGATAAAAGAATTAAGAGTTACTTGAGGTATGCTTAAGGCGAGGAATTAGTAAAAAAAAAAACAAATCCGCACTGAACTACTGTTCAAGGGGAAAATCCAAAACGTAATCACGTGTTGTTTACAAGAAGTATATGTTTGGAGCCTAATTCACAATACCTCACTGGCCCTAAATACCTTTTACAAACTCTAGTCAAGTCACATTAATCTAAATAAAACTTTTAAATAGTGTTCGAATGTAAAAGCCTATTAATGGTATGTTGGTGCAATATAACCTATTAACCAACAACCAACACTATGACTAAATACGTTATTTGTTACAAATCCCTACAAGATGATCCAGACTCAATATCAAAATCAATTATGTCGATGCTCGACTCAAATGAAAACCCTCAAGTTAATGTTAACAGACTTAGCAAGAACCCCTTAACGTTTTTGTTTTACATAAAAGAAAATAAACCCATAAAATTCAAATTAATAAATCAACCCCCAACCCTAAATCAAACCGTTCTGTTAGAATTATTAACTGGTTGGCTGTTATTTGGTGTAGAAATGAACACTTTTTACTAAACTACATTTGAATTGTATTAAATAAAATAAAACGTTAACAAAACGAAACAAATCGTAGAGATTGTTTGTTGCCTTATATATCGACTCATTGAGAGTCCTCTATCTATATGAAAGCCCAGATACTTTACTGTCGTTTTTGGTACTATTACAGAATTTCCAAACTCAAAACAAACATCTCTGACCTTCCATTTAAAGCTAAGAAGTATCGCCTCCGTTTTGTCTATAGCTATTTCCAATTGGTGTTGTCGCATCCATTTTAAAATCTCTCTTAAGGTTATGTTGACAGTTTGGATCATGTCCTTTTTTGTTTTGTGCGTAGCTATGATTGCCAGGTCGTCGGCATAACATATGAGCTGTACACCATTTGGAACCGGTAGATCCATTACATTGTTATACAAGATATTCCATAAGATGGGTCCCAATATGGACCCTTGTGGGACACCTCCGAAAACCTCTTTTTCTCGATCTTTTTCTACTATCATTGTTCTATTACAAAGGTAGCTTCGTAGCAAATTAATTAAATATGCGCTTATGTTCCAAGTTTTTAGTTTTTTCATTATTATCTCCCACGACGCACAGTTGAATGCATTTTTAGTGTCCACCAGTATAAGGGCGTTATGTGTTCCTGGCTGCCTTCGTGCTATGTCTGTTATCCTGGCGATTGCATGTGTGGTTGATCTTCCCTTAATAAATCCATATTGATTATTATGTAGTCCATCTTGTTTTTCATTAATTTCAATTTCCAGTCGGTTTTTTATTATTTTCTCAAAAATTTTTCCAATGGTATCTAAGAGACATATCGGACGGAATTTTGGTGGATCCATTTTATTTTTCTTGGGTTTATCTATTAACACTAGTTTGGCTCGTTTCCATTCTTCAGGGAAGCTCTGCTGTTGCAAAAAGCGGTTAAAAAATTGGGTGAAATAGCAGATGTTATCCATAATAACAGATTTAATGATTTTAGGTGGAAGATTATCAGGCCCTGGAGCCTTTTTTAGTTTTATTTTATTACAAGCATCTACTAGTTCCTCGGCTTGTAAGATGTCGCAGCTATTTATGACGGTTGGTATTTTTTCTCCACGTCTGCCTTTCATGAACAAATAGAGTTTCGAATTGGTTCATCTTCTCTTCGGTAACCCAACCCAATTATTTATTATCTAATCTCTGCCGCAATCAACCTTTCTTAAGTTATACTCGTGATCTTCTACCTATTATTATTCCACGATGAATTTTAGAAGTTAAACAAAACAAGCGGACTTCCCTTTTTTGTCAAACATGCGGTCCAGCGTCACTACATCCATCTCTCTCGCTTCTCAATAGCCAGCATCTGTCGGCACCGTCCACGTTGGAAGAAAAGAAGGCCATGAACGAATGTAAGCTAGAGCACTACAAACACCTTTAATATACGATTTCGCACTTATTTTTTAACGGGCATATTTAAACGCAAACACGTTCAATAAGAGAAAAATAAAATAAAATGCGCAAAAACTTGTGTGTCCTCTAATCTCTTGTGTAATTTGGCTAAGGTAGCTTAACTCGACAGCTCTAGAACCAGTCAGCTACAACCAGGGTAACGACCACATGGGCAAGTCGATTTCGGGCAAGTTCCAATCCAAAATCGCAGAGCCACAGTACAATGCTCAGTCCAGGCTGTGTTGAGGCTCACTTCAGCCGGTTGCCAACAGTGTTGGGATGACCAGAAGAAACCAGAGAATAGGAAGAGACCAGAGAATAGAGGAGAGAATGAGTAAAAGAAGAGGCCTCTAAAATAGAGGACAAAAAAAATCAGTAAAATAAACACACAATCAATTCTATGACAATTACCAACATGTTGCTACATACCTAAGGTGGTGAGCGAGGCCTAGAGTCTCGTTTTGTGGTTAGAAAATTTCAAAATCCCATAAATGGTGTGGGAGCAGCCGACCAAATCCAAAAATATCAGATCAATCCGAAATCCTCTTGGCTACAACTTCCCACTAGACGTTCATCAAATTAAACCCCAAAACTTGAGAGGAATATTTTTCCATTCAACCGAATTCCCGGCAAGATGAACTTAAATTTTCCTTAAAACCACAAAATGTTGACTGTTCTTTCTGATAACAGGATGGCTACAGATTGGACAAGGAACTGACAACTGACCAAGACAGTGACGAGTGACACTGGCAGTGAACTTGTCACTCTCCCTCTTCGACACGATCTGACCCTGCCTCTTGGTGCAAACTACGCGGAGCCTCACTCTATCAAAATAGAAATTCCGCGATACCACAGCAAAATGATACTGCTCGGGTACTAAAACATGGAAAACTAACAAAATTTTCCCAACGGGGCTACGAAATTCCAACTTTCCTCTTACGTCGCTCTGCCTGATTTATGACGCTCCGTCATCCGCCAAATGGAAACCAAACTTTAATGGGAAACAGCAACGCTGCCAAACCTCCACAACAACAAGTGTGTCAATAGTCATTACTGTCAATCACAGTCACTGTCAATCGGCTAGTAGGGTTAGAAACCAGATGTCAGGGCACGTTTATTTACTAAAACATAACTTGAAGAATTGAAGGGAAATATAGCAAGCAAAACTGGGGAGGCCAATTTCAAATCAATTAGGATACCTTGCCCAACATGATTCCGCTATAGAAGAAAGTATTTGTAAGTTTTCCTACACTAACCGATCACCATCTAAAAGGTCTTATTTACTCCACTCATAGCGCAATCTGTGGCACAACAGCACCCTCTAGAAGTCCCTCCAAACCCCAGGCATATACCGGCCTCATAGAAACTCTTGACAAACAAATCAAAGTCAGAAAGTTCCCAACACCAGGCACATGAATAGGGATTAAGGAAACATAATACGACTAACTCCACAGAGGTGTGCTGACAGGATAGGGTAGGTAAATACATTCCTAAAAATAATCAAACCCCAAAAGCCTTAAAAAAAATAAATTGCATTACTATCAAACCCCGAATTCCATTTATAAAACTGTAAATCACACAACCCTTTCAAGCCGATATCAAAACCCATAAACTTTTGCCCGAATTTATATGAAATCTCATGTTACATGCTTAGGGCAAAATCTGCATGTTACAGTGGTAATCCAGAAAACAATCTGCTACATTTTAAGAAGAAAATAATAAACATTTTGGAACAAAGCCCCTTTCTGAGCCTGCATCAATAATTGTTATCCTCTTCCTTTTATTTGAGTGTACTTTGGTGTGACATTTTTTTGAGAAGTCACTTCATCTTTTTTGTGCAGTATCATGAGTGTCAATTTAAGTTTCGTCAAGGTAAATTATTGGTCGATTTTCCTCCCTATATTGTCTTATAGCCGTTAAATATCCGCATAAATATAAATATTGGACTCCAATATTATTTGGCGTTTATGTAGTGAGTGTCTCTAAATAGAAATTAAATTTAGGGACAAAAAAGCTTTTTCTGTTTAACTATTTGAAATGTTAAAACGTAGATCCTCGTCCATATATAAACCTAAATTTCTTGCGAAAGGAAATATGATCCCTCCTATGTTAATGTCAACATTATTTTTGACATTATTTTTAACTTAATTTTTTTTAGTTGTAAAACATAGAAAGTTAGATTTATTGAAGTTAAGCTGTAGACTATGTTGTAAGATGTATGTAAAATAGGATTTTTTTTGTTTAACTCAAAGACCTTAAGGTTATGTGAGAAAAATATAGATACAAAAACTATAGATATTTTGTCAACTATAATTTTTTTTAAAAAACATTTTTTTCTCAGCCAATTATTTTCTGCAAGAAAAGGTGTTTTTTATTAACCCTACCTTTGCCCCCCCACCCACCCCACACAACTGACCAGTAAAAAATTGTTTGCAAAAATCATTATTTTACAAAATAATAAGCATGAAGAACAGCTGATTTTGTCAATAATATGTAATCCAATAGCACAGTTTGTACATTTAAGGTTGATATAATTATATATATGTATATTATAAATATGTAATACAAAAATAGTGCTATAAGATGGGATATTGTGAACGAAAAACGTTGATTTTTCAAAGAAATTTCTTACTGGACAAATGTGGGGGTGGGTGGGGGGGTAAGGGTTGTGTTGATAAAAAACAATGTTTTTTGCAGAAAATGTATATTCAATATTTAATTTAATAACACTGTATATTTAAACTTGGCATAATTTTTTATATAAATATTAAGTATTAAAACAGCGTTATTACATTGGATAAGATGAACGAAAAACAGTGATTTTTCAGAAAAATTTCATCAAATATTTGATCTGTAGTAATCGAGTTTAAACACCAGATATTCAAATTTGCGCCAGTTTTTTTAAATTCCCTTTTGTAAACGTTACTCGTAACTACTTAATATTTTGCCACTCAACTAAATTATATTAAATTACTACTTCAACTCTGACCCCAACAGATAGTTAGGGTTTTATTGCGGTCAAAAGATCGACGGTATATCTTTGAGTGAACTTATACTTGACGCTTCTCCTTATCCTCGACGTTTCCCATTGTTTGCCCAATTTAAGCAGCTTTATCGTCAGTGTCAAAATGCATTTCGTATTTTATTACTATCGAGGAGAATTGCGCCCTATAATAAAACCTGAATAATAAAAAACCATGATAATACCAACACCTCTCGGTTATTTCGGTTTGTTTTATGTTTTTCTACTAACATGCACTTCGTTGTTTTTAGGGCCGATCTGTTACGGGGATTAAGTTCAACGGGTATATCGTCCACATATCGATGGTTTATTATAAAAGCTTTTCCACTATCTGGGCGAACGTTCAAAGTTCATATATTTTATAATGCGGACGTTTACGGAACATTTGCGGTGAGATTGCCGCAGCGGAGGCCTCGTTTTGCTGCGGCATTCTGTCGCCATCAGTTATGTGTAGATAACGATGACTTTTGACAGTAGTTATTGAGGCCTATTATGAACCTATTTCTTATAAATCTAGGCATCACGAGAAGATATTTAAAGCTCACCGTATATTTTAAAACCGTTATATGTAAATATAACCTCAAGAACTGTCTCTTGGGATATTACTCAGATCGTGCAATTTAAATATTTAGTAGCTCCCCGTGTACGTATGGCTTCCGAGTGATTAAATAAACATGGACGAAATCTTGGGAATGTATCGATATCCCCCCAGCTGCTCTAACGTGTGTGTTTATGTTAAGGATTTGATGGGGGATTTTGGTCTGTTTATTTTATTAGTGTCGGGTATTTTTCTTTTGTAAGGAAAAAAAATAAAGGGGACGTTTATCACATCTTCGATTCCGTTTATGTTTTTCTCTAAAGTATTTTTAACAATAGTGCATATTCAAAGAATAGATTTACTCATTTGTTTTTGAAGATCTAGATATAGTATCCTATTAGTAAAACTGGCGAAACTGAAAATAATGATCAGAAGCTTATTTACTATGTTTGTCTAAAAAGTGACCTGAAACAAGGTAGTTAGATGGTTTAGTTTTCTAAACAAAGTACGTGATAAGAAAAATATAACGAAAGAAATAGGATATTATTTATAACGAAACATGCCTAACAATTTTGTATAAAAACAGTTTTTGTACCTCAAAAAGTTTTCTAGGCAATTTTGCAAATCAAGCTTAAGATCCACTAAATTTTGAAATTTGTTATTTATTAGCTAATAATTTTTTTACATTAAAATAAAGGAATTTCTGAGGATAGACGAGGGTAAAAACGTTGTTTTTTTTATAATAATAATAATAATAATAATAATAATAAAGGTCTTTTTATTTAAGAAAAAAAATACAATAATTACAAGGTTAATAGTTTAAAGGCGAGATTCAGCGCACAAAGATTCAGATATCTAAATGCCTGTTCTTCCATTTAACCTAATTATCTATACTATACTAAGTTTCAAAATAGGAATAATATAAACGCTATAAATTATAAAGAGTACATCAGCCAGCAAAAAAAGAAAATGTGACAGCATATATGCCTACACAAGGAAAAAGAAACAAATTCAACCCCACAAACAAAACACATCACAAAGCAAAAGATACAGTCATGTTATATGTATGTATATCATAATATATAGTCTATTGCATTAATTGTTTTTGTTATCATCATCGGAATAGAGAAAAGAAAGTACAAAATAAAAAAAAAGAAACGAAACACTAAATTATGCTTTATTGTTCCTGCAGTAATTTCTTAAAAATGTATTTTTTTAAAGAATATACGCTAAAAATGTTTTCGGTATTAGTTTGGCAGCTATTTATAATTTTTGAAATTTGATAAGAAAATGATCTTTTGTAAGTTTCAGTTGAGTGAAGCTGAGGTGTTAGTCTTCCTTTATACCGGGTATTAATATTGTGAACATCTGTGCGAAATTTTATTTTATTATATAAGTAAGGTGGAGATCTTAAATTAAATATTTTAAAAAACATTGAAGATGCGTGAAAAATCCTTCTGTTATAGTCAACCACTTGGTTTCCTTAAACTTGTGTTTTATGGGGTTGCGCTTTCTTATGCCATATATTAATCTAAGGCACGCATTTTGGAGTTTCTGAATTCTACTCTCTTCAGCAGTTCTCAAGCATGGACCATACACTGCATCGCAATGATTAAGCTGTGATAGGACCAGCGAATCACACAGTAGAATTTTTGTTTTTCTATTTAAAACGTAACGATGTGTATAAATATTTTTAAAATTTAAAAATCCTTTTTGAATACATGAATTTACGTGCTGCGTGAATCGCAGGTCACTATCCAGAATCAAACCCAAGCTCTTGCAGTGCTCGACGTGTTTTATAGGCTCGTTATTGATATGAATTAGGTCCCTATAATACTGTAAAAAACTCTTACGGCTACCCTTGCCCCCAAACAGCATAAATGCTGATTTCATAGAATTTAATTGTAAGCAGTGGTTTTTAGAAAACTCGTAAATGTTGGCAAGGTCATAATTAATGGCAGCCACCGCTTGGGAACTTTCACCTGATTCAAATGAGAGATATATTTGAGTATCATCAGCATAATAGTGCTACTTAGATGATATGAATATTTTTGCCATGTTTGATACATAGATTGAAAAAAGGATTGGCCCAAGGATGGAGCTCTGAGGCACGCCAGAAGAAATCTCTAAAAAACCAGAATCTACGCCATTATAAGAAACAGCTTGATACCTATCTCTAAGATAATTAGCAATCAACGCGCATGCCCCCTTCCCTAAACCAATAAATGACAAAATATTTATTAAAAAATCATGGTTGAGAGTATCAAAGGCCTTGCTATAGTTAAGCATTACCAGTAATGTTAGTTTATTGAAATCAAATGCTGATAAAATATCATCAGTTATAGAGGCCAATGCCGTATAACAGCTGTGGTTTGATTGTGTCACTGGTAAAATTGAGTTGTCTTTAACATATATCTGAAGCTGCAGTTCCATTACTTTTTCTAATATTTTTGATAGCGTTTGAAGAATGCTTATTGGCCTCAGATCGCTTAATGTAAGAGGATTTAACGTCTTAAGTAAAGGGCTAACTTTCGCTTTTTTCCACATTGAAGGAAAAACAGAAGTTTATTACATGGACAATATAAGGTAGTAGAAAAGGCAGGCATAGTCGGATGGTAAGTATAATAATTTCATCAATGCCCGTGGCAGTAGTTTTAATGTTATTAATAACAATATCATCCTCCGACACGGCCAAAAACCTAAAACTCGTTTGAAATAAGTTATTTTTAACACTTTTATAATAATTTAGAGTATTTTCATTTAAATTAATTTTTGGAACAGAGTTGATAAAAAACTGATTAATTTTTTCAACATTTTCAAGATTTTTAGGAATATTATTTCTATTTTATTTATTTTTTAGGTTAAGTAATTTGATTGAAGACCAAACATCTTTTGTAGCAGTTAATTATAAGTTAAAATATGATTTTTTTTTCATTACGTATCACAAGAGTGGTCATATTTCTTAGGAGTTTATAACTATTCCAGTCATCAATACTTTTATTCTTTTTGTACCTTGCTAGCATTTTATCTCTATCCTGCATCATAGCCCTTACAGCGTCAGTCAACCATGGAGCGTACGGCTTGGTAATGCGAAATTTTATAGGTGGTGCATGTAAATTAAGCAACGCAACTATGTTGTCGGTTATAAAAGAAATTTTTTGATCAACATCTGTTAAATGATATATATTGTTCCAGGGTATAGACCGAAGATCCGAGTCAAACTGTCACAGATTTATACGTTGTCTTAAAAATCGGCGTATTTTTAGTTGAATAAAACACAATCCTTATATAAATAAGTTCATGATCACTTCCATCACAGGACGTTGTTCCATTAGCTATTACAGAATCTTTGTTTGTTGTCAAGGCATAGTCAATTAATGTAGCAGAGGAAGATGTTATGCGCGTTGGTCCCTCAATTACCTGAGTCAAACCCAATAGTTAAGTAGATTTATATTAAAATCCCTAATACAATAAATATTATCATGTATTGGAATAAGATCTATCAGAGTCTTCTCAAAATTATTATAAATCAAAGATTAATAAAAAATTAATAAAAGATATCTGTCGTTCGGTGAAACCAAATTATTAAAAATGTTTATTATGGCCATATGACACTATGTACTACAATATTTATTATTATTGTATACTTATGAGGGAAATTTTTCATATCTGTAAAACTGCACTGCAAGAGTTGGATGTCTTAAAGGCACCTGGATATAATAAGCAGGATGTTATTCTGGTGATTCGCCTCTGATATTCCAAGCTAATAACCTAAAGTGAGGTTAGGTCGTTAGCATTTGCTCTTTTTATTTTTTATATATATTTTATTTATTTAATAGTACTCAAGCTTGTTAAAATATTGTCCATGTCACATTTCTTTATTTATTAATATTTTGTTAACCCTCTAGCACGTGCACAAGTCAAAGTCAAAAGTCAAAAGGTCAAAAAAGTTTATTACCAAAAAAATTGTTATAAATATAATTAGGTACATGAGAAAAAAATTGACAATTTTTGGTAAAAGGAACTGCTTCGCGATTATATAAAACCGATAGCGCAATTTGCGTGAAACAGGCCTTGAAAACATTATAAATAAACACAAAAAAAAATCCACATTGTAACTTCGACAACCGAAAATGACTTGTGGAAGTTACTTGTTCTATGTTGAGGTATCCTAAAATTTCCAACATTACGAGTATTGTGTAAATGCGAGAGAGTAGCAAATAACTTATTTAAATAAGGGGGTTGACTCGACTTTATTATTTTATATATAAAGGCATATATGTGTAATTTTCTTCTCCTTTCCATATTTAAAATAGAATTTATGTTTAAATAAGGTGTGATATGCTCCCGATAGACAGCGCTATAAGAAAATCTTATACAGCTATTTTGCAATTTTTGTATAGATCTAGAAAGCTCAGATGTTATAGAATTAGAATATACGATACGATATCACCGTAGTCGAGTAAGGAGAGAATAAGGCTATTGCAGAGATAATATTTGGTTTTACTCTTTAAGACATTTTTAAATCTGTACATATTTCTAAGACGCATATAGCCTATATTTAATTTGTTCTTAATGTGTGTCTCAAAACAAATGTTAGAATCTAAAGTCAATCCTAATATTTTCACTTCATTGACAACTGGAATTTTTTCTCCTTTAATTAAGTGTCTCGATATTCCTGACTTACAGCCATATAAAATGATGTTAGATTTAGCAGGGTTAATTTTTAGGTTATGCTCATTGGAATAATTAACTATGTTTAGTATATCCGATTTAATTTTTTGCTCAGAAATATTAAAATTTAATGGCATGTATATCTGAGAATCATCAGCATATTGTTATAATTTATAATTTTCAATACAGTTATGCATATCCGCAACATAAATCGAAAATACAAGAGGTCCCAATATGGAGCCCTGAAGAATACCAACTTCCAAGTCAAGATAACTTCCATTGTTGGTTTTTAACAACACCGAATGTGATCTATTTTTAAGGAATTAAAAAAAGAAACTGTAGATTCGGAACAACCAAAATATCCCAACTTTGCAAGGAGCATTGAGTGATTTGTAGTATCAAACGCTTTGCTAAAATCAAGCACCGCCATGCAAGTATTTTGTTTATATTCTTCGTTAAGTCTTATAATATCTAACGTTCCCACCCGACTAGTAGTTGTACTATAATTCCTCCTAAATCTCGATTGCGTATCTGGAAGTATACCAAATGAGTTAACAAAATTATAAAGTTGTTGGTGAATATGCTTTTTTAGAATTTTAGAAACTACTGATAAAATACTTATAAGGCTTTATGTCTTTTAGTTCTTTTGGATTAGAGATTTTTGAAATGGGTCTTATAAGTGCTTTTTTCCAGATATCAGGATATACATTTGTAAGAATGCAAGTATTTAAAATGTTTGGAAGTGGTTTCTCACAAAAAGGTAGGCAAAGCTTGATATCATGTATACAAAGTCCGTCAGCTCCTATAGCATTTGACTTTATGGTCTTAATTATACTGTTAACCCTTTCTTTATCAAGAAGACTTAAATTTTATTCTTGAATACTATTATTCCATTTATTATTATTGTAAAAATTTAATTTGGTTTGTGGTATATTATCGTTAATTACCGGGTTACCGCATTGAGAAAAATCATTATTTAGGGCTTCTGGATTACTAAAATTATAAGGCAAATCGGTATTCTTTGATTTAGTTAGATGTACTTTATTAGCATTTATCCAAAAATAATTTTTTTTTTGTAGAAAGTGTGTTAAAATATGATATTTTTTCCCGCTGAAAAGCATGTTTTGTATAGTTTCGCAATTGCCTATAATAGTTTAAATTTAACTCAGCTTTATTTTTTTTTATATTTTCGTAGTAGTTTATCTCGGAGCTTCATAAGCAATTTAATTTTGTCCATTATCCAGGGAGTAAATGGTTTATTTTTAATAGTTTTAGTCTTAATTGGCGCATGTTTGTCAACTAAACAAAGTATATTGCTGTTAAAAGCCACAAGTTTATCGCTAACGGAATTTAGGTAATAGATACTATCCCAATTAAGTCTTAAAGCGTCATGCTCAAATAAATCATTACTAATAACACTATAATTCCTACATTTCATTTTAAAATGTCCCTCTTTACTTTTAGGAAACTCAAGACAATAGAATACTAAGTTGTGATCACTAATGATTTGTAACAAAGACAACGAACCGACACCATTTATTGGGAAAAGTTTACTTATAATAATGACATCAAGTAGGGTACTTGTGTTATTAGATATATTCCATCTTGAAGGCTCGGTTATTACTTGATTTAAATCAAATGTATTGTAAGAGCGCTAAAAATCTGTCAGAAAGTCTACACTTCTTTAGTAAATAAATATGAATGTTCCCCATAAAAACCACATGATCAAATAAAGGAACAATATGTTATCAGTATAAGCCGTCAACCAGGTCTCAGTCAATCCCAAAATGTCTTAAAATTATTATCAGTTATATAATTTACAAATTCATCGAATCCAGTATTAACGGGCCGAATATTGATATGACCACATAAAAACTTATTATTGGATTTTAATAATTGATGCGTATTAAGACCAAACTGGCCATTTCCGCCATTATCATCCATTACAAAAAACAAGATTGTTCGTATTACCCTCCGTCAGCACCCCACGCCAATGCCATGCCACCGTAAATATTACACATTTGATAGTAAAAGAGAGTGACCAGTTAATTTTCAATTATTATAAGAATTTAGGACAAAATCCTATCCATAAATACCTGGTAATTATTTTCTAAACTAGATAATTGTGATAATAATCGATAACAATCAGTCACCTATTTTAGTATCGTCGATACGACTTTTTTCAACTTATTCATGATTTTATGAAAATTATACAATTATTTATTTGATTCTTTATCTTTTAAATGTTGGTACTAACCCACTGTAGGGGTTCGAGTTTTTGTCAATGCGCCTGCGTATTGCGCACATTGTCATCATTACAGTGGTTAATAAATGTAAAAAGTTGGGATAAAAAAAATTATTAAATAAAAAAAGTTTATTATTTATTTTTGTGTTTACAAAGGATAGGAAGTAAATAAATTGAGCGGAATTTAAATAAATAAAAAATAAATCCCAGTTTTCAAATACAAACTTTAACGCTACAACAAGAAATAAAACAATCTTGAAAATAAGACAGTTATTTAAGTACATGCAAATAAAATAACTTAACAATAATAAGGAGAAACAGTTTCCAATTTTCAAAATAACGGAACCCCATATTAAATCTTCGTATTATTATAACTCCATATTTGTACAGGGTGTTTCATTATTAGTAGGACAAATTTAGAAGGGGTTGTAGAGGGCCTTAAAATAAGCAAGTGTCCACAATAAACCCATATATGAAAATAATTAATAGATTTTGAGATACAGAGTTTAAGAAAAAATGTTATGATAAATTTGACATTACTGTAGATATTTTTTTGAAAATTAGTAGGTGGTTTCTATGTATCTAGTACTATTTCTTGATACATAATTTAATTTTTTTATTTTACCAGTGGCGCGCCAATACAGGCTAGCACCTAATAAACTGTTTAAAAAAATGGTACGCCACTGTTTTTTCTTCAAATAGAAAACATTTTTTAAATCCTCTTTGGAAGAAATTAAAAAAATATTTTTGGAAAAAAAAACAGGTGAAAACTAATTCAACTACCTGGAATTAATTAAACATTTTTTAGGAGCTTAAAATATAAGACAAATCACTTTAATTGCCTAAAAGAGGGAAAAAAGACCCTAATTGCTTGGAAAAAATGAAAATTTCTTAAAAATTGAGCACATGAAAATTTTCAAGTGCTTGAAAGAACTAAGAAAGTAGTCGAAGAACTAGAAATACATCAAAAACTAAAACAAATCCCTTGATTTTAATGTTAAAGTGTTAAATAAATTGAGGAAAGCTGCTTGCGACTGTAATAATTTAAATTATTACTACTTAAGTATAATTCGAAAAAAATTACCATTTATTTGAATTCTAGCTCATTTTGACTTAAAGAGATAAATTTTATAATTATTTCAATAATCAAAATGTCAAAAATATGCACATTTTTAGCACCCAACATATTACAAAAAAAACCTTCTATAAGTATTATAGTACTTATAGTACAGATATCAGTAAAAAAAAAATAAATAAAATTAGTAAATAAATTAAGACTCCTAAACAAATTTGCAATAGTACTTTCAATTCAAATAGTGCAAAAATTTACTTTGTCGGTCGTGAAATTGAACAGTGTGTCAGCAAAATTACATTTAAAACTGCCCAAATTTCTCCACTATAAAAATTAATAAAATCAAAGAGCTAATTGGTATTCTTCTGATCCTGCCGCGTTGCCAAATTTTCAGTTTTTTTGAACCACCCTGTACATTTTTTTAATATCCACTGCAGTACCGCCTTGACAAAATCCAATTTTAAGAATAACCTCCTGGATAGAATAAACCGATAGCGAGGGATCGGGCAATGGACAACATATCGGTGGGACGGAATTAAGGTTAAGGCAATTCCTGTGGGATAAGCCGGGAACGAGACGAGACGAGACAACCCCCTGTCGCACGTAATCTAAATATCAATCGACGACGTTGTGGATGTCATAATATCGGCCGATTTTATTGTCTTGTATATGGGGAACACTTTACGGATATAATTCGGTCTCTCTCTCTCTTTATTTTAGCTTAAATTTTACAGTTTAAATATAACCTTAATATAACAAAGCCAATTTTAAAATCGGGATCGACGTTAGTCGCTACTAATCGACATCTAACGGTCACGAAAGCCTTTGGAACGACCACATTGTAATTTTAAAAGCGGATCGAAGGGTCCCGCTCGCTCCGGTTTCGCGTGCGATTTGCATTATCGCCGCTTTTTCTCCTTAATAAAGACGTTTTGTGGACACGACGGGATTTATAATGAACCGAATACACGGACTCTCTTTTAATCTCGGAAATTCTTAAGAACTTCGCCATATTCTTTAATAAAACGACGATTTCGTCAAGCCGCAGTTTGTTAAGAAGATAACCGGCCGTAAGTTATCCATTAGATCGATATCACTCGAGGGACCAGAATGTTTTCTCGAGGGTATATGAATGCTTCAAAATAATATCGGATAAATTTTCAGCGAAATTGTTCCTCGAGTTAAAATATCGGGGTCCTTTTTAAATAAGAAAAAAGTTAATAAGTTCACTTAACTTTTTATATAGAAAAAGCGAATGATACTTTATGTAAAAAGTAAAAATGTTGAGTTTTTTTGCTTTGGGGGTCTTTTAGGCAGAAATTTAATTATAACAAGAGAATACTTTGTAAATTAGCGTTAGACTTGGAACACAAAGATCTCTTTGATTTTATTAATTCTTATAATGAAGAAATTTGTTTTGTTCAGGGATTAAGTAGGATTTCACTTTTAAAATGCCTCTTGTGGTATATAGTTTTCTTTCGATAAACTCTTGAGTTTTGGTTAGTGATAAAATTGTCTCGTAATTTCAAAAGCTTTCTTATCGTTAAACAATATCTAATGAGCATTTAGAAAGGGTAACTGCGAAAGGCTGGGGAATTTCTTCTTTCTATAAAATCATTGTATATCAAATGATTTTACATCCAACATATATATATGTGGCGTCTGACTGAAATATCCCACGGGGCAACCATAGTAACACCAAAATGTACATATTTCAATTTAAAAAATTATAAAATTAGAATTATTTGATTTAAAATATATAGACTTAGGTAACACCATTGTTGTTCTTACTTTTCTTTGATAATCTTTCCTTTATTTTAGCATATAATAATTCGCTTTTTGCCGATGACTTAAAATTATACAAAAGAATTAACAGTCTTGGTGATGATGTTGCTTCAAGAACAATTGAATCTGTCAAGAGCAATTAAATATCCTGCATGAATAAATTTATGTAACCAACAACTTAGAATTAAATATTTCTAAGTGTAAAGTGGTAACATTTACTCGAAAGAGTGAATCATTATTTTACAGTTATAATATTGATCATGAAAATCTAGTACTTCATTGCAAAAGTATAGGGGATTTAGGTGTCACCTTTGATACTCAATTAACTTTTATTCTACACATTTAATCAATTGTATTATTGGCAAATTAAGTTTTCATAATAAGGACTCATAATAAGAAATTGCAGATTATTTACAAATATCAAATCCCTTAAAATACTGTTTTACTCATTGGTGCGCTCAAGGCTTGAATATTGCTGGTATGATATCCTGTTATGGTATCCTATCTACTAGCAGAAGCAACATAATATATTCAACAATTTTTTTATAAAATTTTCGGTTTTGATACATTTATCATCCGTATCAAGGTAAATTTATAACTATAGAATATACGTATATCATATACGATTCTGTTTACAAAATGGAGAAAATTTCCGCATTTAAAAAAATTGCCACGGGATTTACATATCTAGTTTTTAAACTCGATTTCTACACCTCAAATATTTGATGTAATTCTTCTGAAAAATCACTGTTTTTCGTTATTATCTAATCTAATTCCGCTCTTTTTCCACTAAATATGTATATATAAAATTATGTCAAATTTAAATAAACAGTGTTAATAAATTAAATATTGAATATATATTTATTGCACAAATATTGTTTTTTATCAACACAACCCTTATGCCACTGTGTAGGATACGATATTTATTTCATACATGTAGGTACAGTAGTGGAAAAATGTAGAGCAACATTTTTGAAATATTTCTCAAATCATGCAAAATATTTTACTTAGTGTTAGTTTAAACTGATAAGTTGACGCTATTTGGCTGCTTAAGATGCCTAGCGGTAAACATTTATCTGTCGATATTAAAAAAAGAATTACTGATTTATACAAAAGTGGTCAAAATCAGATTGCTATTGCAAAGACATTTAGGTTACATAGATCTATCGTGTCTCGTATAATTAAGCAGTTTCATATAAATAGCGATTTATCTGTTAAGAAAAGGTCAGGGAAACGTAGAAAAACCACTCCATATACCGATAAACAAATTATCAAAATTGCTAAAAATGCGCCTTTTCTGGGATCCAATAAGATAAAGCACCGCATATCCGAAGAGCTTGGAGTAAACGTGACTTCGAGGACGGTGAGAAATAGACTATTAGAGGCTAAGTTATTTGCCAGAAGATCTGCCAAAAAACCGCTGCTGTCAAAAAAAATAGACGATGGATTGATGAACGAAGGCAATCTGGAGCGATGAATCCAAGTTTTGTTTGTTGAAAAGTGATGGAATTGTATATGTTAGACGCCCTGTCAATGAAAGACTCAACCCCAAGTATACCTGTCCAACAGTGAAACATGGTGGTGGAGCAGTAATGGTTTGGGGATGCTTTTCGGGCTGTGGTATGGGCCCCCTGTATAAAATAGAAGGTATAATGGACCGGTTTCAATATAAGGACATATTAGAGAGCCAAATGATTCCTATGCCTTTAAGACATTTATTTCAACAGGACAACGATCCCAAGCATTCTTCTCGGTTCGTAAAAGCTTGGTTCAGAAAGGAAAACATTAATGTAATGGAATGGCTTTCACAATCCCCTGATCTCAATCCAATTGAGAATCTGTGGGACATTTTAAATTCCAAAATCGGAGGCAAATCTTAGCAAGAATTGCTTGAAGCATTGAAGGAAGCATGGGTGATTATGGATCCAGAGATTATTTCTAAGCTAATAAGATCGATGCCAAAACGTTGTGATGATGTAATTAAGAATAACGGGTACTTTACAAAATATTAACTTATGTTTTTTTTTATTTATTAGAAATAAAATATAAACGATTATTAAAAAAAGTTGCTTTACTTTTTTCCACCTAAAAAACAATTTTTTAATACAAAAATACTAAGGACAAGGAAACATGTTTTTTTTTCTTAATATTAAATTACTTGTGTAATAATAATTTACTGGAATTAATTTTACTTTTGGTTTACATTCACTGCTTGAAAAAATAAAGTATTTTCAAATGTTGCTCTACTTTTTTCCACTACTGTATACCTATAATGTTATAGTGTGATATCGGAATATCATAAACAAAGAAATCTATAAAAAAATAGGAAATGCATTAACGTGTTTGTAACAATAATTATACCAAATAAGATATACAAGTACAAAACCTCAAGAATACAAATTTGTTCAAAACTAAATTAAAAGGATTTAAAAAATAAAAGTTATTTTAGAAAAATGCAATGTAATCTACCTTTTGCCTTTAAATAATATTTACTATAAATCCCTTAAGGACGCCATTGGTAAAAATTACTTTTTTTCTTTGTACATCGAAAAATAGCCCTTAACACGTTGACTGCCATGACATTTACATAAAAACCATTCTCAGACGCCACTATATCAAAATTGAAATAATTAGTCAAAATGGCTTGCAAATCAAAATTTTTAATATTATATGTTATATTTATTTTTTTTTGTAAAAAAACAACTTTTGAGTTATCTCGTAGTCGGGCGTGTCCGAGCAGAAGTTTCTTGTGGCGCCCAACCACGATTTCAAATATGCACAAAGTACAAATAATTGAAGTGCGCAACAGGAATGGAAAGGTTTCTGTGATACCTAATATAATAAAGGACTACAATGCAGGAATGTCAGGTATCGACCAGTCCGATCAAATGCTAAGTTACTATAGCTCACTAAGAAAAATCATTAGATGGCCGAAAAAGATTGCATTGCATATTCTCGAAATATATATACATAACGCTTACTTGCTGTATCGTGAATCGACCGGAAGCAGAATAAAATTTTTAAAATTTGGAGAGATGTTTGTGTCTACACTTCTCGGTGATAAAAGTTCAGCAGGGATTTTTACTATTTGGAAGGTATACCACCAACCGAAAAAAAACAACGACCTACAAGACCTTGCCGTATATGTACTTCGAATAAACTTCGAAGGGGAAACACGTTATTTCTGTCCTGTCTGTGAAGAAAAACCAGCCTTATGTGTGGAAAATTGCTTCAAGGACTACCACCTTAAGTCAAAATGACTAAACAAGATTTTTTAGACAATTTTTTTTATTATAATTTTTTTTTAAACACTAGCATCCCTATTTTTAAGGCACAGTTTATTTTTTTCAGCTTTTTGTTGGAACTAAAAACATTTAAAATTTTTTCTTGTGTCACTGCATTTTGCTTCATCTGTTCTAAACAAGATGAAAATATAATTTAAAAATGACGCCACAATGAGTTTAACTGGTCTGTTGCGAGCGCCCAGCACCACAAATTTCAACGCAAACGCGACGAGTTTACTCGTACTGGGCGCCGTAAAACCGTTAGTCAAAACCGAGATAACTCGTGGCTGACGACTCGCTATAGATTGACAACCACGAGTTATCTCATGCTTGGCAGTCAACGTGTTAATAATAAATTAAAATATATCTGCAAATTAAAAAAAAAAAATCAAGTAAAGTTATTAAAACAATTTCAATCGTATCGACGTATTTTATAAACATCTTTAAATAGTATACAATATACCATACTTAAAGGTTTTATGAAATAATAATTGAATTAAAATTAAATATTTTAGGATGATTTAGCCCCAATCTTAATAATTGAACGTCCTGGTCTAAGAGATTTTGTAAGGTTTAAATTTGTTCACTTTAATGTTATTCGTAGTAAAGCTTTTACAGAGAAAAACGGTATTGATTAAATTGGTCAAAAGTGTTTTCGCTTTAATGCAAATTCTTTATTTTTATAATTTTGTCGTCTTAAAAATTGAAAATCTTTATTGTTAAGTTTGCACAAGGTTGTCTATTAAAAAAAAGCCTTTTGGTCTTATACTCAATTTAGGTTTTGCGCTTTCCTCTAAATCGTCCCATATTATTGGTCAAATATTATGCAAATGTTACCAAATTCAAGCCTAAATTTAATAATAAAATCTAGCCGTCACTTTGATTCCCATAAAATTTTAAAATATCTCGTTTGGTTTAATTATGTAACGATATACATGAATTATTATTTACCCATTTTATTGGCTATTACGCCACTATTTTAATACATATTAATTTAAAAAACACTATATCTAACGCTAAATTATGAAAAATATATTTATTCGCGTATTTAGAAGAAATATGATTTTCAACGATACCTTTTATTATAGTTTATTCAATCTTAGTTTAATAATTATTAAATAAAATAATTTTTGAATTATAAAAGTTTTTTCATTTACCCAAGAGCTGAGGTTTTATCTATCGATCGAGCTGGTTTATTCTGTTGAATATCTTACCTTATTTTATTTATTATGGGAATTGGAAAGAACGAAGAACCTATTTATTGACTAAGTAAACCTATTTGAACCAATATTTTGGTAGTTAAAGCAAATTACCTTTATCAAAGTAATATATAAAACTACTTATCTTTTTTGTATCTCTTTGATGCTCAGAACCCCTTGATCAAAAGCTTTTTTTTTAAATTGACCCTTGTTTGTGTATGAGAAACTGCCTCGAAAAGTAACAAACAAAATACAAAGATTATTTTTTTAATATTTAAAAATTGTAATCCTAATATAATTCAACAATAAAAAATTTATGAATAAAATATAGATAGTCCAATTATCAATTAATTAAAAAAAAAATCTAAATGACTTTTTAAGGAGAAACAGTTTCCTTTTATTTGTGTAATTTTGAAATTGGTTTATTTTTTATTGTCCAATTTTCATTTTATTATCCATTTCTTGTAATATTTGATTTTTGAAAATCATCGTGTTTTATGTAAGATTTATGTTCAATATATTTTGTTTTTTATTATGGTTTATGTAAAATTTGCCACAAGCACAAAAAAATCCTATATATTACAATTTATTTACATTTCCACGTAAATGCAATAAAATATAAGGTGCTAAAGCTGCTCTTTTCAAGTACTTCCTTGTATTATATCTCAATATAATAAAAGGAAAATAGTAAAAAATCCGAGTCGATGATAAAACAATAACCGTGCATCGAAGCTAAATTGCAGAATTTTAAACGAAACTTGACGGGGAGAATCGGCAAACAAGAAAGCTGAGAAATCATTATTTTACAATTTCGCGAAAAGCGACGCAATCCGAAAATAAAATTGAATATTATAATTTCGGATCGATTGAACCTTTCCGCACTCTACCATTACGTGAGAAATACACAGTCAGCTTATATATTTCATTGAAAAATATAGACTTTGGTCAATCTTTGTAATACGATATTTGTTACATGAAAGTGGATTTTAATGTCTTTTTTTTTTAATTAAAGGTTCAACAGCGAGTATGCCAATAAGTCCCTTGATAATGGGCCTTTTGGGTACGGCAGGTATTTTAGCCACAGGAGTCTGTATGGTGTTGGCCGCCCTTTGCAGGAAACACTACAGCAGACCTTGCCACAGGTAAAGATAATTAGAAAAAAATTCTCATTAGGTATATATTATGTTACATTTTCGTAAGATTTGCTGGTTATATCATTTACTATTAAAGATAAAAGTTTGTAGTTTTCGCGAACCTGTGATTATTTTATTTTCTTATTAAATTTATATATTAAGTCTTTTATCCACACGCAGTTCTTCCAATTAACACATTGATCATTTTGTAGTACAATTTATTAAATAGTATTAACAAAATCTTTATTCTTTATACTTTAGTTAGAGTTTCTTTTTAAAATTATATTAACAAGCTTTTATGAGTCGACAGAGGTAAAAATTTACAAAAAAAAAACAATGCACCTTATAAAAAGTACAAGACCAGAAACAAAACAGATCACATCAAAGTAACAAAAAATCGCGAGAGATGTAGACAAATAAATAGACCTACAAACTGACTTTTGTATTGATAATGTACTGATAATCCATTAGATTTTTGCATAATGAGGGAGGATACATGAAATAAAGTATTTACGAAAATATAATAAACAGAGGAGAGCAATTAATGGTAAATGTATTAACTGCTGCTGAGTCATTTTAATTATTTTTTAAGATTCGGTCAATGTGTAGTAAAAAAATTTTGAAATGAATTGAGACAAATGGAAGTCATGTTGATCATTTACTCACAAATATTCATCATTTTTTATTTTTAATTTACTTTTGTATTTTATCATTAATTCAGTATTATAAAGCAACTTATATAGTCTATAAAGGTATTTTTTCTCGAAAGGGTGATTAATAGTAATTTTATTTTAAGCGCAACTGTTATTTGCACTAATATTTCCAATAAAAAAATTAAAGTCTAGACTCGGAATTTACAGAAAATCGAAATGTTGCTAGTGGCGTCCTAAATGACGTAATTAAAAAAAAAAAGTTGATTTTAAGATTTTCCATACAAAAATAAAACCTTATTCCAAATTTTGTTAAAAACGAACAATAAATGCTAAATTTATGATCAAAATTCAAAAAAAAGTTTATCACCCTATGTAGTTGTCTTAGACTTTCTGGCTAAAAAAATTTAACTTAACCTAATTTTTCATTTTATATATTAACCTAATATCATCTCAGTATCACCAATTGTTTTAAAAACCATGAATTTTACTTCTCCATCTTCATATACAGTACTTAAGGCCACTAAATCCACCTTAATGTAATAACGATGTTTGTTAGAGTAAATTTAAAGACTCCTTCTGACTTCTGACTCCTTCACTTTCCATATTAGGGGTTCAGAAGCTTTTTCGACAGGTTGGTACACTTTTAGAGCAATTTGGCATAAACAGAATCCTCTATTGCAATTATTTTCTAGATACCCGGAATATTTGCATAAAATTGGTACCTTTCGAAGGTACTACATATATAGGGATAGTTTTCCGAATTTTGATGAATTTTTTGAAAAAAAAAAGAACACTAGAAAAAACTATTTGCCAGTTTTATTAAAACTTGGAAAAGTTATATTATTTCTTCCAGAAACTTGAGGTTAATTTTGACGCCTTAATGGCTATCGTAGCTTCATTTGGAATACTTCCAGGCATCCTACAAACTGCTCCAACAACCGTACACAAATTCTTTTTTTTTTCAGTAATTTTTTACCCAATTATTGAACTTTAACCCCTTTGAGACCCAAAAATCTTTGACAATCGCTAGGAGATGGTGCTTCACATCTTTAATGGGTTCAACTACTTAAGAAAAGTGAAATTTCAAGAAGATTTAAGGTATACCTGGACCATGAAATGCGGTAGAAACCAAAAAATACACTTTTTACTCACTTTCTGACCTTTAAACTTATCCGAGAACCATAAATCTATGACGATCGATATGAAATAGTATTTCACGTCTCTAGTTGGTTTAACTACTTAAGAAAAGTGAAATTTCAAGATGATTTAAGGTATACCTGGACCATTAAATGCGGTAGAAACCCAAAAATGCACTTTTTACCCACTTTTTGACCTTTAAACCTATCTGAGAACCATAAATTTATGACGATCGATATGAAATAGTGCTTCACGTCTCTAGTGGCTTTAACTACTTAAGAAAAGTGAAATTTCAAGATGATTTAAGGTATACCTGGACCATGAAATGCGGTAGAAACCCAAAAATGCACTTTTTACACACTTTCTGACCTTTAAACCTATCTGAGAACCATAAATCTATGACGATCGATATGAAATAGTATTTCACGTCTCTAGTGGGTTCAACTACTTAAGAAAAGTGAAATTTCAAGATGATTCAAGGTGCGCCTGGACCAGGAAATGCGGTAGAAACCAAAAAATGCACTTTTTACCCAGTCTCTGATCTTTAAACCTATCTGAAAACCATAAATCTATGACAATCGATATGAAATAGTGTTTTACGTCTCTAGTGGCTTTAACTACTTAAGAAATGTGAAATTTCAAGATGATTTAGGGTATACCTGGACCATGAAATGCGGTAGAAACCAAAAAATGCACTTTTTATCCACTTTCTGACCTTTAAACCTATCTGAGAACCATAAATCTATGACAATCGATATGAAATAGTGTTTTACGTCTCTAGTGGGTTTAACTACTTAAGAAAAGTGAAATTTCAAGAAAATTTAAGGTATACCTGGACCATGAAATGCGGTAGAAACCAAAAAATACACTTATTACCCACTTTCTGACCTTTAAACCTATCTGAGAACCGTAAATCTATGACGATCGATATGAAATAGTGTTTCATGTCTCTAGTGGGTTTAACTACTTAAGAAAAGTCAAATTTTAAGATGATTTAAGGTATACCTGGGCCATGAAACGCGGTAGAAACCAAAAAATGCACTTTTTACCCACTTTCTGACCTTTAAACCTATCTGAGAACCGTAAATCTATGACGATCGATATGAAATAGTATTTCACGTCTCTAGTGGGTTCAACTACTTAAGAAAAGTGAAATTTCAAGATGATTTAAGGTATACCTGGACCATGAAATGCGGTAGAAACCAAAAAATACACTTATTACCCACTTTCTGACCTTTAAACCTATCTGAGAACCGTAAATCTATGACGATCGATATGAAATAGTGTTTCATGTCTCTAGTGGGTTTAACTACTTAAGAAAAGTCAAATTTTAAGATGATTTAAGGTATACCTGGGCCATGAAACGCGGTAGAAACCAAAAAATGCACTCTTTACCCAGTTTCTGGCCTTTACACCTATCTGAGAACCGTAAATCTATGACGATCGATATGAAATAGTGCTTCATGTCTTTAGTGGGTTCAACTACTTAAAAAAAGTGAAATTTCAAGATGATTTAAGGTATACTTGGACCATGAAATGCGGTAGAAACCAAAAAATGCACTTTTTACCCACTTTCTGACCTTCAAACCTATCTGAGAACCGTAAATCTATGACGATCGATATGAAATAGTATTTCACGTCTCTAGTGGGTTCAACTACTTAAGAAAAGTGAAATTTTAAGATGATTTAAGGTATACCTGGGCCATGAAACGCGGTAGAAACCAAAAAATGCACTCTTTACCCAGTTTCTGGCCTTTACACCTATCTGAGAACCGTAAATCTATGACGATCGATATGAAATAGTGTTTCATGTCTCTAGTGGGTTTAACTACTTAAGAAAAGTCAAATTTTAAGATGATTTAAGGTATACCTGGGCCATGAAACGCGGTAGAAACCAAAAAATGCACTTTTTACCCACTTTCTGACCTTTAAACCTATCTGAGAACCGTAAATCTATGACGATCGATATGAAATAGTATTTCACGTCTCTAGTGGGTTTAACTACTTAAGAAAAGTGAAATTTCAAGATGATTTAAGGTATACCTGGACCATGAAATGCGGTAGAAACCAAAAAATGCACTTTTTACCCACTTTCTGACCTTCAAACCTATCTGAGAACCGTAAATCTATGACGATCGATATGAAATAGTATTTCACGTCTCTAGTGGGTTCAACTACTTAAGAAAAGTGAAATTTTAAGATGATTTAAGGTATACCTGGGCCATGAAACGCGGTAGAAACCAAAAAATGCACTCTTTACCCAGTTTCTGGCCTTTACACCTATCTGAGAACCGTAAATCTATGACGATCGATATGAAATAGTATTTCACGTCTCTAGTGGGTTCAACTACTTAAGAAAAGTCAAATTTTAAGATGATTTAAGGTATACCTGGACCATGAAATGCGGTAGAAACCAAAAAATGCACTTTTTACACACTTTCTGACCTTTAAACCTATCTGAGAACCATAAATCTATGACGATCGATATGAAATAGTGCTTCACGTCTCTAGTGGGTTTAACTACTTAAGAAAAGTAAGATTTCAAGATGATTCTAGGCGTAACTGGATCATGAAATGTGGTAGAAACCAAAAAACGCACTTTTTACCTTGTTTCTGACCTTTAAACCTATCTGAAAACCAAGAATCTGTAACGATTTCTATAAAATAGTGCTTCACGTCTCTAGTAGGTTTAACTACTTAAGAAAAGTAAAATTTTAAGATGATTCAAGGCGTAACTGAGTTATGAAAAGCGGTAGAAACCACAACCTTATTATTTAAAAAATGAAGCTTAATTAGCCGCCTCTATATTTTCTACAAGTTTTTATAACCATCACATCGGGCACAATAATTATATGTCGATTTGACATAACTAAAGTACCATCTCAGGAAATTTTGGTATCCGGTTAATTTTGCTTTTGCTTTTAATCTTGCTCGAAAATCTTATTCACCAATGTGCGACAATGCCGGCATAAAAAAATTCACGTTCTGTGTTATATTATTATGATACCAACAACATGCATTTAGTTTTTGATGTCAATAAATAAAGGTGTGCGCTACCTTTAAAATATAAATAAAAGGAACTTACAGTGTTCCTACTGCTGCACTTTTTACAATTTATTTGTTTTTACAAAGCTATTGAAGCCATTATTTACTGCTCTGCATTAGTTACTATAATTTTTATGTAAAGACAAAAGTTTATTAAATAATCCTCGTTTCTTTGGAAGGTAAAACTCAAACCGCAGTCGACGTTTCACAAAAACAATAAAAAAAAAAAAAGAAAACAGTCTTCCATAACGGAAACTGAAAAGCTTTTACATTATAGCGAAGAGAATTAACTGAAAATTTATTCCTCCGCGCGGGGGTAATGGAAAACGGTAAAACTCATTACTGAATATTCGGAAACAATCTCTGAATAAAATACTTAAAGTTTAAATTTGAAATAAACAACTTTTATATTACCGGGATGTTGAATAGCGGCAGGCGGCCCTTGAGGGATTCGAAATAGAGAGCACGATAATCGTATTATATTGGTCCTTATATTTCGAAACTCGACGTACTATTACAGTTCTTGGTAAAGAGAATCCTATAACAAAGGTTTTAAATTTTTCCAGAAGCGATCCGAATAGTACAAAACATTTACCGATGGAAGCGGTTATAAACGCGGACGATTTGATAGTCGACGGATCTATTACTGGAGTACGGTCTTCGAGTAACTCTATTGGACACACCATAAGAGCGGAAGCGATACGAAACGGAAATACGATCGAGGCCACCGATCCGGATATTATCCAGAATCAATACGGTGAGGAGACGAATCAATTGATTTAGGAATTAGAAACTTGGAATACTGTACTAAAATGTTGCTCATTCAATTTCAATGTCATCCAGTTAGAATTTCACGAGTATGTTATATGCATATTTTTTTTTTATTTTTAGAACGTAGCTTCATGAAAATATACGAATACGAACCGCCTGGTGGGCGTGACCACGAAGACGACCCCGATGACGAAGGCGAAGGATACGCCTTCAAACATTCTGCCAAAGAACCCTACCATGTCCCTAATCAAACTGTAAGTGTATTCCTAATATTAACTTAGAATGTACATACGTGCAGAGTGTAATACATTTCTTCCTCATTAAATATTCAAATTTACACAGCAGACAGTAAAAAATAAATAAAAAGGCCTGAATAACTTTTTTTAACGAAAATTCTAACCTGGCTTTTTATCAAAACTTCCTCAGAAGGGCTGTCAGGTAGACCTCCTTTACGCAGACTTATTAAAGGCTTTCGATAGTATCAGTCCTGTGGAGAAAGCTGTCATCAACTCGTGTCGATATTTCTTTTTACGTCTGAAAAGAGTCATATTAATAGGGCCGCACTCAATTTGTTTCTATTGTATGAACGGTCTCTAGTGTAGCAAGAGTCCTCAGAATTGCACTTATTTCACTTTTTATCAATGTTCTATTGGATGTTTTGAGGATAGTTTGTGTTAAGCGGCATGCCGATGACCTGAAATTCTTCAGTGCAGTTAGTACAGACACAAGCTTGCAGGAATACTTGGATCGTTCTATTACGTGATTTAATAAGAATTATCTCACATTGAATGTCTCCAAGTGTAAGTCCATGAAATTCTTCAACTGCACACTTACGTAATAAAAAAACCAAGATTAAAAAATTAGTGATTTGGTAGTCATCCTTGACAAAGATCTTAACTTAACCCATTTATGCCCGAGGGTAAAAATAATAAGAAAATTAAACACTTATATAGAAATTTTATTTCAATATTTTTGAAAAAAAATTCTGTTGCGAAAACGCATCAGTGGGACGATACGATATAATATTTGGTACTACGTTTTATGGCGCCGTGTGATACTCAGCAAAGCAAGTAGTATGTAGATGCGCTTGACATTTTTGGCACATGTATACAGTTTAACTGTGACATATTGGACACCTCCTTCGTGCCTTGTCAGGACTATGGGTCAACACATGGCCTATATTGTCGAAACGTAATTCGTTGATTCCTGTTGCAAGATTTCTAATTACCGTGATTTTCTCTGTTTTTATAAGACGAAGTGCTATATAGGATTTGAAATCAAGTTGCGACATTGATCTATCATTGAAAATGTTATAAAATTTCCATGCATTGACGAATATAGGCCACCACCGCTTTTTTCCCAGTACATTACACCTGTAATTGGCGATGCCATTATCGTGCAAATCCACTCCCCCCATATTCTTGTTAAATTAAGATATAACATTGGGTTGAGGAACAGACTTATCAACTCTTTTTTTCGTATCAAATCTTTTCACACGACTAATAGGCTCAACGCCAAAAGTATTACTAGCAACAGTCACCACCGAATTGTCGTTCCAACGAAATATTGAGACGTTTGATAATTTGTCATATGCCGCTGAATAGGTCCCACGGTCCTTCTTTCCTATCGACTTAGGATCTTCAACTGGACATTTGTTAGTTCTGTTGTCCCTGATGGTACCAGTAGCAAAAAAGCCATTATTTTTCAAGTGTACAAATAATTTAAATGAGGAAAAAAAGTTATCAAAAAATATTTGGTGGTTTATAGGCTTTTCTACTACCGACAGCAGACTGAAGAGTACTTTTTGTTGGGGTCCAGTCCTGCATATGGCAAAGAATAAAAAAGATACCCCCCAGATGAATAAAGACACTAAATTTTAAACCCAAATCGAACGGGCTTGCTCTTCAAAAACATCTTACAAGAGTGCCTACCGAAATAAGGCACCAAGCGTTTCATCGTCGGACGAATCGTCAATCAAATTCTGTTGAAAGTCCGGCGAGTTTGAAGTACCTGGCGAAATTGGCAGATCCTTCTTAGACCTTTTGTCACTGCCCACTGTCTCAGCTTCCTTGTCTGAGGGACCCTGTAACTCAAATGTCCCTGCTATATCTTTTGGCTTCCCTACTTCGCATCAAAGGTCTCTTCGTCGGTAAGGACATTAGGGTCTGGTGGAATAAAAAACCCTATCGATATACCCCAAAACAATTTTTGACAGGAACAATCGAATGTATAAAACAAATTTAAATTTTGTGGAACATAATAAATAAATATCACTAAGTTTATAACTTACCTTCCTCTTGCTCTAAAACAATCTCCTCCATAGCTTCTACTAATTCTTTTTGAGTAAGAAACCGCCTATAAGCTATTTTAAACTTGTTTGACGACGCGGCGACACGAACCGTAAAACACAAATCTAAGCACTTTAGTTCCCGACTATTATTCCTTTTTTGACAGGCTCAAACGTGAAAAAGTCACATGTTGTTTTATGGTTTATACCAGTGATGCGTTTTCGCAACAGCAGATTTTGTTGCATTTTTTTTTATCGCTAATAAAGATAACTGATTCGTAATAACATATGTACTGTAAGGATTTATGTTCATATTTGAAGAAAACAGTGTTTGCTTTAAAAAAATAAACTCGAAACTATTTTTTTTAGAATTTAATATACAGCGAGAAAAAAAGAAAATTTTTGTACTACAATTCGTCTTGCCGTATTTGACATTGATTTGGTAAAAGAACAAACATTTCCAGGTTTTTCCTAAAGTTGCATTGTAGTTCTCTTAAAATAAACTAGATAATTCAAACAGAAAATAATTAGCTGCGGCAAAAAAAAATAAATTAGGTGTTGCGTAAATGCATCATTGGGGCAAAATGAGTTAAATCTGCACTTGGATAATATTATATGCAAAGCATCTAGGCACAATGATGTGATTCATAAAAAGAAGCTAAAGACTAATAATTGATACGAGAGCTTTAATATCCTTTTATAAGGGCTTAGTAAGAAGCATTCATGAATATTTTAGCGTTATATAATCCGCATATGGTACAACATATGCAATGCATTTGTCTTTGGAACAGCGCCGTTTAAATTTCAATGCTATTTTATTTAAAAATATGTCAATATCTTGTAACTACTTCGTTAATAACCAATGATTCAAGATCCCGCCAAGAAAACTAAATTATTGCAGCTATTTCAATCATAGAGTCGTCGGATAAATTATGATCGAACTGCATTTATGCATGCAAAGAATTATTTGGAGAATTTTACTAATCTCGACATTTTTTCTTCTCCCTCTTCTTCTTCTTCTTGAACATCTTTAGAAAACAATTGGTTTTTTCTTATTAATGCAGTCCCAGTTTGAAGATGTTCTTGTACTATTTGGTTTAACTGTATAGTGACATTTTAAATAATAAGTAAATAAATACTAAAATATATGAATCCTAATATAAGAAATAACTACTCTAAAAGGTGAAATAACATTTGAAATCCCTTGGAATTTTAAAAATTACTTCAAATGCCTTTTAATTATTATAAACCATTTCCAAGACAAGTATAGATTTAAAATTTGCGGGTTCATCGGGACTTTCCTTCATTATATTTTAAAATAATAGCAGACCCAGATCTGTTTTGTATTATTGTCTCTCCATCCTTTAATCCTAGACAGGATCTATGATGTAACGGTATCCACTGTCGCTCTCCAAGCTTCTCTATCCTAAAATATGGTCTTTAGGAACTCATATCTTCTCACTTCAATTAATGGTTCGTTCACTTTTATCTGGTCTATTCATTTTGTTGATCTTCCTCTCGCTTGTTTTCCATCTACTTTTCCTAACATATGGTCCAAGTCTCTCTAAATCATTGGTTCTTATAGTTCATACAGGATATGCACAGCATCCTTCTATGTCTCAAAGGAGTCAATTTTTCTTCTATCAAACATGTTTACCATCCATGTTTCAGCAGCATGGGTTGCAATGCAATATTTAAGTCTTTGTTTTCCTAGTAAATGTGGAGTCTTTTCATGACTGAGCTTCTAGCAATTGCTAGTCAACGTTTAATTTCTTATATCCATCAGAATATAAGCCGTCTATCCTTATTTTTGCAATATTTGATTCGTATAGACATTATATGAGCAGATAAAGATGCATTTCCCATTATCTTCAACGTTTCTCAAAGTGCGTTTCATTTAACTGTATCAAAGCCTTTGGACTAGTCTACAAAGCACAAATACGTCGTTATATTAGACTCTCGGGCTATCTCAATAAGTTGGGGTACATTAAATATTTGTTCCCTGGTTCCCTGACACTCCCATCTGCAAGACATATAAATCCGCCAGAAATATACTTTTATTTCATATTACAACTTTTATCTGAGACGTTTTTTTCGCAATAAAACTGATTCAAAATACATTCATACTGCAGCATTTTTATTGTTTGTCAAGGTGTGAATTGGTGCACAAAATTAGTCAATTAATTTACTTACATTCTTACACTACTAAACACGATCACTTATCACTTGCCACTACTAAAAATATTTATTTAAATGAAGTGATAAATCTGTACAAACTGCATGAGTGTATTCCGCTTCAAACCGAACCCAGTCCATGTGCGCGAATTTGTGGAGCAAATTGCATGAGAAACATAATAATTGGAAAAAGCGTTCAAAAAGATATTGAATGTGTGCTTCAAAAATACCACAGTAAGAATATGGAGCACCATTATTGAAGTAGGAAAACACTATCTCTCAATGAAATAGAAACGAATAGAAAATAGCACAGGTCTAATACTGACAGTGAATACCAAAATATATTACTATTATGTGATGTATTAGGTGTTGGACAGCTTTAAGCTTTGATGCCACAATAAGTAATATCTATTACTATTCAAGTTTTTTTTTGGAAGATTGAGATTTTGAGATTTACATGCAAGAATCAAAATTTTCGAGAACGAAGTCATCGTTGCATTTTTGTATTTGCTATAAATTACATTTTTTATTTTGTAAAATTATCCTAATTTGTAGAAAAGTGTCTTTATAGGTATTTACATTGTTTATTTATTTCTTAACAATTTTAAATATTATGGAATGTTTTTCCTATCTAATCTCAAATCTCATTATTTGTGGGCAATCCAGCTTCATTCCATATTTCGCCATTCAAGTAGTTAGGTTCCCATTGTTCCTAAAGAAAAATCTTTTAATATACTTTGTTAAATATAAATAATTAAATTTTTATATTATAATACATAAATATAATTATAAATTAAAGTTTTATTACATATTACGTCGTTCTGCTAGAGGAATTTCTTATAGCAGCGTTCAAATTTAATCAATAATTTAATAATTTATACAATATTTGACGTATCATGGATTATATATTTTTAATCTAGAATTAAGTAAAGAGTAAAAATTTGGTAAAATATACAGGCCGTTCCATTAAAAGAAATTTACTTGACAATAAAAACTTTGTCTTTAAAACACTCTGTACATCTACCAATATTGTCAACCAAATTAGTATTTCCAAACGAACACTTTTTATCTTAATTTCCTACAGGGGCGAAAAAAAATCGTGGGTAAATAGATTTCAGACATTCTCTATATGCAGGTTAAAATATTAACCTACATGTATGTAAGTTAAACCCCAAATAAACCTAACTAACTACAAAATAAACAGTACAAAAAGTATAAAAATAATTAACGTATTTACATTTTCATAACTAAGCTAAGGATCAGTACACCTCGACCTATTCTAAATAAAAATAAATATAACGATACACAGGTAAAAATCGACTTTGTTACACTCTATACACATAATTCGCCCAATACATTTTTTAGACTTTCCTTTTCCAATATTTTCTTTTTATTTCCAGATGATGTATCGTAGTTTACAAAGGCCGTTGCCGAGGCCCGTTCCCGCCCCCACCATGTTATCGGGGTCCCAGACCCTGACCCACAAATATCGGGGTCCCGAAGTGGTCACCACCTCGAACAAGATACAAGAAAGTTGCATATAAATTGACAACGTTTCCCTTTTTTTGTGTCCTCTTCATTGTTTTTATCATTGTAATATATTTATTGTATTTAAGAAAAAAAAACAAACTATTAAAGACTTTATTAGGTGTATTAAATTTGTTTTTTCTTTTTTTGATATTTAAACTTGAGCGGAAGAACTAAAAATTGACCTACTGAACCGCGATTTTTAGGTCGTCGCTCCCAAATAGCTGCAAATACTTGATTGTTCGCCCCTTTACGGCCTCGCAGTTATTTTATTATTATAGTATAAAATCGATTTTAGGGGGCCGTTCGACCATTAAATTGAGAAATATTGGCGCATTACACCCTCAATAATAAAATCACTTATGCGGCGCTTCTATATATTGTTACAACCCCTTTCTCCACTCTAATCTGAAATTGCTTTGGGTTTAGAGTGGTCGTTCAAATACAATGTTATTAAACACAATATTAGGTCACCCTATAGTGGTGCAAGATCGGATTTTTATTAACGTTCTAGATACAAATTTCAGTTGAAATCAGTCAGGTTATTTCTGCATATGCAACTGGATTAACAAGATAACTAAAATATATAAAATGTATGAAACTCTTTATTCGGTTTAAAAATTCGGTTACAAATCCATAATTTGATATAAATAAATTAATCGAGTCACGTCATAATCTCTACTAGTCAATTCACATCAGTCATGCCAGCCTGAAAACGTAATAACTGTCAACGCTTATGACGTTATAACTAAAGGCGCGAAAATCAATTTTTAAAACTAAATACTACAAATGTAAATCTATTGAGAAAGTCTAAAAGATAGTTTGAACATTTGAAATTGGCCCTAAAGTTAAAAAGTAAATTAATGTATTAATGTAATAATAAGAAGTGTTACATGAGTTGTGAAATTACTCCTATACCACACGATATAAATAATGATACAAAACGGCGAAAATAAATAATCCCATATAAAATATAAGACGCATATAAAACGGAGAGAACCCCACTTACGAAATAAATTTTACATGAAGCCCAACAAACCGGGCACAAAAATATTCAAATTATGTGGCTCTTGATATATTTTTATTACCGGGACCGATATCTGAGCAGCGGACCCCACCTCCCGGTTCCCGTTTAAAAATCTGAATAAAAATCGCGTGGAGCTAAATAAAGTTTAGATTTTGACGCTCTTTAGTATACGTATACGAAAAGGTCCATTTTCTTTGTTCATTTCGCTCGTAAAGTTCGAAATGTGTATTTTTGGTTTGACTTTTATGTTTTAGAATGTAGAGAGTACTGTTTTTTGTTGCGTGTGTCTAGGAATACTCCTTTCTGTGCTACTTGATTGCTATTACCACTCACTGTTCGTCACTGTTCCTACTTTATGTGCTAGATCTCAGGGCATACATTGACTAAAGCTCTTCCTCCTCAGATGCAACAATAGCCTGGAAGTGTACTCAAAATCCTCTCAGATACTCACATCCCTAAAGTAAGAGTATCTCAATTGTACTTTGGAACTGACAAAGTAACTCTTTAGTTAATCCAGAGAAATGTTATTAATTTTTTTTTTTAAAGTATACCGAGTTTTCATTGTCAAACGCCTTATGCAAATCCACAAATACACATAATCTAATTCTACTATTTTTTATCGCGTTTTTGTAGCATATTAAAAATATTTCCATTCCACTTTAAATGAGAATCAATATTAGGCGTTGAAAGTGTTTTAAACCTTTTAGAGATAAATCCATTTTTTACTACTATCATAGGAAATTTAAACTACTTATCAGATGAAATATTATGCTTTTTCAAATTTTGCTGTTTGTGTTTTGCACTAAAATAAGTCTATATTTTGACGTTAATGTTTCTTTGACCCAATTTATAATTAGGATTATTATTGTTGAGAAATGTACCTTTTTTTAAAAAATCTATTTGTTAAATTGAGTTGACTGCTAAATATTCTTTTTGCCAACTACAACATATTGTCTAAAATAGTAAGATTCAAAATAGAGACTCGCAGTTTAACTCAGATCAGTGGCGAAGCGTACGAGTAGACAAGGTAGACACTGATTAAAGGTAGACTCTGAAGGTAGACACACCCAAAATTATCCAGTTATTTGTCATTAATTTATCACGTAATTGTTGAATAAAAATAAAAAAAAAATTAACACAGAACGTTGTAGCTATCCTCACTATTATTATATAGTATCTAAACATGATTAATCCGAAGGCGCGCCCCGCCTGCCTCGCCGCAACGATTAAGATAAAAATACAGGGCTGACACCCAATTAAAGTCTACGAGCCCCAGGAAGACACATTGATATTTGTCTTCCGAAATTTGGAGCATCTAATCGAACCAAATACGCATCAAGCAGGCTACAGAGGTCCGGCCGCATCAGCTTTCAGCCCTATGCAAAATTTACTTGCAGGAAAGACATTCGAGCTTTTGTCTATCGAAGTCGACCAGCTATTTTATTATGCCGTTGAGGGTTATTGTTTATGGACACGCTTGATCTGGTCGGCCGCAATACATCTTCAGTTTTGTTTTGCTTTGATGAATCTGCATTTGGCATTTGGTGGGGTCGCGTGCTATAGTAATTTAATAATTAGTATTTTTATTTTTGGGTGTATAAAAAAGATTTTTTTAGTGAATATTTTAGTGGTTATTTATGAACGACTGTTCGATATTGACAATTGTATTTTAGTTGTGTTTTTTGGTAAGTAGTATTTAATTTAATCTATCTAACTTTTTATGCTATATCACTAGGTACATATATTTTTTTTTGAGTTAATATTTCAGGCGCTTTTATTCTCAATTTCAATAAAGTGAATACTATTGAATACACATTTTTTTAATTAACGATTTTTATTGTTTGTCTACTAGAAAAAAAAGTTCACGCTTCGCCACTGGTCCACTGATCATCCTCAATTACCTGGAAACGCTCTCAGAGTACTTAGAAGATTGTTCCAGGTTCTTCAAGTAAATCAGATCCTTGTAATCAGACTCTCACAAAATCTAGAAGAGCAAAATTCAAAAGACAGAGTCGTAGATTGACTTAGACTATCCTCAATTGCTTGGAATAACTTTCAGAGTAATTAGAAGATTATTCCAGGCTCTTCAAGTGACTCAGATCCTTGTGATCAGACTCTCACAAAATCTAGAATAGCAAAATTCAAAAAACAGAGTCGTAGATGAACTTAGACTACCCTCAATTGTTTGGAATAACTCTTAGAGTAATTAGAAGATTATTCCAGGCTCTCCAAGTGACTCAGATCCTTGTAGTCAGACTTTCACATTATCTAGAAGAGCAAAATTCAAAAGACAGAGTCGTAGATTGACTTAGACTATCCTCAATTGCTTGGAATAACTCTCAGAGTAATTAGAAGATTATTCCAGGCTTTCCAAGTGACTCAGACCTTTGTAATCAGACTCTGACAAAATCTAGAAGAGCAAAATTCAAAAGACAGAGTCGTAGATTGACTTAGACTACCCTCAATTGCTTGGAATAACTCTTAGAGTAATAAGAAGATTATTCCAGGCTCTCCAAGTGACTCAGATCCTTGTAATAAGACTCTCACATTATCTAGAATAGCAATATTCAGAATACAGAGTCGCAGATTGACTTAGACTATCCTCAATTGCTTGGAATAACTCTCAGAGTAATTAGAAGATTATTTCAGGCTCTTCAAGTGACTCAGATCCTTGTAATTAGACTCTCACAAAATCCAGAATAGCAAAATTCAAAAAACAGAGTCGTAGATGGACTTAGACTACCCTCAATTGTTTGGAATAACTCTTAGAGTAATTAGAAGATTATTCCAGGCTCTCCAAGTGACTCAGATCCTTGTAATAAGACTCTCACATTATCTAGAATAGCAAAATTCAAAAGATAGAGTCGTAGATTGACTTAGTCTACCCTCAATTGATTGGAATAACTCTCAGAGTAATTAGAAGATTATTCCAGGCTTTCCAAGTGACTCAGACCTTTGTAATCAGACTCTGACAAAATCTAGAAGAGCAAAATTCAAAAGACAGAGTTGTAGATTGACTTACACTATCCTTAATTGCTTGGAATAACTCTCGGAGTAATTAAAAGATTATTCCAGGCTCTCCAAGTGACTCAGACCTTTGTAATCAGACTCTCACATTATCTAGATTAGCAAAATTCAAAAGATAGAGTCGTAGATTGACTTAGACTACCCTCAATTGTTTGGAATAACTCTCAGAGTAATTAGAAGATTATTTCAGGCTCTTCAAGTGACTCAGATCCTTGTAATCAGACTCTCACAAAATCTAGAAAAGCAAAATTCAAAAAACAGAGTCGTAGATTGACTTAGACTACCCTCAATTGTTTGGAATAACTCTTAGAGTAATTAGAAGATTATTCCAGGCTCTTCAAGTGACTCAGATCCTTGTAATCAGACTCTCACAAAATCTAGAAGAGCAAAATTCAAAAAACAGAGTCGTAGATTGAATTAGACTACCCTCAATTGCTTGGAATAACTCTCAGAGTAATTAGAAGAATATTCCAGACTCTCCAAGTGGCTCAGATCCTTGTAATCAGACTCTCACATTATCTAGAATAGCAAAATTCAAAAGATAGAGTCGTAGATTGACTTAGAATACCCTCAATTGCTTGGAATAACTCTCAGAGTAATTAGAAGATTATTTCAGGCTCTCCAAGTGACTCAGATCCTTGTAATCAGACTCTCACAAAATCTAGAAGAGCAAAATTCAAAAAACAGAGTCGCAGATTGAATTAGACTACCCTCAATTGCTTGGAATAACTCTCAGAGTAATTAGAAGAATATTACAGACTCTCCAAGTGACTCAGACCTTTGTAATCAGACTCTGACAAAATCTAGAAGAGCAAAATTCAAAAGACAGAGTCGTAGATTGACTAAGACTACCCTCAATTGCTTGGAATAACTCTCAGAGTAATAAGAAGATTATTCCAGGCTCTTCAAGTGACTCAGATCCTTGTAATCAGACTCTCACGTTATCTAGCATAGCAAAATTCAAAAGACAGAGTCGTAGATTGACTTACACTATCCTCAATTGCTTGGAATAACTCTCAGAGTAATTAGAAGATTATTCCAGGCTCTCTAAGTGACTCAGATCCTTGTAATAAGACTCTCACATTATCTAGATTAGCAAAATTCAAAAGATAGAGTCGTAGATTGACTTAGACTACCCTCAATTGTTTGGAATAACTCTCAGAGTAATTAGAAGATTATTTCAGGCTCTTCAAGTGACTCAGATCCTTGTAATCAGACTCTCACAAAATCTAGAAGAGCAAAATTCAAAAAACAGAGTCGTAGATTGAATTAGACTACCCTCAATTGCTTGGAATAACTCTCAGAGTAATTAGAAGATTATTCCAGGCTCTCCAAGTGACTCAGACCTTTATAATCAGACTCTCACGTTATCTAGCATAGCAAAATTCAAAAGACAGAGTCGTAGATTGACTTAGACTACCCTCAATTGCTTGGAATAACTCTCAGAGTAATTAGAAGATTATTCCAGGCTCTCCAAGTGACTCAGATCCTTGTAGTCAGACTTTTACATTATCTAGAATAGCAAAATTCAAAAGTAGAGTCGTAGATTGATTTAGACTATCCTCAATTGCTTGGAATAACTCTCAGAGTAATTTGAAGATTATTCCAGGCTCTCCAAGTGACTCAGATCCTTGTAATAAGACTCTCACATAATCTAGAATAGCAAAATTCAAAAGATAGAGTCGTAGATTGATTTAGACTATCCTCAATTGCTTGGAATAACTCTTAGATTAATTAGAAGATTATTCCAGGCTCTTCAAGTGACTCAGATCTTTGTAATCAGACTCTCACAATATTTAGAAGAGCAAAATTTAAAAGACAGAGTCGTAGATTGATTTAGACTATCCTCAATTGCTTGGAATAACTCTCAGAGTAATTAGAAGATTATTCCAGGCTCTTTAAGTGACTCAGATCCTTGTAATCAGACTCTCACAAAATCTAGAAGAGCAAAATTCAAAAGACAGAGTCGTAGATTGACTTAGACTATCCTTAATTGCTTGGAATAACTCTCAGAGTAATTAGAAGATAATTCCAGGCTTCCTAAATGGCTCAGATTCCTGTGATAAAACTCTCATGTTATCTAGGATAACAATATTCAAAAGAGAGATTCATAGGTTGACTCAGATTATCCTTGATTGACTGGAAGAACTCTCAGAGTAATTAGAAGTTTATTCCAGGCTCTCCAAGTGACTCCAATCCCTGTAATAAGACTCTCACATTATCTAGAAGAGCAAAATCCAAAGGAGAGAGTCGTAAATTGACTCAGATCACTCTTAAGTATCTATTAGCTAATTATTATTAAAATTTTATTTTTTAATTAAAATTCAATCCAATTCCAGTTGATTTTCGCTACTAATGCATCCGAAATCTTTCTGAGGCTTAAACTCTAGAACGCTCCAACTTATGCTCAAATCCTCCCTGTTCTGCATTAAATGGCGAAAGCTTAGCTATCGATTTCTCATACGTCAAAAGTAGAAAACTGCGTTTAGTGCGAACAATTTTTACAGAAATCTGTAATCTATTATTTTTATTACAGTAAACTATGAATAATTATTGATCGTTGCTGTGTGTAGTTCTGCTTATAAAAGTCAGATGGCCCCAGGAACAAGGCTTATAACTGTTTTATTCCTACAAAAGCATACGCATCAATCGTTTCGAATCCCTCACATTTATTTATGAATTAAAACTTGAAGGAAAATAAAACGCTTTAGGTAATAACTTCCGTTACAGCCCCCGCCTTTGTATTAAATACACAGGCAGGCAAACTGTAACAATTTTATTTAAACATTAAAATTAACAATAAAAATAATAATATTTATTAGTAATTGTGCTTTTTTTTTTAAAATTTTATAACTAATTAAACACGTTCAATGTCAAGCCAATGGAATTTATTTATTTTTTTTAGGCGTATCGTTTATCAACAATAAATTCTCTAACGATAGTGGTCTAAATAAATATATACAATTTACATTTTTCTTTGTATTTTTTTTATACATTTTTAAATATCTTAATTCGTAAAGCTCTGTATCTGTATTTCTCTTAATTTAAAGCTGTAACGTTATTTTTTTAACATCGTTTATACAATTGTAGGTCAAAGGGAACTATCTAAATTACATAATAATTATCCCGTTAATACTGACAAAATATAGGAGTATATTATTATTGATTATCTCTATAGTTGGTATGGAAACTTTACAAGGGTTTATGACACACTATTGACTATTAATTCTTGGTATCAGATTTACCCCTGTAAAAGCGTCAAAGGTAGGTAAATATAAATAAATAGCACCTATTTATTATAAAAAAATATACAGGGTGCAGCTACACACTGTATAAAATCACTATATACTTTCTAGCATCTATAAAGCTTGTCCGAAATTATATGTACACCGGACTTAAATTTTGCCTAAATTTTATTTATTACAAAACGAGATGGACATTCCGTGAGTTGTCGCTTTCTTACTTTTGAATTTAAACCGTAAAATTCGAGAGCAATGAAGTTATGCCATGTAGGTACCGTATTTGATTCACAAGTAGTGTAAAATTTAGTAAATTTCATATTATTTAATAATAACTCTGTATAGGGAGTTTTTGTTTACGTTTAAAATTTACAGTAGATCAATGAAAGTTGTAGCAACTTTGAATCCATGATTCTCATTAACTATTCATTTGATCAAAATAATTTAAATGGGTTTTTAATTGATATTGACTTGATCTTCAGTTTAAATATGAACCGAGAAATTTAATTTAATAACTAAAGCATCTCCCTTAAGTTTTGAAAGACGACATTCAACGGAATCCATTTATACTAAAAATGTTTATAAGAGAATTTAAAATAATAACATTAACATAATTATTCAGTCTTAAATATTGGAAAAAAAGTGTTTGTTGTTAGGTAACGCATGCGAATTATATAACATAAAAAAAATCCCTGATATAAAAGTTGTTTGTTAAACTTTGTACAGTTGAAAACATACGTATTACTTAAAAACTAAATAACAAAAAAAAAACGTTTTTTTTTTTAAGTAATTATTTTACATAGGAATGGTGGTTTAAATACACTGTCATAAAGAAAAACTAAACATGAACCAAGCCCTAAGGTCACGCTCGCGTAATAAATATCTTGGTCCCAAAAATAAAACAAATTCAAATAAGCCTCATTTAGCACTGCAAAAACCTTCTTTGTTTATCAATTTACATAAAACACGTTACGTATGCCTTAAATTCCTATAGTCTTAGTCGTTATTTTTGCACGTGTGGCAGCACTGTTGCCTGTATTGGACTATTTTGCACAGGTCCAAGGATTTCACGTTAGGGCAAAACACTGAGAGATCCTTGCATCCTAAAATTTAAAAAAAAAACCTGAATTAATGCAATTACGTTTTACTTTACTGATTCAGTAAATAGTTTCACTCTATTTTATAATATGATTCAACCTGCACCGATACAATAGTCAACTGATCCAGGAGCTGAAGGTGAAAGATCCAAGCAGATCAAAAATAAGACAGATAATACAGTTAGTTCAGTAATGTAATAAAAAACAAGATCAAATTACAGATAGTAAAAAATTAATAGTACATTAAATGCTGAAAAATTTAATTTTATCTGAAAAAACAGATTTAGAATTAGTCAGAGTTTAACCCATTTATGGCCAGTGATGCGTATACGCAACACTGCACTAATGATTTATTTTTACAAAAAAATAGTGCTTTTTTCGCCTGAAATATGGGCTAGTACCATTGACGCAAGGTTGAACAAAAGTGACAGATTTAAATTTGAACCATTTTTTTCATTTGCTTTCTTGTACGAATTTTTTAAAAAGCCGGATTTTTTCTTATACCATGCTTGTCTTTGAAGTCTCCCCCCCCCCATTTATTTTTTGAACGGGTCAAAAAAAATTTTTGAAACTTGGCATAAGTAAATTGGTCTATAGATGGTATTTTTCACTGTAAACTAGGTAGTTGTAAATTCCTAGATGGCGGCTGGGCGACATCTTGAGAAAAAATTTTAAATAGAAAGGGGGGTCGTGTGGTACCTCATTTTAAAGGTCTCAATGAGTACTTTATAACCCTGAAATATTAGACCCATATCTTAACTCGTTTTAAAATGGCGGCCTAATAAAAAAGTATTTTTTTTATTTTAACGTTTTACATTCTTGTGATTTTTGAATAGGTAAAAATCAGTGTACAAAAATAAATGCGTCACTATTTTATTTTGACATAAAAACGACAGTTCTAAATGTCAAAATAACACATAAGCGCCATCTTGAATAAATGCATTAAATAGAAATCTTGTGTTACCTCATTTAAAAGGTTTTATTGAGTACTTTTAATATTTATTACATGGACTCGGTGGACTCCGTTTTGACCTGTCTAAAAGTAACAGGCAAAAAAACACACTGTTGCGATTTTATTAACGTTTTTAATAATAATATACAAATAATTTATAATTTTTGAATTTTGGATTTAAAGATTAACTTTTTGGTATCTAAAGACTTACTGAACCGCCCTCGTATGTCACATTTCACGTTAAAGGTTATTGAACATTATTTAGACATTCCAAAAACCAAATAGCTATTAAAAAAACTCGAAAAAAAATTTTGATATTTTTCCTTAACCAGTAAATTACTCTTGTATCGGCCATTGTTAGATATTGTTTAGTGTGTTTGGCAGTTTGAATTTATTGTTTTTTTCAAAATGGTTAATTCTCGTCCATTGGAGGAAAAAGTAGAAGCAATTTTTATTTATGGAGCAACGCGTAATTTTCATGAGACTGAAAGGGTTTTCAACGAACGTTTTCCTGATCGTCCTATATGCCGTAAATATTTAAGGGAACTTGTAAATAAATTTACAACTACTGGTACTGTCCAGGATAAAAAACGCCCAGGCCATATGTCTATTTCAGAAGAAAAGCAAGTCCAAATAATTGGCGAAATAATAGAAAATCCCCAACATTCTACTCCAACTGTTGCTGATATCTGTGAAGTTTCAACTTCGACGGCATGGAGAGTTTTAAAAAATAATAAGTTTCACCCGTACAAGATCCAAATGGTCCATCAACTGACTGAAGATGATCCTGACCGAAGAGTGCAATTCTGTGAAATTATGGCAGAGAGAGTAGAAAGGCAACCTACGTACGTGCGCAACATTTGTTTTAGCGACGAATGTACTTTTTTTTTAAATGGTAATGTCCACAGACAAAATTGTCGATATTGGAGTGATACCAATCCACACATTTTTCGTGAAACCCGATCTCAGTATTCGCAAAAAATCAATGTATGGGCAGGAATATTAGGGAATCATATCGTAGGGCCGCTGTTTTTAGAAGAAAATTTAACAGGTGAATTGTACTTAAATATGCTAGAAAATGCTATCGATCCTCTCATAACAGAAATTGTTGAGGCTAATGTACATGAATTTGACATGGAAATTACATTTCAACAAGATGGTGCTCCTCCGCATTTTGCCAGGAATGTGAGAAATTATTTAAATGATAATTATTTTGGTCGTTGGATAGGTCGTCGGGGTCCTATTGAATGGCCAGCTCAGTCACCAGATTTAACGCCGCTAGACTTTTTTTTGTGGGGATACCTAAAGCAAAAGGTATACGAAACAGAACCTGCCTCAATTTTTGAGCTACGACAAAGAATCACTAACATTTGTCAAAATATTGAGGCAGATGTATTTGAAAATGTTCGACGTGAATTTTCAGATAGGTTATTTATGTGTCAAGAGGTACAAGGAAATCATTTCCAGCATCTTTTAAATTAAATATTGTTTTTCTTTTAATAAATTGTTTATTTGCTAATTGTAAATTAGTATTTCATTGTATTCTATTAAAAACGTTAATAAAATTAATAAGTTACTTTTAGACAGGTCATTGAGACCTTTAAAATGAGGTACCACACGACCCCCCTTTCTATTTAAAATTTTTTCTCAAGATGTCGCCCAGCCGCCATCTTGGAATTTACAACTACCTAGTTTACAGTGAAAAATAGTATCTATAGACCAATTTACTTATGCCAAGTTTCAAAAATTTTTTTTGACCCGTTCAAAAAATAAATGGGGGGGAGGACTTCAAAGAAAAGCACTGTATATGGCCGCACATTTTTAAAAATCATATACTATTTAATGTTTTTATTTTCAAAGTTTTTTATTTTTTTAACACTAATTACATTCCATACTACACCATAAAATTGAAAACCGGGGCCTAGTTGAACCAGGGTTTTCCTAATTAGGTCATAAATTATGCTGTTGCGTTCTTGCATCACCGGCCGAATAACTGAAATTGCCTGTCACAAGTGTGTTTAGACAAGTCTAGCAATTAGTACCCCTTATCATGTAAAACCTCTTACTTTTGCTAAAAGATATAATAGAAAATCGAAAAAAGAAGTGTCAATCCCACAACCAGCTGTAATACATATGGGAAGAGTAGATTTGCATGATAATGGCGTGGCAAATTATAGAATCGGTGTGATGGGTAAGAAATGGTGATGGCCACTATTTAAAAATACAATAGACAGTACTCTTGTCAATTCCTGGAAACTCTATAACACGGTGAATCACAATAAAATGTCACAACTGAATTTTAAATCATTCATCGCCGTACGCTTATTATAAAAACAAAGAACTTTGTCGCTAGACCACAAGTGAAATGAGGGTTGATCACTCTGGACATGTAATCAGTAGGACTGACTCCCGAAGAAGATGTCATGTATGTAGAAGTCAAACAATTTATATTTGTGAGCGTTGTACTATTTATTTACACGCTGATTGGCAATATCACTTAACACTATAGGCCGTTGATGCGTTTACGCAACACCACTTATTTCAGAAAGTAGCAGATTTATTTCTTTTTTGATTTCACATATGTGTTTCTGTAATGTGTTTTCATAATTAAAATATAAGTAATTAATTAGTCAAATCATAACACTAAAGATCATTGAACCAGTTATATGGTCTAAATATTAACTCTTTTTTGGTCAATTTAGTGCCATAAGTGTTAATATGAAATACATTTAGTGGAATGCATAAAATGTACTACTGTACTTATCTATAAATATTTTTATTTGTTAATACTCTTGAGAATAATGAAATTTTGTTTAAAATTAAATGAGAACAAGGTGCATTAAAGAAACGATTTGCTGTCTTGATGTAAGGGTTTAAAAATGTGTCTATTAATTCTCTAATTGATTTAATTATATAGATATTAAAGCACTTTTCAAAATATTGAGAATTTGTGAAATTGTTAAAAAAATTTATTGAAGACCACAGGGGAAAAACGATCCAAGTCCGCCCGAACTCGACAAAGAACGGTCGAAGTCCACAATGTGTCCGCTTAAATCGTTTAAGATTCGTTATAGACCGTGAGGCCAGGAGACAAAAATGGTTCATGGTAGAATATGTAAGAAGAGCGTGAAATTAATCACTGTTAAATTTTGATAATCAATCCATAATTCTTTAAGAGCAACGTTCACCTTAATGTCAATGACTACCAACAAGTTCTGGCCTGAATTAGATAAAATGACTGAAGTGTAGTTCTAACTGGCCATCGAGATCATCCGATTCGAATACGTTAGACTTTTACTCATTCAGTGTGTTTTATTTACATTTAAAATAAGAAGTGATTAGGTATTAAATGATTTTTTACACACAGAAAAATCCCGATGGATTTTTTCACATTTTGTTGTGCAAAAAAAAATGTTTAATTTTAATACACAATTGTTAGATAATATCTCACAGTCCTGTATAAAAATTCTCAGGCATTTTGTATATGTTTTAATGTGTATATTTTATACAATTATTGCATATTAAATTAATACACCATAAGTGGATATTAATTATTAAGATAATGTGTATAAATATTCCACATTTTTTTTTTTAATTCAATGCAGTTTGGTAAAAAATCTAATAACCAAGTATATTTTTACTACAATTTTTAATTATTTTTTTATTCTGGCTTGTGTTGATTTTATTTACAATTGTGTAGAATAAAAACGATTCTTGCTAATAGCCCTTCACAATTATAGAATTTTAAACTATGTATTGTGTAGTTATAATACACAATTGTGTATAAAGGAGGACGCGCCCGACGCCCTTGCCTTTGCCGCTAGAACTTCGTTGTTAGCGTCAATGTTGCCAGATTCAATATTAAACAGTTGTAAAGGTATGCATCAAAATTTGCAGTCGATTTAAAGTTGTTAATTGAAAATGATTTAATAGGATATTTAAAAATAAGCCCAATCAGCATAAGTTCTTATTTTATTTATTTAAATAATATCGTGATAATAACACGCGTAAGGAAAAAGGAAACGTACATTTTTAATTGGCGGTGTAATCTTTAAGATACATTTGATGGCAGCATTGCTATCCCAGTGCCACAGGTGTTCAACTGTTCATTCTTCAGTCCTTCAATCAATCGGCCGGCATTAATTTGTTTTAAGGTTTTTTCGTTTCGTTAAGTGTTAAAATTGCATAAGAAAAAAATGGATATATTCGTTGAAGATAAACTTAAGGAGTGGGGTTTATTGGACCAACTCCAGGAGCAGTTTGTAGGTAGGTAATTAGGTAAGCACCATATTTTTTTTGCATTTATTGTATAACTTGGAATTTACTGGATATTTTGATGTTTAGTTTGATGACAGGTAGCTGGTACCTGTTTAGTTTTTCAGTGATAACTGATAACTTTACAGTAGAATAGATAAGTAGGTATACTTACTTTTTTTACATCTTTTTTATCTTTGTACCTATCCAATTTTAATGTAGAGGTCGGTTAAATTTGTAACCTTTATTGCATTTGTATTTCAATTTGTATTACAAAATGGTATCTACTTAATCATAGTTTGGATATGTTACTATGGTAATTAAACTATTATCAACAAACTAAAAACCTTTTAAAATTAAATTTTAAAAATTTCTTAAAAATTACCTAGGCTATTACTATTAAAACAAATAATTAAGATTTTTTTTTATTGGATAGGAAGGAAGGCTCCTGTAGATATATCGTGTCCACCAAGATCCCCTAAACTTACATGGAGCTACAAAGGAGGCAGTGTAAAATATCTATGAAAAAAACTTAGGTTTGAAACGATTGAAGAAAATATTTAATACTTTAATGTATTAATGGTGGAATTTTCGAAAATATTTCATACAATTAAATAAATTGTTAAAATAAGAAAACAGCTTTTTTTTATCCTGTTTTTCCCAGGCTCACTAGAATTTATTATTTTACAGATTTATGACGAAATTCTCTAAAATGTATTTTAAATTTTTAAACAATTTGTTTATTTTTTTTATACAAATATATTGATTATTTTTAAATTTTTATGAATATAAATACAAAACATTGTAATAAAAAACTCCAGTTCTTATGTTAATTTGATATACAAACCTAAAATAAGTAACCTACAATATATTTAAATTTATAAAACAATATATAGTATTATTATACACAATTTGTAATAAAATTTAATAGTTGAAATGAAAGAAAATAAAATATATTGTTAAAACAACCTACACTAACGTGTGTATTTAAAATGCACAAATTGTGTTTTTTTCCTGTACATACCATGTTAAAAAAACACTAAGAGTTTGCTTTTTTACTGAATAATTATATTAAATAAATATAAAATATTGTGGAATTTAAGTACACAAATAGTGTACTATATATACAATAAAATAAATCAAATTGATACACAATTTGTTGATTATAGAACCACAGTTGTTTAAACACAATAGCATAGAGAAATTCTACACAAATTGATTCTGTACCATTTCCAGAATCAAATTGTATGTAAAATCTATACAATTGTTGAATTTTTATTCACCTATTTTTAAGAGTGTACTTACCAACTGTGTTTTCACAAGGCGGCCCTTTACACGTTTTCCTAGCTAAGGGTCTTGGCACATTTTTACAGGCACTGCCGGCGTTCTTTTTGGTGCCGTACCAAACACAATGGAAAGTTCTATACTTTTCTCCTAGGGTGCCACATTTGGCGTTACACTAAAAACAATATTTATTTACAATAATTTTTCAGATATGAATAAGTTTAAACTGTAATTCAGCGGTAAGGAATGAGTTCTTAATAGAGGGTAGACTTGAAGTCAATCTAATGAAATAAAAAGACTTTGATACATTTTTTGCCTAATTTTTTAATTAAGTGTTTTTTCTAATTCATTGCACTTTGATTTCAGTTAAGCCACCCATAATGTCATTGTAACATGTCACTAACTTTTAACTTGATGAGAGAATAACGCTGCGTTAGCTCTTATCAGGAAAGGAAAACAGGTTGCTTACCTAAAAATATCTATTTTATGTTTGTAGTTTTCTGTATTAAGACCGCATTCCCATTTGCACTTCATAAGCCAAAACACACACAAAAGTCACCAAACCATCAGGAAATAAAGGCTTTTTAGTAAACTAATGTATTTTACCTTTGACCAACTGCCAACTTTCCACTTTCCAACACATTTTTCATTAAAACACTCCTGCCTGTGATGTGGTTTTTCATCAAAACGACATTGGCTGACGTCCAGCGTTAAGTTTCTCGCAATTTGACATTTGACGGTTCTTCGCTGCATCGCTACAAACAAATTTTGGCTCAGAACCCGTTAAACTATATGAAAAATTTAACAAAAACCTTTATTCAAGGAAAAACACTTGGAATTCTCGCACAATGTCCATTCGGTGACGGTCCAGTTCGGACACTCATCGAAACCGCATTTTCGAGTGGTTTTCGGTTTTTCGATGCCGGCATCTTCGCATAAGTTGTCGTCGGCGTATTGGGTACTGTTATGTAACTTTACGGTACATCTGAAATTAGTAAATTTTTATTTTATAATAGGTAAGAACTGTACCAGATCCTTAAAGTAATAAAAAAATAGACCATATTAAATTTCTCGTACAACAATTTTGAATCGACTAATTGAAGATATTTTAACATTACCAGAGTGTAGTAATGACAGTGTACATAGTGTCAAAGATACTCTTACGAGGACTGAGATTATTTATGTAAGATAGTTTGTGTGGTTTATGGAAGATGTAGTCACTGGGATAATGATCTATTTTCTAATGGATGGTTAGTGAATGCTGATCTAGTCGAGTCTTTCTTACCAGAAACCCTAAAATTTATTTCTTTATTAACGAAGTTAATCCAGGAAAAGTGTGCAAATTATCAAAATTTTGTTTTTTGAGGTAATAGGTTTATTATTAAAATAAAAAATATAATTTATTCAAAAAAAAAAAGTTTTGCTCAAAATTTTGATTAGTTTAAAAAAAAACGCTGAAATAGGTGTTCAAAAAGTCAAAATATTCTAGAAATACGTATATGGTAAATTTTCAAAACTATATTTTGTCCAGTTTTTGAAATATGGAAATTTTGCAAAATTTTCAAAATAAGTCACTTTTTTAAAAATATGTGTTTTTCTCAAAATTTAATTTTTTTTTTTTAAAACCCTGAAATAGGTGTCTAATAAAATTATTCCAGGAATACGTGTGCAAATTTTCAAATTTTTATTTTGGCTGGAATTTGAGTTACAATAAAATGAAAAAAAAATAAATTTATAAAATTTTTTCAATAATAATAATAATTTAACTTTATTAGCATACCAGCTACATATAAAAAAAAAACAAAAAAAATTAAGAAAATAAATAATAAAACCCTGAAATAGGTATGCGGTCAAATTATTTCCGGAATATCAAAGTCGGTGTTGATGTAATATTTTGTAGCCATTATACATGTAAAATTTTAACTTTCATTTTAAGCTCATAATTTTAACTATCCCATTTTATATTAGCAATTAATTTTAATTTTAATCATGGAATTGTATTTACAATTTTAAACTTTTTTATCTTTACCATTTTTAATCTAGGTTAGTTTTTATCACTTTTTAATGTTTGGTTTTACGTGCTTCTCAAGGTTTTTGTATTTGTTTTCTCCTTGCAGCCTTATGTATTTTGTAGTTTGTATATAAATTTTTTTTTTGATACCAGTTTCTTGTATGTAGCTATTATGCTAAATAAACGGTATTATTATTATTATTATTATTATTATTAATACATGTGCTTCAATTTTATTTTGTCAGATTTTTGAATTATGAGAATTTTATGAAATTTTTTGAAAAAAGTCACCATATTCTTGAAAAATCCACTTTTTGCTCAACACCTTGTAAATTTCTCAAAAAACACTGATATAAGTGTCTAATAAAATTAGTTTAGGAATACATGTGCTAATTTTCAAAATTCTATTTGGACTGGGTTTTTAGTTAGCAGTATTTTTAAAAATTTTCAAAAAAAAACACTAAATAACGTAATCAGTCACAGAGTTTAGGAATACGTAAGCAAATTGTCAAAATCTTATTTTGACAATATGAGTTACGGGCATTTTGTGAATTTTGTAAAAAAAATAATCACAAAAGTTTACCTTTCCTCAATAACCTGTACATCTTTTAAGAAACCTTGAAATATGGGTCCAATCAAATTATCGCATTTTTAAGAGCGAAGCTCTTATAATGTGCTCGTGAAGAATTGACAGATTTTAGGACTCGCGTCACATAAACGTTAATAACTTTGCTTCTATGGCGAATTTTTTTTTCTGATTTTCACCGTTATATGTGGGAAGGTTGAGGCTACGTGATGGTGTAGTTTTTTTTTTACCACGCTACCCGGAAGGGGCGGGCGGTTTGTGGAAAACAGACTGAGCCGAATTTTCTGAAACTCACTGATGTCAAAGCCCTTTATGAGAAGCAGTGCAGAAAGGGCGCTTTTTAAAAAAAACCCATTGGAAGTGGGATTTTTTTGTGAATGAAATTTGAACTTTTTGCACGGTACCTCGCGGACTTAAACAATTGTAGGGCCTTACCGGTAACCTTCATGATGATGCGAATAAAACAGCCCTTTTCTACATGAATGTAGCTATCTTTTTTGTTAAAATAATTTTTTTCAAAAAGCAACTGCTTCCAAGATAAACGAGCGCAAACGTAAATTTTTTTTTTCAAAAAAAAAAGTGAATTTTTTGAGAAATAATTTTTTTTCTACTAAAAAATTTTTTTTTTAGTTTTTTTTTGTTTACACTTCTTGAAAGCATAATCCTTTAGGATTAAATAGAGGTATTAATCATGTCGCTAGGTATTATACAGGGTGAGCTGTGTTAACAAATATAAACCCCTCTTTGAGCCTTTTTTTGACCAATTTTTTATATTTTTCTTAATAACTCTTTAATGGCGGCACCTAGAGATTTCAAACTTTCAGCGTTTTAAGAACTTTTTAAAAGCTATTTTTCAACATAGTCTACAGTCTTCTACGTAGAGCGGTTTTTGCTCTACACCTTTTTTTAACTTTGACGCTTAATACCGGCATATCTATGATACCTAAGAAAACCATTTTTTTTCTGAAATCACCGGACACTATCTGGCTATAAACCACTAAAAACCGTTTTTCTCCAAATGTTACCGCTGTTCCGCAAGGCGCTGTTATTTAAGAAAAACCCCAAAAAATAAGCCGTTCCAATCAACCAGTCATACCGTCGACACCACGGGAGCCAACGCATGGTACAATATAGTTAGCGGTCCAGCACCCAATTTTAAAGCATACGGACGACGTCACTATCGAGTCGCACATGGCCAGATGACGTAATCGCGGGGTTTTCGGTATCGTGGCGGCAAATTCAAGTTTGCGCTACGAGTTAGACTAGGAAAAACGGTTTGAGAGAAGGATGGAGGATGTCTGGCAACAATTATAAACGCGTCGTGTTCGTCTTGTGACGTCATGAGTTATTTTATTAATGAATATTATTAGTATTACGGGACAATTTTACGCGATTTCTTGATAAATTACTAGGATAAATAAAATGAATATAAATATTAATAAATATATAGAGGGTATTGATATTATGGAACATTTATAAGGATAATAATAGTATATAAATAGAATTATGCGGAGGGTTTTAAGGTTGAAGGCATAAATAAGGAAAATATTATTTATAATAATAGTAATATTAATCTACAGGGTGTTTTAAGGTTTAAAAACATTTACAAGAAAGATATTATTTATATTAATAGTAAAAGCAGCATAAAGGTTAGGACAAGGTATAAATACCTGGAAAAAAATAATAGTAATAATAGTTTTATTTCAGTTAAAATTCCTTTAGTGGGTGTTGCTAAATTGGTAATAAATTTATATTAATAGTTTATCAATTTAGAAAAAAAAGACATTGATGCGGTGTCAAAAAAAGGTGTATTTTTTGTATTATTTTACTATATTACTGATATCACGGCTTTTATAGCTTCAATTCAATAAGTTGATATATTTCTTTATTCGTTTTTTTTTCCTTTAAATTTTTTTTATTTTATTATAATTGCCTTTTAAAATAAAAATTAAAAAAAAAACAAGAAGCAAACCACTTTTTCCTATCCTAATACATTGCTTCTTATGGTACCTGATCTTTCTCTTTAGATTGTGACACTCGTATAAATCGTGGAAAAATTTGTCATAAAGCTTTTTTACTAGTTTTTGAATGAACTCTAACTAGAAAAAAAAAATTTTGAATTCGGAGCATATTTTGAAAAAATGGTCATTTTGGCCCCGGATTTTGTTCGAAAATCGAAAAATGCAAAGAAATAGGTTTTCCGTTCGTTTTAGAGTCAAATCGGTAATAATCTTTTTTAAAGGTACTCTGAAGTAGTAAAGGATAGAAAAATAAAAAATTGAAATTTTTCCATAGGGCTAATGATAATTCAATATTTATGTTTTATAGTTTTTTTCAATTTTCTCCGATTCTATGATAGTTAGAACCGATTCGTTTTGACATACGGATACCTCGTAATATTCCTAAGAACTTTTGTTGGAAGCAAAAAGTTCTCAGACTTACAGTTAATTTAGAAAAAAATAAAAATAATTTTTTTGAAATTTTTCGTGGGTATACAGGGTATTCGATTTTCGACCAAAAAAAATTATTTTTTTAATGGGTTTTTTTACAGGAAATTGTTAGTTTAGGACTTACTTTAAAATTTGTCAATAATCATTTAAGGAAAAAAAAATTGTACGGTAGAAAAAAACCAGTTTTCTTTTGTTTTTTTCCACTTTTTTACTTATATCTCGGCTTCTATAGCTTCGATTCAATTCGTTTATGGTTTTTTTTATTTCTTATATTATATTTTTCTCATTAAGCTTTTTTACTAGTTTTTGAATGGTATTTAACTAGAAAAAAGAAATTTTGAATTCAGAGCATATTTTGGTCAATGCTCATTTTGACCCCAAATTTTGTTCGAAAATCGAAAAATGCCAAGAAATAGGTTTTCTGTTCATTTTAGAGTCAAATTGGTAATAACCTTTCTTAAAGGTATTCTGAAGTAGTACAGCATTGAAAAATAAAAAATTGAAATTTTTCCATAGGGCTCTTGATAATTCGATATTTATGTTTACTAGTTTTTTTCAATTTTCGCCGATTCTATAATAGCTAGGACCAATTCGTTTTGACAGACGAGTACATCCTAATACTCCCAAGAACTTTTATTTGATATAAAAAGTTGTCAGAGTTATAGTTTATTTATAAAAAAATAAAAACCATTTTATCGAAAATTTTCGTGGGTATACCCTTTTCGATTTTCGACCAAAAAAAAATAATTTTTTTATTGGGCTTTTTTACTGGAAATTGTTAGTTTAGGGCTTACTTGGAAATTTGCCAATAATCATTTTAGAAAAAAAAATGGTACGGTGGGAAAAAACCAGTTTTCTATTGTTTTTCTCACATTTTTATTTATATCTCGGCTTCTATAGTTTCGATTCAATTGGTTTTTGGTTTTTTTTATTCCTTATTCTCCTCATGTCAATTCTTTTTATATCTTAGCTTTCAAAAATAAATTTGAACAAAAAAAAATCGACATAAAAACACGGTTGTCTTATTCCAATACCCTAATAAATGGGACCCTATTTTTCCTTTATCTTGTGGCACGTATAAATCGTGGAAAATGTATTTATTAAACTTTTTTACTTAATTTTGAATGGCCTTTAAAGTAAAAAAATAAATTTTGAATTTGGAGCATAATTTAAAAACGTAAATGAAATAAAATTACTAAATATATATTACTAATATATATAAAAATTTTTTAAAATAACTGGTCCCCAAGGACCAAAGTACCACGCGAAGCGTCTACTTGTTAAATTAGGTGCTATAAATTAACTTGGTTATTTATTCAGAATAGCTCTGACTTAGACTATAAGAAAAATAAATGAAATAATTTTAATGGAAATAAATATATAATTACAAATATTCCAAATAAATAAGTCTGGATTTACAAAAGAGACTTACCTACAACTCCGTTTCTGTAATCCAGCACCACCGCAAGTTTCCGAGCAACCGGACCAATCGGACAACGTCCACTCGAACACCAGGTTCTCCTTGGTACCTTTTCCAAGGACAACATCCTGGACCTCATCAGACGATGCCGTGGCAACCATCGTTTGATCGGTGGTGGGTGGGATCTGATGGGTGTTTACCGGAAATGTGACCATGCGATGCCCGCGTGATTGCAAGGGTTCGAATTTAAAAATCGGAAACGGCCACAAATCCTATATTTGGAAAAACGTAATAATATAACAAATGTATCCAATCGAATCAAAATGGTTACCGAGTTATATAATAAAACGGTCGCGGGTGAACTTTTATCGGATTTTCGGGCGAAGCGTTCTTTATATTCGGATATTTCGGGAAACTTTCCAGACTTTTGGAATATTAAAGTGTCATTTCTCGGACAAATAATCTTGTTTCGTTCTCCCTCCCCATTTTCATATGGCGGGTAAAAAACTCATTTTCGGTATGAAAAACACGAGTACAGTTTTTCAAGATGAATCAACATTTTGTTGATTTTAACTTAAATTAGACCCAGTAAACAATATCTTCATTAGAAATTAAGTTTTCCCTAAAAGGGTCCTCATTTATATAATTATAGGGCATTTTACTTGTAAACTAATAATAGAATTATCAAGGGATCATCAACAAACAAGCCCAATTGCCGAAGCCGTAACTTTCCCAAAGAGTGAGTTCTTACAGGCAGTTAAAGTGTCTTAAATACTTAAAAAAGCCCCTCAAACACTTTCAAGTGCTTAGACGAGAGTTAAGAAGATTTAGAAATCCCTTATAGATAGTCAAAGTACCTCAAATAACTAGAATAAATTTTCAGATTACTCTTAAGTACCTGTAAGAGATTTTAGAAGTCTTATGTTATGTTATCTTATGTCTTACAGATAGTCAAAGTGCCTTAAATTACTGTAATGGATTTTCAAATACACTCAAGTGCCTGAATAAAATTTTTAGAAGATTAAGAAGTCTCTTACAAGCAACTAAAGTGCCTCAAATGCCTCGACGAGATTATCAGATACTCTCAAGTGCTTGAAAGAGACTTAAAAAGTCTTAGAAGTCTCTTACATGCAGCTAAAATGCCTCAACTACTTGAAAGAGGCTCTCAGATACTCTCAAATATCTGGAAAAGATTTAAGACGACTTGAAAGTTTTTTACAGGCAGTCACAGTGCCTCAAATGCCTGGAATAGATATTTAAATATTTTCAAGTGTCTGGAAAAGACTTAAGAAGACTTAGAAGTTCCTTACAGGTAGTCAAAGTGCCTCAAATGCTTAGAAAAGACTTTAAGATACTCTCTAGTGCTTAAAAGAGACTTAAAAAAAAATTAGAAGTCTTTTACAGGTAGTTGAAGTGCTTCAAATACTTAACAGAGACTCTCTACTTTAAAATGTCTGAAAGAGACTTAAAACTTTAAAAGTATGCGAGGTCCTCCTTTAAGATACTAATGAAACGAAAGCAAATAAAAATGAAAAATTAAGAAAGAGTATAGAAAAACAAAAATATCTCAGAAAAATGATGATAAAAAGAAACCTAAAAAAATATAGGTTTTAAAAATGAGGATTAATCACCTCAATTAAAAAAAAAAAATTCTAAGTCCTATGTATTATATAAAGAAAACGTGACAAAAGATTAAAAGACTGTGAGGTCTTTGAGCCTACGAATTTAATAACTTTCATACACCCATTTATAGAGGAAAATGCTAGAGGTAGAAGAATCTATGGTAAGCAGAAAAAAACAAAATAGATTTTCAGATACTATCAAGTGCTTGAGAGAGACTTAGGAAGACTTAAAAGTCTCTGACAGGCAGTCAAAGTGCCTCAAATACCTGGAAGGAAATTTCAGATCCTCTTAAGTACTTGGAAGAGAGTTAAGAAGATTTAGAAGTCTCTTACAGATATGCAAAGCGTCCTAAATAGTTTGAAAAGACTCATAGATACTCTCAAATGCCTGTAAGAGACTTAAGAAGATTTAGAAGTTTCTTACAAACAGTTAAAGTGCCCCAAATGCCTGGAATAGATCTTCAAATATTTTCAAGTGCCTGGAAGAGACTTGAGTAGACTTAAAAGTCTTTAACAGGTAATTGAAGTGCCTTAAGAGTCTGAAAAAACTCTCAGATATTCTGGAATGCCTAAAAGAAATTTAAGAAAGTCTCTTACAGGCAGTCGAAGTGTCTCAAATACCTGGAAAAAATTTTCAGATACTCTCAAGTGCCTGAAAGAAATTTAGGAAGACTTAGAAGTCTCTGACAGGCAGTTAAAGTGCCGCAAATGCCTGGAAAGAAATCTCAGATACTTTTAAGCACTTGGAAGAGAGTTAAGAAGATTTAGAAGTCTCTTACAAGCAGTTAAAGTGCTCCAAATGCTTAGAATAGAACTCTTAATATTTTCAAATGCCTGGAAGAGATTTAAGTAGACTTGAAAGTCTTTTACATGTAGTTGAAGTGCCTTAAATGCCTGGAAAAATTTTTCAGATAATTTCAAAATCTCTTAAAGAGAGCAACATAATTTAAATGCCTGGAAAAAAATTCTCAGATACTCTTAAATGCTTAAAAGGGATAGGCAGTCAATATTTAAATACTTGAAAGAGACTCAAATTTTCTAAAATGTCAGGAAAAGAATTGCGATTTAGAAGTTTCTTACAGACAGTCAACGTGCCTCAAATGTTTGGAAACGATTCCTAAATATTCTCAAGTGCTTAGAAGAAACCAACCTGAAAAGGCTTAGAAGTCTTTTACAGGCAGTGAAAGAGCCTTAAATGCTTTAAATAGACACTCAGATTTTTCCAAGTACGTCAAAGAGACTTAGAAAGACTTAAAAATCTCTTACAGGTATCTTAAGTGCCTGGAATAGATCTTCAAACCTTTTGGAGTGCCTGGAAGAGACCTAAGAAGACTTGAAAGTCTCTTACAGGCAGTCAAAGTGCCTCAAATGCCTGGAAGAAAGTTTTAGATACTCCTAAGTGCTTGAAAGAGATTTAGGAAGAACTCGAAGTATCTTACAAGCAGTTAAAGTACCTTAAATACCTGCAATAGATCTTCAAATACTCTCAAGTGCCTGGAAGAGACTTAAGTAGACTTGAAGGTCTTTTACAGGTAGTTGAAGTGCCTCAATAGTCTGAAAAAACCGTCAGATACTCCGAAACGCCTAAAAGAAATTTAAGAAAGTTTCTTACAGGCAGTCAAAGTGCCTCATATACCTGGAAAATATTCTCAGGTATTTTCAAATAATTATGCAAGACTTTCGGATATACTTAAATACCCAGAAGAGACTTTAGAAGATTTAGAAGTCTCTTAAAGACAGTCAAAAAACCTCAACTTCTTGGAAAGAATTCTCGGATAATCTTGAGTATTTGGAAGAGAGTTAAGAAGGCTTAGAAGTCTCTGACAGGCAGTTAAAGTGCCTCAAATGCCTGGAATAGAACTCTAAATATTTTCAAATGTCTGGAAAAGACTTAAGTAGACTTAAAAGTCTTTTACATGTAGTTGAAGTGCCTTAAATGCCTGGAAAAATTTTTCAGATAATTTCAAAATCTCTTAAAAAGAGCAACGTAATTTAAATGCCTGGAAAGAATTCTCAGGTACTCTTAAATGCTTAAAAGAGACTTTACGAGCAGTCAATATTTAAATACTTGAAAGAGACTTAAATTTTCTAAGATGTCAGGAAAAGAATTACGATTTAGAAGCTTCTTACAGACAGTCAACGTGCCTCAAATGCCTGGAAGAAAGTTTTAGATACTCCTAAGTGCTTGAAAGAGATTTAGGAAGAATTCGAAGTATCTTACAAGCAGTTAAAGTACCTTAAATACCTGCAATAGATTTTCAAATACTCTCAAGTGCCTGGAAGAGACTTAAGTAGACTTGAAGGTCTTTTACAGGTAGTTGAAGTGCCTCAATAGTCTGAAAAAACCGTCAGATACTCTGAAACGCCTAAAAGAAATTTAAGAAAGTTTCTTACAGGCAGTCAAAGTGCCTCATATACCTGGAAAAGATTCTCAGGTTGTCTCAAATTATTATGAAAGACTTTCAGATACTCTTAAATGTCCAAAAGAGACTTTCGAAGATTTACAAGTCTCTTAAAGACAGTCAAAAAACCTCAACTTCTTGGAAAGAAGTCTCGGATAATCTTGAGTATTTGGAAGAGAGTTAAGAAAACTTAGAAGTCTCTGACAGGCAGTTAAAGTGCCTCAAATGCCTGGAATAGAACTTCAAATATTTTCAAATGTCTGGAAGAGACTTAAGTAGACTTGAAAGTCTTTTACATGTAGTTGAAGTGCCTTAAATGCCTGTAAAAAACATTCAGATAATTTCAAAATCTCTTAAAAAGAGCAACGTAATTTAAATGCCTGGAAAGAATTCTCAGGTACTCTTAAATGCTTAAAAGAGAATTTACGGGCAGTCAATATTTAAATACTTGAAAGAGACTTACATTTTCTAAAATGTCAGGAAAAGAATTACGATTTAGAAATTTCTTACAGACAGTCAACGTGCCTCAAATGTTTGGAAACGATTCTCAGATATTCTCAAGTGCTTAGAAGAAACCTGAAAGGCTTAGGAGTCTTTTACAGGCAGTGAAGGAGCCTTAAATGCTTTGAAAAGACACTCAGATTTTTCCAAGTACGTCAAAGAGAATTAGAAAGACTTAAAAATCTCTTACAGGTATCTTAAGTGCCTGGAATAGATCTTCAAACCTTTAGGAGTGCCTGGAAGAGACTTAAGAAGACTTGAAAGTCTCTTACAGGCAGTCAAAGTGCCTCAAATGCCTGGAAGAAAGTTTCAGATACTCCTAAGTGCTTCGAAGAGATTTAAGAAGAATTAGAAGTCTCTTACAAGCAGTGAAAGTACCTCAAATGCCTGGAATAGATCTTCAAATCATTTCAAGTGCCTGGAAGAGACTTAAGTAGATTTGAAAGTCTTTTACAGGTAGTTGATGTGCCTCAAATGTCTGAAAAAAACGTCAAATACTCTGAAATGCCCAAAAGAAATTTAAGAAAATTTCTTACAGGCAGTCAAAGTGCCTTATGTACCTGGAAAAGATTCTCAGGTTTTCTCAAATAATTATGAAAGACTTTCAGATACTTTTAAATGTCCAAAAGAGACTTTAGAAGATTTACAAGTCTCTTAAAGACAGTCAAAAAACCTCAACTTCTTGGAAAGAATTCTCGGATAATCTTGAGTATTTGGAAGAGAGTTAAGAAGACTTAGAAGTCTCTGACAGGCAGTCAAAGTGCCTCAAATGCCTGGAAGGAAATCTCAGATTTTTTTAAGCACTTGGAAGAGAGTTAAGAAGATTTAGAAGTCTCTGACAGGCAGTTAAAGTGCCTCAAATGCCTGGAATAGAACTTCAAATATTTTCAAATGTCTGGAAGAGACTTAAGTAGGCTTGAAAGTCTTTTACATGTAGTTGAAGTGCCTTAAATGCCTGTAAAAAACATTCAGATAATTTTAAAATCTCTTAAAAAGAGCAACGTAATTTAAATGCCTGGAAAGAATTCTCAGGTACTCTTAAATGCTTAAAAGAGACTTTACGGGCAGTAAATATTTAAATACTTGAAAGAGACTTAAATTTTCTAAAATGTCAGGAAAAGAATTACGATTTGGAAGCTTCTTACAGACAGTCAACATGCCTCAAATGTTTGGAAACGATTCTCAGATATTCACAAGTGCTTAAAAGAAACCTGAAAAGGCTTAGAAGTCTTTTACAGACAGTAAAAGTACCTTGAATGTTTTGAAAAGACACTCAGATTTTTCTAAGTACGACAAAGAGACTTAGAAAGACTTAAAAAATTCTTATAGGCATCTTAAGTGCCTGGAATAGATCTTCAAACCTTTTGAAGTGCCTGGAAGAGACCTAAGAAGACTTGAAAGTCTCTTACAGGCAGTCAAAATGCCTCAAATGCCTGGAAGAAAGTTTTAGATACTCTTAAGTACTTGGAAGAGATTTAAGAAGAATTAGAAGTCTCTTACAAGCAGTTAAAGTACCTCGTATGCCTGAAATAGATCTTCAAATACTCTCAAGTGCCTGGAAGAGACTTAAGTAGACTTGAAGGTCTTTTACAGGTAGTTGAAGTGCCTCAATAGTCTGAAAAAACCGTCAGATACTCTGAAACGCCTAAAAGAAATTTAAGAAAGTTTCTTACAGGCAGTCAAAGTGCCTCATATACCTGGAAAAGATTCTCAGATTTTCTCAAATAATTATAAAAGACTTTCAGATACTTTTGAATGTCCAGAAGAGACTTTAGAAGATATAGAAGTCTTTTAAAGATAGTTAAAACGCCACAAGTTCTTGGAAAAAATTCTCGGATAATCTTGAATACTTGGAAGAGAGTTAAGAAAACTTAGAAGTCTTGTATAGGCAGTTAAAGTGTCTCAAATACCTGAAATATACCTTTAAATATTCTCAAATGTTTGGAAGAGATTTTCCAAGATTTACAAATCTCTTGCAGGCAATCAAAATGCCTCAAATGCCTGGAATAGATTTTCAAATCTTCTCAAGTTTCTGGAAGAGACTTAAGTAGTCTTGAAAGCCTTTTACAGGTAGTTGAAGTGCCTTAAATGCCTGGAAAAAACCTTTAGATAATCTCATAATCTCTTAAAGAGAGCAACATAATTTAAATGCTTGGAAAAAATTCTCAGGTACTCTTAAATGCTTAAAAGAGACTTTACAGGCAGTCAAAATTTAAATACTTGAAAGAGACTCAAATTTCCTAAAATGTCAGGAAAAGAATTACGCTTTAGAAATTTCTTACAGACAGTTAAGGTGCCTCAAATGTTTGGAAACGATTCTCAGATATTCTCAAGTGCTTAGAAGAAACCAACCTGAAAAGACTTAGAAGTCTTTTACAGGCAGTAACAGTGCCTTAAATGCTTTGAAAAGACGCTCAGATATTTTCAAGTACGTTGAAGAGACTTAGAAAGACTTAAAAATCCCTTACAAGTATCTTAAGTGCCTGGAATAGATCTTCAAACCTTTTGGAGTGCCTGGAAGAGACCTAAGAAGACTTGAAAGTCTCTTACAGGCAATCAAAGTGTCTCAAATGCCTAGAATAGAAATTTAATTTTTAATTAATAATTTTTAATATAGATTTGAAGTTGAAGAGAAGGTTCTAGGTCGAAGGTATAGTTTTTATCAATAAAGGGTTTTCAAAAATATAACCTCACTTTCTCTCTACTTGTTTAATTCATTATAGTGTGACGCCAAGTCTTGATTTAAGACTTTTTTAGATGACTAGAGTACAAACAAACATGCAAACAAAATGACAGTTAACATAATTGCAGAACTTAAAATATTAATTATACTGCTTTTTGTAGCTATTTTAGGATTTTTTATAATTTTTTACTTTTTTAAACATTTTTTACATTTTTTTTTAATGTAGATAGATTTTTTAATGATCTTTTTTTTTAAATTGTATTAATCTGTATATATTGTAGATAATCTATTCTATTTATTTATTTTTTTTTAATTTGTTTTGTTTTTCTTTTTTTTAATTGTGTTTTGTTTGTATTTTTGTGTCTTTTTTGTTTTACAGCTTTGTCTACAAATTGTAACAATTTTTTGACAATAAAGCATTGATTGATTAATTAACAAATAACAAATAAAATAAGTAAAGATAATGTAAGGCTTAATTTTTGGAAACTCTTTATTTATAAAAAATTATAATTTTTGATTTTTTACAGTTTTCCAGGATCCCAATACGACTAAAGATTTCTTGACCCAACTTACATTAGACCCAAATAATATGTTTATCAAAAATTAAGAAGTATTCCTTAACAAAATTTAGTTAATCACCCGAAACTATGCCCCTTGCTTATAAGTTTACAATGTATTTAAATGAAGACTCTTGTAAACTATTAATAGGGTCAGCTGCAACAAACAAGGGCCAAATTGCCAAGGGCCGGACTTTCCCCAAGAGTAAGTGAGTGAGTGAGTGAGTAACTCTAACCTGTAACTTCGTGATTAACGCGAACAAGTTTCCGAACGTCGACGTAGGTCGGGTTGCGGAGCTGCGTGCCGACTCCGCCCCACCCCCGTCCCTATTCGGGGTGTTGTGAAACTCTGATGAGCTCGACGGCAAGTTGGAAACTTTGTCCTTTGACGCGAGTAGGAAAAAGAAAGAAGATGGTTAGTCGGTTAGTTAAGAAGAGAGAGAAAGATTTATTTTATGGGAATGTTTTAATGTGGTTAATATAGAAAAAGTAGAATTTTATAGATTGATACTCTGCATTTGATTACCTTTTTATTATCGGAGTTTTCGGTGGTTTTTGCACCGTTAGCGTGGGTTTCCAGAGTGAGGCTCGAAGACGGTGAAGTGGGAGTGAACAATCTAAAAAAATATATTTGCATTATTAGAGTGTATTAAGACCCACTTAGTAGCTTAGTGAGTTCCAAGGTACGATAGAAATATTCAAAAGTTGATTTTCCTAGTAGAATTTTTGTTAGCTATTTATAAACTTACATTAAATTATAAGCAAAATAAAACTCACTTGGCAGATCCAAAGAAACTTGTAGAAAATAATATATTAATTTTGAATGATGGTAAATTTTTATTTTTTCTTAATTCCGAACTAAATTGAACGTTTTCAATGTAGTACCGTTGATTGTCAATATTATTCAATCAACGGTAGTATTAATTTTATTTATTTTAGCGGCAAGTCAGGAATCCATGAAGCACCGTCGTTTTTCCTTTAACTTAAGGCTTATTGCCTATGCACTTCTGCTACATTTTAATGCATACTTAAGAAAGAAACTTGGCATAGTTAAATACAGTAAAATTATTATATTAAGCTATTTGCAACGTAGAGACAAAATAAGAACACCAAGTATCGATATCAAAATTTTTTATATCCCGGAGGTTAGATGTTTCGCTTAAAATAAAGCCTCATCAGACCTTATAAACTATTAGTACCTAAGCTAACCTGCTTTAAGTACTTTGTACTTTATATTCAAAGCAGGTCATCTCGTGAGAGTACTACTAGTTTCAAGCTTCTAATAAGTTTTGGCATTGAAAATTTGATCAAATTTATGCTTCATATGTATCCAGTTCGTTTATTTATATGAATTTTTATGTATTACAAGTCACAGCTCCTCGCAAGTATATCGCAGCCTTATTTTCATATTAATTTTTTTGACGTGTTAAAAAATGTTTTATTAAATATTAAAGGAATTAATAAAGTTTGGAATTTTAACGGAATTATTAAAATATCTAAAAATTAAAAATTACTTGCTAAAACATGTAGATAACTCCAACTTGAAACCAAGATTTTTGGATAATCTTGGATTAGTAATTAGTGAACTGAACTTTGAATCCCACATTTTGACCCTTTAAAATAAAATCATATCTGAGTGCTTTGCACTTCAAATGTTGGCAATTGAACTTGGATTTCTTATATAGTTTAGTTTATTTTGCTCTTATCGAGTCACGATGAAAGTATGGGTTCTGTTTTTGGGAAATGTTTAATATTACCTTATTGAACTCTATGTATTGTTGAGATAAATGTGAAAAATTATCCCAGAGTTTGAAAAAATAAAAGAAAAACCTAAAACAAAAATTTCAATTCTTACAGAAAGTGCATTTAACTGCCTGGTATAAGAAGATAACATCTCTTCTGAACATTTTAGCCTAGTTTTCCCTAAAGAGAAAAAAGCATTTTCTGAATGAATTAAATGATTCTTTTAGGAAATAGCTATTGCCTAGAGTACAGTGTGTCCCATTTTGGATGAGACTGCAGGGTATCTCTGTCATTTTTTAAGATAGAGCTTTGCGGTTTTCGCGACCCTGTATCACTTTTTTGTAAAACTTTTAAAGCCACAAACAGAAATATTCTAACTACTTTTGTTCCTGAAATACAGGGTGAAAACGAAAATGTTCACTTTTGGAGATGTTATTATTTCTCAGGCCCTGTATAAGATAGAATAAAAATGAAAACTGCTTATAATAGATATTTTTACATAAAAGTCAGTGGCGTATTTAATTTTTTTTTCTAATGCACTGTTTTTAAGATTGGGCACAAACTTGGTATTTTTTAAATGGAACACCCTGTATATTTTAACGTCAAATTTTTGCATTTTTTTTTCTGAATACATTGATGTATCACAACCTATTCTTTAGTAAATTTTAGCTTCAAAAATCAGAAAAATCCATATTTATTTTTGTTTTTAATAGTAGGCCATGAATTCTTACACACATGCATTTAATTATTACTTTTTTAAAACGCCATGTGATTTAAACCTGTTTATTTAACTATATTTTAAACATTAACTTAAAATATTAATATAAACATAAAAATGTTAAAAACAAAAAAAATATATCGGACCAGGTTTAACATTAAAAACTAATTAGTAATTACAAGATTCAAATTAGAAAATTAATTACAAAAACCAAAAAAAAAACAACAAATATAAATTTAATAAAACTGTTCAATCTGCTGTCCATTTTGTTTTATACAAAAATCACATACAGTCTGTATTCGTCTTAAGGCATTTAAAATTATAAAGGGTTGCCTTTGGAAGTTTATGAATGCTTCTTCAGTTGTCGGTCGGAGTTCATTTATATTATTATGCCGATTTGCATAAATTTTATTTTTTAAGTACGACCATACAAAAAAGTCCAAAACACTTAAGTCCGGTGACCTCGGGGGCCATCTGATTGGCCCGTGTGTGCTAATCCAACGTCTATCAAAATGGGCACTTAAATATTCTCTAACTACCCTTGAATTATGAGCGGGCGCTCCATCTTGCTGGAAATATATTTGATGTCGCTGGGCTAAAGGTATGTCCTCCAGCAACTCTGGCAAATTATTTTGCAATATATTTAGATATCGTTGGGCAGTTAAGCTACCCTCAAAAATTGTATATACAATTTTAGTGCCCAATACAAAACAGGAAACACTAAAACCAAATCGGCCTTGTTGCTGTCGTTCAAAAGTAATATGTTGGTTTTCTTGAAACCAATGTCTGGTATTTTGCCTATTAAATATGCTACTACTGCTTATATGGGATTCGTCAGACCATATTACCTTTTTTACAAAATCCGGATCTTCATTAGTTTTGGTTAAAAACCAATTAGAAAATTCCAGTCGTTTAAACGGATCGTCAGGATGCAATTCTTGAATAATATTTATCTTATACGGTTTAAATTTATGCTTTTTTAAAATTTTTTGCACTTTTGTTTTGGAAACTCCTATCTCTTCCTCTATCTTTCTACAGGAAATTTGGGGTCTTGCTTCCACACACGCTAAAACATTAATTTCGCCAGCTTCATTTCTATCAACATGGGGTTGCCTAGGTTTTGAATAGCAGCCATAATTTAAAAGATTAGATTTTAACCGGAATACCGTAGCATGAGATGGCTGACGTCTTTCTGGAAACCTAATAAGATCTTTTTTATTTTTTGAATTTTGTAACAAAATAAAATAAGCTAGAGCTTTACCTATTTAAATATAATTGCTGCGCCGCTTCGACATTTTCGTTAGAAAGGTTTAAACATTTTATAATATCATACTTTTCAAAATTTTGGAATTCCATATTTTCACCGTCAGCCATCATTATTGATATGTATTGAGTCTGTTTGTGACTTAGTTTCCATGAATGCAATAAACAAAACATTTTTTTATGCATGTGTCAAAGAATTCATGGCCTACTATTAAAAAAATAAACATAAATATGGATTTTTCTAATTCTTTGAGCTAAAATTTATCAAAGATTAGGTTGTGATACATCAATGTATTCAGAAAAAAAAATGCAAAAATTTGAGGTTAAAATATACAGGGTGTTCCATTTAAAAAATACCAAGTTTGTGCCCAATCTTAAAAACAGTGCATTGGGAAAAAAAATTAAAAACGCCACTGACTTTTATGTAAAAATATTTATTATAAGCAGTTTTCTTTTTTATTCTATCTTATACAGGGCCTGAGAAATAATAACATCTCCAAAAGTGAACATTTTCGTTTTCACCCTGTATTTCAGGAACAAAAGTAGTTAGAATATTTCTGTTTGTGGCTTTAAAAGTTTTACAAAAAAGTGATACAGGGTCGCGAAAACCGCAAAGCTCTATTTTAAAAAATGACAGAGATACCCTGCAGTCTCATCCAAAATGGGACACAGTGTAAATTCAATAATTTAAAAAAAACATAAAAACCAATATCTTACAGGAAATTGACGTTATAATTTTTTTTCTGGATCAGTTAATTTTTAACCCTAAAAAAAACTTACATTGAAAAAGTTGCCTGGACATAAAATCTTTCTTTTATTTCCTCTTTTTCCAAGCACACATCATGTAACTAAAGGCAGATGTAAAGTATATTTCTGCCACAAAGAATGCAGAGATTTAATGCTACCAATTCCTCACGCATCATTTATTAAGAAGTCTATAATTTACGAGAGCATTAATATTAACATTAACATTTGCCATGATATTTGAAAAGATTTACTTTCCTCAAACTGTTTAGAAGAGTTTAAATAATTATGTCTCTTATCTTATTTCTTTTAGTATTTTTATTTTTACTACCTTACTAATTTTTGTTTGGCCAGACGCTATGTATAACATTTATTTGTTAAAACTTTTTTTTTAATTGTTTTATGTTGATCCATCGACGCGATTTTTATCATATAATTTTTTTCTATTATTTCTGCAATTCTTAACCTAGGTATGTAATTGGCATTCAAAATATTGTTTTGTATACTATATTTTATAGCATAGTTTTTAGTAACACCTTTTGAAAATAAATCTTATTTTCTAATAACATCCTGGAGATAAATGCCTTTGATTTCTTATGTAATTATTGAACAGAATATTATATATTGCACTAATTTTCTTTCAGCCATTTAAAGTCATTTTTAGTTGAGACCTTTTATATTTTTAACATTTTTGGTACCAATTTTTGGTCAAGCATTTGTAAGTAATTTTTTTTTAAATTTTTATGACATTTTATAAAATTTCCTATTTATTACAGACTATTGTTGAAATCTTCAATTTTCTTTCAGACATTTAAAACAATTTTTCTATATTTTCTAGGTATTTTAATTAACCACTTATATATTCCAGGTATTCAAAAATAATTATCAATTTTTTCTCGATCATTTAAAGGAAATAATTCTTTCAAATAATTTAAGTCACTTTTCATGTGTTCTAAGGTAAGTTTTTATATATTACAAGACTCTAGTAAAATTTAATTTTTTTTCCAAGGAGTTAATTTTTTTTATGTTCCAGGCATTGAAGTGTTTCAGAATTCCTTTATGGTCTATATGTAATATAAGTATCCCTGTTAAAATAAAAACTCTTAATCTAATTTATAATATGAATGTTTTAACTGAGATAAATTAAGTTTAAACATAAATTATTTATGTTTATCTGTAATTAATTTGGGCCTAAAATATACGAAGTATATATATTTTCTGTGACATTGACATCTACAATATCTGTAAATTCTATAGTATTTTTTAATATAAAAATTAATACACCCTTTGGTTTCTCCAAGATGAAGCAATATACAGGGAATATAATATGTTTACATAATAAAAAAATTTCATGTATTAAATCATCATTAAATGGATAAAAAATATACAGGGTGTTCTATTAAAAAAAAGCAAGAAATGGAGCTTTGAAATTCGTAAAATATGATTGCTAACTACGAACACCCTGTATATGATAGAAGGAAACAATTTAAGTCAAAGTAATTTTCCATTCTTCTAGAATCCCAATTAAGTCCAATATTGACATTGAATTAACATTTCTAGTATCAAGATGAAATTAAATGATGTAATGATTTTTAGATTTTTTTTTTTATAAAAAAAATTTATGCAGTCAAACTGCGCATGACAAAGCAGCCATATTTAGCACGTATACAAGGTAGCCTAAGGCGGTCTTAAAAATAAAAAGAATGGCATTCGATTTAAAAAAAATGCTGCTACTTCAAAATATTTTCCAGATCTTGATTGAGGACAGATGGCGTGCGAGTAGTTAGCATCGTCTTCGCACACGCTCCTTGATTTTTGTTGTTTATGGAGTCATTACCTAAGTTTATTAAATAATTTTCAAAGTTTTGTCATAAGTGCAGCACAGTCAATATTAATTCCAAGTAGTTGGGTTAAAATAGTTCCAGTGCAGTGAAATATTGGTGTTTAACTGATTCCAAGTTGTTGTTCCTGTCCGCCATAATGGGATTCTCATCTACTGACTTGCGCGAGATTAAATCGCAAGTAATAAGCATTTTTAACGACAAATTTCTGCAAGAAATTGTTGATAAAATAGTCTCCCGCATTGAAAAACAGTTTGAGGAGAAGCTAAACTTATTAAATAATGATTGCTCTGTCCTGGTGAATAGGTGTACTATTCTGGAGGATAGAGTCCTTGAGCTGGAACGGGAAAACATAAAACTGCGCACCACAACAGATTGCGTTGAACAATCCCAACGAAACATGAATATACGCATTTTTGGGCTGCCCATGGATGTAAACGAGAACCTGCATTCAAAAGTAACCGAATTGTTTACCGAACAGCTAAAAGTAAATATCAATAGATCGGATATAAAAAAGTGCTACCGTGTTTTGGCCAAGGCACGCAATGATAGTCCTCCTGCAGTTCTCGTGAACTTCGGTAGTGATATGGCTCGTGTTTCGGTACTAAAAGGTCGCAAAAATTTGAAAAACAGTAATATATTTATAAAGGAAGATTTAACTAAAAATCGCCTTTTTCTACTTAATAAGGCCATTGACTTGTTTGGTGTCAAAAACGCATGGGTCCTGAATGGAGTTATTTATACTAAGTTTAACAATAAAGTGCATCGTATACCTAGTGAAAGTGACTTAATTAAAATAAAGTCTGCTTAGCTTAATAATGGACAGTAATTTAATACGTTTTGTTATTGTTATCAATACTCATGCAATTTCGATTTTCGGTAAGAAAATACTTTTTAACCAATAACTTAATCATAATTACAATTTTATTTTGTGTTGTCTGGATAAGAAACAGTTTTTTCTCTTTTTTTTTGTTGTTTAATTTATTTAATTGCATGAAGTTATTACGATTTTTGCTTAATTTTTTTGCTTGGTTTTGGTTCTATATGAATAATTATTATTTTTTACAAAATAATCCCGGGGCATTGTGTGGAAGCGCTGTTTTTTCTATTTTGTTTTCTATTGTTTTGTTTTTAGGCTAAGCTATTTATTATCTATATATACCTGTATAGGGAAACACTGATATATTTTTGAGCTTGCATAACATTAAATTTTTCCGCATTATTCCTATAATTATACATACATATATTATTGTTAATAAGAATCAAATTGGTTACTGGATGATGACTACTAGTAAATTCAAAGTTGGCCACTTAAACGTAAGATCTATCTTTACGGGTTTTGCTGAATTACGTGATATGATAGAAGCAAATAATTTTGAGATATTTTTGTTGTCTGAAACTTGGCTGTCTGAGGGGGATGATTCTGACGCATTTAAGATTCCGGGTTACCAAATGTTTAGAAAAGATAGGGTCGGCAGGGGGGGAGGTGTGGCTGCTTTTGTCAAATGTACATATCAAGTTGATATATTGACTTTTGATTTTAATATTAATCCTAAACTTGAATACCTTGTTTTTAAGATTAGGTTGGGAAATAAGTATTATGGCTTTTGTGTTTTTTACAAGCCACCAACGCTAAATTTTGGCGCATTAACCGCTGACTTTGATAATATATTTTCATGTCTTTATCCTGCTGTAGAAGAAACTTTTTGTTTAGGGGACTTTAATATTAATTTATTGAGTCTTCAAAATCCACTTACTACACTTTTTGAAAACTACAACCTACATCAAGTAAATGAAGAGCCCACACGAGTAACGGCAAATGTAAGTACTCTTTTAGATGTCATATTTGTTTCTAATGTGCTGTTGGTTTCTAATAAGGGTGTGTTATCGGCTGATGCCGTATCCGACCATAAAGTTATATATTGTGAATTAAATTTAGCAAAAATAAATTGCAGTCAAAAAATTGTTAGGTACCGTTGTTTTAAAAATTTTAATGTATACAATTTCAATGCAGACATGCACAATTTGCCGTGGGATAATATTTTTTACGAAAATGACATTAATATGAAGATATCTATGTTTAATAATTTTATTTTAACCCTTTTCGATAGGCATGCGCCTGTCCGAGAATCTCGCATTACTAAGCCTAAAGCACCATGGCTCACAGAAAACCTAAAAATCTTTATGAGACAAAGGGACGATGCCTTGCGTATATTCAAACAGTCAAAACTATTGGAAGATTGGAATACTTACAAAGGTTTAAGAAATTTTACTTTGTCTCGGGTTCGGAGAGAGAAGAGGAAGTATATCGATTCACTTTTTTTAAATAAAAGAGAACCGAGTCAGCTGTGGAATGCACTAAAAAGTTTTAATATTTGTAAGAATAAGGATGGTCTAATTCCGTCGTTTCTCTCTGATCCCAATGAGATAAGTAATTTTTTTGACTTAACTGCGCAAGTCAATCCAGGCTGTGAGGAAAAAACGTCTTATTATAATAATAACTTTTATAGAGATGCGAATATGTTTAGTTTCCATTTAACGAGTCCAGATGAGGTTAACAAAATTTTAAATAATATAAAAACAATTGCGATAGGTACCGATGAAATTTCTTCATTAATGCTTAAGTATTGTAGCCCCTTTGTTGACTTGTACTTAACCCACATTATAAATTGTTGCATAGAGATAAGTTACTTTCCTGATCAATGGAAGACTTCAATGGGAAAACCTTTGCCTAAAATGTCTACTCCTACAACTCTTAATGACATTCGCATTATAAGTATTTTTCCTGCCGTTTCGAAAATTTTTGAAAGAATTCTTTATAATCAAATATATAACTATTGCTTATCTTATGAAATAATACCAAATTCACAATGTGGGTTTAGGAAACATTTTAACACTTCGGTAGCACTTTGTAATGTAACTGATGACTTATTTAGAGCTTGTGATAAAAACATGCATACCGTTTTAGTGCTGTTGGTTTATTCTAAGGCGTTTGACACCATTAACCATAATTTGTTGTGCGCTAAGCTTAAGTATTACGGTTTTAATAATAACTCCTATTTGCTTTTAAAATCCTATTTGTCTAATAGATATCAAACGATTTTTTCCGATAACAGAAAGTCTGAACAAGTAAGTATTAGTTGTGGAGTACCGCAGGGTTCTATTTTAGGTCCTTTGCTTTTTATAATGTATACCTCAGATGTTTTAAAATCGCTTAAATATTGTAAGCTTCAGGCATTTGCTGATGATACGCAAATTTATTATTGTTTTGATTACAGCGACTATAAAGAGGCCGAATCACTCATAAATGAAGACCTGCAAGCACTAGGCTTAAACTCAAAAAATCACAATTTAAAATTAAATCCTAATAAGTCCCAGCTTATGATATTTGGTAACAAAAATCAAAGAGAGTTTTTAAAATCTAATATAAATATTAATTTCGATAATACAAGATTGGAATTTGTAAACAACGGTAAAAACTTGGGGGTTATTTTGGATGAACAATTAAGATTTAAGGAACACCTTAAAAAAATTTTTCAGAGAACTTTTATGTCCCTGAAAACATTGTATAATAACCGCCATATGTTAAATGTAAAGTTAAGAAAACAATTATGTGAATCCCTTGTACTGTCTCATTTTAATTATGCTGGCGTAGTTTATGGGTTTTGTCTAGATTTGGAAAGTCGGGTAAGAATTCAAAGGGTCCAAAATGCTTGCGTTCGATTTGTTTATGGACTCCGAAAATTTGACCATGTATCTTATTTATACAGAGATATTAGATGGCTTAAAATGGATATGCGCAGGATATTACATTTTGCAGTGTTTTTATTGAAAATAATTAATGACACATCTTCCCCTGTCTCCCTTAAAGAAAGACTAATTTTTCGGGACACTGTTCATGGTTTAAATATAAGGTTTTCTAAAAGAATTACGGTTCCACTTCATCATAGTGCCATGTTTCAGAGGTCATATTCTTATAATGCAGCAAATATTTTTAATAAAGTACCAACAAACCTAATTAATTTATCAATTCAATCTTTTAAAATAAAATTCAAGGAACATCTATTTAATTTGCAAACCAATGGAGATTTTTTTTAGTGGCTTTTGTTATTTGTGCAATTTTTCTGGCAAATTTAATGTTTGTTATGCAAGTTTCTTCTAGTTTCTTCTAATTGTAATATTTAATTAATAATTTATTGTAATTTACTAATTAATTTGCCTAAGATAATTTTTTTTTTTAACTACCTAATTTATTTACTGATGGTAAAGTATAGCTTCTGGTTCAGTAGAGTAGCTCTTTAAAGCTAGACTGCGCTAGTGGTTTATGCTACTTTTTTTTTAATAATGTTTTTTTTTTCAGCTTTTTAATAATGTTTTTTTTTCTCAGCCATGTTTATGTAATTTTAAAAATAAAAGGCATATTTATTTTATTTATTTATTTATTTATATGCGCTATCAGGTCCCAACATTTTTTTTTTTAAGAGATTAGAAATTTTTAACCTTATTTTTTTAGGCTTTATAGAAGACCGACGCACTGTTGCAGGACCCTGTATAGCATTTCCCCAGGTAATCTTATTCCAAAGTTGACTATTTTTTTTTTAATTAAAAACTTTTGAAAAAATCTCAAATTTTTCTCCGGATATTTCAAGTTCAGTTTAGAGACTTGAGAATTTCAAGATTTGCCCAAGTCAGTACAGTGAAAGATAATAGTTGTATCGTCAGTAAATAACGTGTAAATTCACCAGTAATCGATCCACACACCATATTAGTGTAAAGTTTTTCCAAAAACTAAAAAGTTGCACTATTGGTAATGTGATACTTACAGGAAAAATACTTCAAAGTTTATCTTTCTTTAACTTCATCTTTATTGAACATATTAAAAAAAAAAATAGTTTGGCCTTTATTATTTAGAAAATTAAGATAGAAGCTTTAAAGTTATTAATGAATAACAAAATCCCTTTTTGCACATTCGCAATAAAATTAAACTGAACTGTTTGAATAGTCAATTCTTAAACATCTAGATGTCGCTTAAGTATACAGGTTGGGGCATCGATCATTACGCATGAAGAGTTTTTTAGTACGACCTTAATAGCATCTGACTTTGTTGGTGGTTGCAATAAAATCTCGCAAGATATGAAAACGTCGACAGATAGAATCGTAATCTCAAAATATTTATTATGCTGTATATTGCACAATAAAAATTAAAGCGTCATTCTAATAAAAATAAAATATAAATTCTGATAAAAATAGAGAAAATTAGGTTTATCTAAAACTGTTCCCAAAGTTCTCTGTTCTTAAAGTTAAAATAGTACTGATTCGACCTATTAATACTATACCTGTTTATTAAAAGCTCGTTGAGACATACGTAAAGGAGCTATTTCTTGATTTTTGTGACAATTTTTTTGTGAGAATCACTCATGTGAGTCTGTAATTGTTAATATTTTTGATAATTTTCTCAAAACTATTATTTACTATGATAACATTGTTTTTTTTGCAGTATCGCTAGATTTTTTAAAAAGCATTTTAAACTATTGCTAGGCAAATTTGAATAAGTCAACTTGAACTAATAGTAGTTAAAGATTGAAGGTTTTGAACTGGATCCAATATAATTTTTAAAGGTACTGAATACGGAATTGAAAACTTCTAAATGGAATATTTCGTTAAGAAAAAATAATTTTCATTTACTTTTACTGATCTTTGGGAAATTGTTGATCTTGGAAAAGTGATTGGGAAATATCACTCTAATTTTTAGATTATTTGAAACATTTGTACCAAAATACTGGTAACAGTTTCATGATTAATATTACAATTTCTTTAAAACACTTCTATTCAATCGTGTTAAAGTCAGTTTTAGAGCACTATAAACCATTTCTTCCAGTCCATATTCATCCAGGACCCGTTTGATAGCAAATTGCTATTGGCTTTTATGACAAACAAATTTCTACTTTATACTATCAAGTCTCCATAAAAACATGTAATAACTTAAATTCCCCTTTTAAGAAGTATAAGCAGACATAATGAGTCGAGAGAAAAATAATAGCGATTTAAAATTGAATAATACATAGTGCCAACATCCTCATCGATAATTAATTCATCAACTCATTAAATTTAATTCCCCAACCTGTATACTGTATACAGGTTGGGGAATTGAATTCAGCATATATATTGCATATCAGATGAGAAATTTTAAGAATTGTATTTTTTTCAAAAGAGTAATATAAAGTTGTGTGCTTTAGTTTGTACTTACTTGTAATGGTTCTTTTTACCCCCGTCAGGTTTTTGTTCGTGTGACTGGTCGTCGGCATAATTAGGCTTTCCCTCGGTTTGCGACACGTGAACCCCAGAAATCAAGTCGGTTTTATAGTGTTTCTGGATTTCTTCGGACGTTGGAAATTCCCCCGGCTTAGTGCGAACCGATATCGTGATACTCGCATTTGATTTACCTAAAATTAATTACACAAACTAAGAATTTAATATAATTGGAAATACTGCGGAATAAGAACATTATTGAATACTTATATACCAATAGATAATTAATTCTCTTACCGGCTACACAGCTATAGACCCCGCTATCTCTCAAACTCAAATTCTGCACCCTCAGCGCCCCTTTCTTCGAACTCTTGTACTTTTTGCTGTGCGGTAACGCAGTCCCGTCCTTCTTCCACTGGATCTTCGATTTGTCGAATCGCTTCACTGGACACTTGATCTTCACGGTGGTACCGGTCAATAAAGTGGCCGCCCCGCCCACTTTCACGGTGATTTTATTCTTTTTAGGGTCGTGCTGTATGAATGTGCTATTGGTGACGCTTATTTGGGGCTTGTCGCTCTCAATAACGCAACTTTTAGTGTTGCACGGTTTCGTTTCGAGAGGTTTAGGGCTGGGACACATCGTTGACGGACGATCTACCGTATGGTTCTGGGCCATCACTTGTTTACATTCCACTTTTCGGGATTTCTCGCCTCCGCCGCAGGGTTTTGTACATTTGGACCATTCTGACACCCTCCACCTAAGGAAACAAGAGGAATTTCCAATTATGGATGTTGCCGTAAATAGGTTTAATTCAGATGTGTATATCTGGCAAAAATGTGGGCTCAGATAATACATTAAAATTCTAGATAAACTGCAGACAAACCAAGATAGATAAGAGCATCGTTAAGTGCAAGCCAAATATTTAACATAATTAGACCATTAAATTTAACGCATTTTTTTTACAATAAAAAAAAAATAATAATAATAATGTTTCTTTATTTAGCATCATGCTACAAAAAATTACAAAAAAGAAAATTTTTAGAATATAACTAAAAATAAAAAGGAAAATTTAAATGGCATAGAGTAAACTAACAAATAGGTATTATAGGTATAAGTATAAATTATATCAACAAATGACAACAGATAATTTAAAAAATATATATATAAAACTTAAAACTATCATAAATTTGAAACAATAAAATTTAAGACCTTAACTAAGATAAAAAAAAAAAAAAAAAAAAAAAAAAAAAAAAAAAATATGTAAATATAAAAAATTTAAAACCTTAAACTATATTAAAAGAGTAAAGATAAAATAATAAAACACAAAGCAATACAACCAAAATAAAACATTTATACCTTATACCCTTACAATATAATATAATTGAATTTCTTGGGATGGAATATATATATCTTTTTAATGTTTTTCTAAATGTGACTAGGCTTTCACTGTTCTTTAAATGTATTGGCAATTCGTTAAAATATTTGAGGCCTTTATGGAGAATGGTATTTGTCATTCTGTCTGAAGTATGTCTCCCCATTAGTACAAAATCCCCTCGCTGTCTGGTAGCATAGTTATGCAAATCACTAAATATTGTGATTTTTTCGCAAATATATTCTGGTAGCAATTTATTTTTTAATTTAAAAACAAACATACATGTATTAAACAATATTTTTTGTTTTACTGCCAAAATATTTAGGACATTTAGCATATTATCCACCGGTGTATATCTATTACATTTTAGTATGACCCTCATGGCTCTGTTTTGTATGATTTAAAGTCTATTGATCCTGTAATCCGGAACACCAAACAGGAGTGCAGAACAAAAATCTAAATGCGGCACAATAATACTATTATAGATTAATAATTTTGTTTGTATAGATAGGTTTTTGCCAATTCTCGATAAAAAAATAATTTTTTTTGACATTTTGCGTGTTATGCTGTCTATATGCGAATAAAAAATCAAATGTGGATCCAAAATAACACCCAGATGTTTAATTTCTCTTTGGTAGGAAATTGTTTCATTATTAATTTTGATATTTATTGTATTTAAATTAACTTCATTTAATCTAATTTTATTTCCAAATAAACAAAATTTTGTTTTAGCCGCATTAATGCTCAAGTTATTATCACACAACCATCTATATATATTATTTAAATCAAAATTTAGATCGTCTTGCATTTTATTTACATCTTTGCCCACAACATACAGCATAGTGTCATCCGCAAATAATACTGAATTACTTCTACTCATTACTTTAACAATATCATTTATATACATAAGGAACAAAATTGGGCCCAACACAGTGCCTTGAGGAACACCATGAACAATTTCTTTTGCAAGAGACAAATTATTTTTAAACTTGACCACTTGCTTTCTGTTATGTAAATACGACTTAAACCAATTTAGAACCGTACCTCTTATACCCATTTTTTCCATTTTAAGAAATAAAATATTTCGATTTACTGTCTCAAAGGCTCTTCTAAAATCCAAGAAAATTGCTAAAACAAAATTTTCCTTATCTATTTCTCTATTAAAATTATCACAGATGTTAACTATCACAGATTCGCAAGAATGTTGAGGTCGAAACCCTGACTGATTTTTTGTTAAAATTTTATTATTATCGCAGTAAGTTTGTAGTTGGGTTTTTACAGTTAGCTCTAGAAGTTTTTCGTAAACTGGTACAGTATTTATAGGCCTAAATTCACTTGCCTGCTTTGTGTTTGAAACCTTAGGAACCGGTAAGATAGTAGAGACCTTCCAATTTTCTGGGAATTCACCATTTTGAAGCGATGTATTAATTATGTCTAACACACGGTTGCCTACAATATTAAATACATCTACAAGAACCTTTTTTGAGATACCACTTTCCCCTCCTTTAACATTTTTCATATTTTTTAATAGACACCTAGTTTCACTCATAGTGGTATTTTCAAATTTATCCCATATAGTATACGTTGATATATTATCAACTGTATTTTCTAAAACTGAAAATTTGGGTAAAATATCTACAATTGGATCTACGCTATTAATAAAGTATTTATTAAATTTATCTGCTATGTCCAACTCCTCAGTAAATGTCTGGCCCTCAAATACAACCTCATTTGGTAATACGGAATTTTTACCCGGTAGAAGGCTTTTAAGATTTTTCCAAAGCTCTACAGAATTATTTTTATTTTCATCTATAGCTTCGCGAAAATATTTATCTTTTTCTATTTTTATTTTATTCACTATTTGATTTCTTATCCTTCTATAACTATCCCATAAATATGTAAAAAGGTGATTTCTTTTTTTAAAAATAGTAGAAAATGGTGTCAATTTCCAGTCATTTTCCATTTTTTCAGGTATTTAAAATCGTTTTTCAATTATTCCAGGCAGTCGTTATCAAGTTTCCTTAAGTGCTTGAAGTTTTTTAGCCACTTTGTATTTTCTTAGATTAACGAACTACACACAGTAGTTTTTCTTCCTCATTTTCCACATACCTGAACTGATTTATCCTGCATTAAGGAACTTAGTCCTTGATCAATAATTTCAATTGGTTATCTTATGAAGTATCCAAACAGTCTTATAAAAAAATTAATAAATAGAAAAAACACTAATTAACCCTTAACTGGTGACCATGTAGTAAATAGTAGCGACCGTTTACGCCTGTTTGTTCTATCTTTTAAAAAATTCATTTATATTTATTTCTATTTTTAAAAGTATATTTTTCGAAATTAAAAATTAATCAAGTAACTGCAGCCTTTTTCTATTAATTCTAAGTAATTTTTGTATTAATTTCAGAGATCCGATACTATTTTGTGACTTTTTTTCAGGAAGTCATTTTACATACATATTTCTAAAGTTAGAGTTTTTAGGCTTTTTCAAACAACTGAAGTTAATATTTTTTTGGACTATCGAAGCCACTTGCTTTTTTTTCAAAAAAAAACGCTATTTTTAGGATTATATGAAGAAAACTCTCCAAAAAAATCACTTCTAAGGGTCACGGATTTTATAAGGAAAACTTCTGTTGAAAAGTTTTTTTAAAGTTTTAATTTTTTCCTTGTTTAATGGTCAATATAATCTTTAACGCACTTTTATGTATGACAGTTTCCTTAACCATTTTCTTACGAGTGATTTTTTTTTGACAAAATTCAATAGCTCATTACTTAAAAAAAATTGAAATTAAATTTTGAAAATCTGTATATGCATTCTTCAAATTTTCCCTATAATTTTATATAGTTGAAGAAATTAGTATTGGAAGTTAAAAAATTAAATTGCAAAAATAAATATTCTTATGTGAGAAAATATTCTTATTTCTAAAACAAATTAATTTAGAGATTTGTAAATTGAAACCCAATTTCTCATAATAAATTCATTAGACACCTGTTTCAGCATTTTACCTAACATTTTATATGACTGAAGAATTGAGCATTGGAACTTTTTTGGTAAGAAAATGTGCATATCTCTGAAACAAACCAAGTTAGAGTTTTGAAAATTAATATACAAGTTCTCCTAATAATTTGATTAGATACGTGTTTCGGCATTTTTTTCAGAGTTAAATAAAAATCCATAAAATTAGGCTTAAAATTGAAAAAATTAATAAAATAATAATTAGAGCGTATTTTAGCATTTTTTCTTCACGTAAACAAAAACTCAAAAAGTTATACTTTGCTGACAGTCGAATTAGTTGTCTCATTCTTTTGCATACTATTTTTAATTTAAAAAAAAAGAAAAAAGTCAATGTTTTACAAAATTTGGCCTATATACACTCCAGAATTTACTCATGACGTAAATAACGAATTTACGTCAATGAGTAAATTAATTCGTTAGATCTGCTATTACAAAAACTCACAGATTATATATTATTAAAAGGCTTTTAAAGAAAATAGACTACTCAGACCAAAAGTATGAATAAAAGTCGAAAAGAAGAATGTAAGAAAGGTAAAGAAATGTAAAAAAAAGTAAGAAAAACAATATGAGGAAAGCAAGGAGCAGAAAAACAAACATGATTAAGTCTTGATTTTTGACTACATAAAACAAAAATTAACAAAAGGGAGAAACGGAATAAGAAGCTTGTGAAGAAAAGAAACTAACTTTACTCGAGTTGTTAAGTGAACATATTAGTAATAAATTATTACTTTCATTGATAGGAAACCAATAAGTAAATAAAAAATAAATGCATAACATCTTAAACAAAATATACTATTAAAACAAAGGTTTGATTCAAAGAACACAACAAGAAAGAAACATGCGGCAATTGATTTTTTGTAACCACTTCTAAGCTCTATAAAGTATTTTTGTATTTTAGATTTCTACTAGAAAATAAGACTTTTAATCTAATATATAAATACAAATAGAAAAAAATATTTTTCCTCATGTTAAGTAAATTCTATTCGTCGTAGTCTATTTTTTTTCTTTTAATCAGACAGTTGCAGTAATTATTTTCATAATGTCTCTATCTCATTCAGAACTCTCCCGCTAGCGCATTAAGTCGGTAACGAGTTAAGTCGAATTTCCACGATTCCAAGCTCTTAATTGGTATACATATGCCTATTTGCTGCAAACGTTGTTGCCATATATCGATCAAATTCATGGAATATCTTAGTGGTATCATCACTTTTCACACCATCGCAGTTAGTTAGTAATTTATGGAATTATTACAGGAAATTGAATGTGCAAATGAGGAAATATATATTTCTGCAAAGATTATATTTAATTTGTTATATATTGAATAGGTACATAATTATAACTTTAAAACAATTGTAATAATACAGAGTAATTTAATTTACTTTATAAATACTTAAACATATTTAGTGAGTAAATAACATATGGATCAATTGAGATATTATACACGGAATACTAATAATTCTTGTACTAAAATAGTACAAGAATGTAGAAGTAAAGTAGGATGCTCTGTTACCTAATTATTATAGTGTAAACGCAATACTTAATTAGGATATAAAAGATCGTTCTTAGTGACAATAAAGGCCGGCTAATTTGATAGAAAATAATGCCCTGGTTTCCCGTCCCTTTTCCAAAGCTTTTTCGTTAATTTTAGGTCTCATTTAACGCGTTTCACGCTCGCTCGGTTCCTAAAGCTTTCTACGTTTTTAATTTTATTTCTGTAGTTATTTTAGACAATGCCTTAACGAGGGGACACTCAGATACGGCTTATCGGGGCCCGCCTGGTTAATTGTCTATGATTTTTCTTAAGTAAATTGGGGGATAAAAGGAGCGAATATCATAACTTACTTTACAGGACAGTCCAGGACGTTACAGTATTGTCTGTCGGGCGGTGGTGGCTGAGGGCACCGATTATGCGGTACCACCACCGAATTTCCACCACCTTGGGTCAATTCGTGGACGCAGTTCACCTCTCTGGTTTGGATTCCTAATCCGCAACTGAGGGAACACGGGGAGAAATCACCATATTGCCATCTCGGGGGACAAGCGTGCTCGTTACAAGACCTAGACGAAGTTTGAAAATTCCTTCTAAGTCAATTTGAAAGTTAAATTTACACAATAAATCGTTGTGACGTTAAAAGTTAGTTGGAGAATAACGTAACCATATAGCTCGCGTTTTAGTGATCAGGGAGTGAGTTATTTATGTTTGTTTTTTTGACTTGATCCATTTTAAATACTACCCTTACTATGTACTAAATAAATTTGAGAAGATGTAACATTAGGTAAACTGTATACAATATACAAGGTATTTTAATTAAAAGGCCTAAAGCTATAATTTTTCTTTAATTTTTTAAGTATTTTAACATTTAAATATCTTCTTACCTTATGATTACTTCAGGTTTGTATTCTATGGGGCACATGTAAGGAGACGTAATTTTCTGATTGTCGTCTCGAACGCAATTGACGATAAGTTCTTGCACTCCACCCAAACAGGAGGCACTGCAATGAGTGAATCCTTGCTCTTTCCAGGAGTAAGATTTGGCACCTCCTTCCCTGCTAGCACTCCCACTTATCTAATACATAAAAAATTATTTATCTTTATAAACAATTCTTGAAGCTACTAATTTAAATTGAGAGATTTGGATCTTTTGTCTTTATTTATTTGTACATGTGCATAGTATTATTATTTACAATATTATAGATAAATGATAGTCTGTAAGACGTATAAATAAATATAAAAATTGTTTTTTATATAATAAATATCTTAAGCAATACACGATAGTTAAATAAACGTTTATTTTTGGTTTACACTTATACTGTTCTTAAAAGACATTTTTTTGAGGAAATTATATTCTGCAAAAAAAATTATTTTTTATTTAACTTACCCTTACCCTCCCACCCACCCCACACAACTTACTAGTAAGAAATTATATTCAAAAATCATTGTTTTCCAAAATAATACGCTTCAATAACAGCTGGTTTCATCATTAATATCTAATTTAATAACATATTTTATTTATATTAAATTTGATTGAACAGTGCTATTAGATTGGATACTATGAACAAAAAACAGTGATTTTTTAAAATAATTTTTTTAATGGGCAAATGTTTGGGGTGGGTGGGGGGCTTAAGGGTCGTGTTGATGAAAAACAATATTTTTGCAGAAAAAGATTAATAAAACTAGTACATTTAATTATTGTGCGATTATTTCTAGGGCTTTTTTTGTACAATTTCTTGTATTTAATTGATAATTAAATAGTTTTTTCCAGGCAACCTTACCCCTTGTACTACATCTTCCACACAGTTTTGACAGGAATATTTTTGAACTTTCAAATAATGCCTTAGATTATTAAAACTTGTGTATATGGTTATTGTACAAATATTTCTATAATATTTTGTGCAATTCCTTGCTCAGTCAACTCCTGGAAAAACTATTTATTTGGTTTATATTTTTTTGGATAGAATGCGTCTGTATTTCATGGCTCTGGATAACACTTAAATCAGACTCTAACTTAATGAATTCAATAATTTCTTCCAGGCAGTTGAAACCCAACTTCTCCATTTCTTTTAGGTGTATCTTTCAATACCATTTTCGCGTTACATTGCAATACATTAATAAAGCAAGTATTGTACAATGATTTCTAGATTTTTGTACAATTTTTTTGCGTTTAATTCCTGAAAAAGATTATTTTTTTTTGGATTGAATAATATTTTTAAGGCAGTTTAACCCCAAGTTCTCCATTTCTTTTAGGTACATCTTCAATACCGTTTTTGTATTATAGCCATTATTATTTGTATATGGCTCAAATTAATAGAGCTAGTATTGTACAATTGCTTCTAGATTTTCGGACAATTTTTTTGCCCTTCATTTTTGAAAAAAAATTTTTTTTTTGAATTGAATAATTTCTTCCAGGCAGTTGAAACACAGATTTTCGATTTCTTCTAAGTATGTTTGTCATTAGTAATTTTACATTTCTCAATTTTTGCCTTAGAATATTAAAGTTAGTAAATATCGTTATTGTACAATTCTATTTAGGGTTTTTTTGTACAATTTTTTGTATTTTATTGATAATTAAATAGTTTTTTTCCAGGCAACCTTACCCCTTGTACTACTTCTTCTAGACAGTTTTGACAGAAATATTTTTGCATTTCCAAATTGTTGTCTTAGATTATTAAAACTTGTGTATATCGTTATTGTACAAATGTTGCTAGAATTATTTGTATAATTCTATACTGTCAATTCCTGGGAAAACTATTGATTTTGTTTATATTTTTTAGGATAGAATGCGTCTGTATTTTATGGCTCTGGATAACAACAAAATCTCAAAAACTCTAACTTAATGAATTCAATAATTTCTTCCAGGCAGTTGATACCCAAGTTCTCCATTTCTTTTAGGTATATCTTTCAATACCGTTTTTGCATTATATAACATTGACTTAAATTAATAGAGCTAGTATTGTACAATTACCTCTAGATTTTCATACAATTTTTTTGCTTTTAATTCCTGGAAAAAGATTGTTTTTTTTTTGGATTGAATTATTTCTTCCAGGCAGTTGAAACCCAAGTTCTCTGTTTCTTTTAAGTACATCTGACAATAGCATCTTTGTATTATATAACATTGAATTATTTCTAGATTTTTTTGTGTAAAATCAGATTCAACACAAATTTCGTCATTTGTCGATGTTTGTCACTAGTAATTTTGCATTCCCCAATTTTTGCCTTAGATTTCTAAAACTAGTAAATATCGTTTTCGTACATTTTTTCCTTCAATTCCTGGAAAAACAATTGTTTTTTAGATTCAAATGTGTTTGCATTCAATGATTCTGGATAATACCAAAATTAGATTTCGGGTTATCAAAGTCAATAATTTATTTCAGGTAACTAAAACTCAATTTTTTAAATAGTATTTTTGCATTCTCACATGTTGCCTTAGAAAAATAAAACCAGTACATATAGTGATTGTACAATTATTTCTAGGGGTTTTTTGTACAAATCTTTGTTTTTAATTCCTAAATAAATAGTTTTTTTTCCAGGGCAACATAATTTATTGTACGGCCTCTTCCAGACAGTTCTGACAGGAATATTTTTGTATTCCAAAATAATGCCTTGGAATATATAAATTACATTCAGGGTTATCGCATAAAATCCTGTACAAGTTTTGACCGTCAATTACTGGAAGAAAGAAATTTTTTATTATTTTCTTTCAAGTGTTTCTAATAGCCTTGGATTAGTTTTACTTTTCTACTTCTTCCAATCAGTTCTTTTTTACATTTATAAAGCGTTATTGTACAATTTTCAGGAATGCTTGTACAATTTATCGACCTCCACTCACAAGTGCTCAAAAATCTCGACAAATCTACTGAAAATTTTATGACTTGCCTACAACGTCATATTTAACTTTGTATAAAAACAAAAAATATTAAAGATAAAAAGTAAGAAAAATTCTTGGATATACATGAACTTTACCAAAAAATTTAAAACATCAGTAACAAGTACAATGACTTAGTTGAACAGCCGTTTATTATATGTATATTTCAAATCAGAAATAGTTTGATAGGACCTTAAATAGATCTGACATATTTTGGAAAAATATAAAACGCATTATAAATAAAAATCAAACTAAGGAACTTCAAAGGGTATAAAGAGTATTGATATAAATGGCAAAAATTATAATTTTTCTCTATTAAAAATACAGAAACAAACTAGATTAAAAATAGAGCAAACTATAGAGACACAAAATTGATACTACCAAACCATGACTAGTGAATGTTTGAGTTGGGATGCTTTAATTTCACCTCTATGTTTAAAAAATCTAAATGAAGTGCAACCTTCACTACAAAACATTAAAACTTATCGTACCTGTACATTGGAGGGATCGTCTCCAATATCATCAATCTTTTCCATTTCAACGGGTTCCGTACAAGGTTCCCTATAACACTTCTCGACCTCTACAGGTTTTATTCCAGAACACTGCTTATCCGGCAGCTTAGCAACTGTTCTGGAAAACTCCAGGAATATTTTACAATGAACTTCCCGCCTGCGAATACCCTCCCCGCAGGTTACGCTGCACGGATTCCACTCCTCCGCGATAAATCTACAAATAAACAAATCAGTTTGGGTGCTTCAATTAAAAAAAGAAAAATTAATAAAAATAACGCAATTGCATAACATAACATTGTGTAGATAAGGGGGCGAAAGATACAATATGTTTATTTAAGAACTCTTTGCCCACGTTAATGTATAAAATGTTTATTAAAGATATTGTATCTAATTTAAACCTACTTTTGTACGCCACTGGTGGTGCTGCAAAAAAACAAAACGAAAATTTGGAATTAATTTTTTTAACAATAATAATTTAATTATATAAAAAAAAAACAAAAAATGAGGTGCAGGGTCAAATCCAGCATTATAGTATTATTATAAAGCAACTGGTTGGTGTGGATGCCTCGGAAACTGGGTGCTCTCTCGGAATTAAAAAAAGAGAAAACGAAAATTTCCGCTGTAAATAACGTTGAAAGGTCCAATTACGCTTTAGTCAAAAATTCTTTGTTGAAATAGCAAAGATAGAGAGAGAGCAAAATTTCAAAAGTGCTAAATCGTATTTTTTCGGCTCAATCAATAATATAAGGGGTCAATCCCATTAGACTTAATTCGTCCGAATGGGACGAAATAAGCAGAAATTTTCGCTTTGGTTTAAACGAGTTTTTTTTTTGTTGTTGTTACCAGTGGTGGAAAACTGTGTAGAGTTCGGATTTTTAGGTAATGGGTCTATTGTAAACAATAGAAACAGTTAGATACTAGATTATATAGATACTTAAGATGTAAATGTGAAAAAATTAATGTTAAGCATTAAAGAAAGTTTTTTTTTTATATAATATACAAGGTGTCCAAAATTATAGTGTATTCAGAAATAAATGTGTTTACAATAGGCGTTATAGTCTAAGATCCCACCATATTACGACCTTCACCCATAATGTTACGGGATGAAACATATGTTTTCATAAAATGTAGTATATTTTAAAATATATTCCGCACAGGTTGCCTGAGAAATCTTGTGCAAAATATTAATTATTAATGATTATAAATTAATTTTTTTTTCAACATTGCACTCATTCTGTTACGCATTAAATTGCGTACTAATCGAAAGTACGTAACTTGTGAAATATGCATCCACTTTCGAAAGGTTTTTCGAACCTTCCAGGAATTGTTGAACACTTATCAATGAAGCTCAGCTTTTGTTGACTTCCAGCCGCCTTGACCTGCAGTAAAAAATCATCAACTTCTTCAGACGCTGCTTTACCCGTAGAAATGTTAAATAAATGATTTTTATCTAGATTCATTGTATTTCTAATAGTTTCAATAATACTGTCCAGGTCTGTTTTATCTTTCTTGATTATTTATTTATATTTACTATATTCTCTGCAGCAAATTGATCGAATTCATTTTTATATTTATTGCTCAATACAGTCACTTTTTTGTAACACGTGGCGTGATAACCAACAAAATCTAGGGACGCGTTGGTTATCTCAACGTCATTGTATTTAAAAATTTTTATTTTACGAAAAGCTAATTTCAACGAACAGTTTTTTAAAGTTTCTTCGTTAAAATGTAGTACATTGTCACATGAGCCACACAAAAAACACTTTTTAACCATTTTTTAGCACGTTTTTTTCTTCAAAATGAGGTTAATTCACTATGATGATGCTCCTACTACTAGTATGTACTACTATCGCTCTCTTTCTGTAACTTATACACAGAGCATGCGCACTCGATAAACTAGTAGAATACAGCTGTAATGCTGTGTCTTTGTCAATCGCATTGGATATTATTCTCGGACCTCTCTATCGCTCGCAATTGTTTTTCAACCCTTATAAAGATACCGACCGTAAAATCTGCGAATGCAGGAATTAGTGAGCACTGAAGAGCAACAAATGCTAAAAGATGACATGATTGAAATTTCAAACAGTCAGTGATATATCTATAATGAAGATGGGAAGTACCGTTTTTGCACAGATTTTCAAAAGGTGAACTCCACTTGTCAAAAGAACCCATATACCACATTTGACAAGCTGTAACTAGCTGCTAGGAAAGCAAGACTATTACACTTTTTATCGTACCCTAGTGAAGAGTTATGACCTTTGGAATCCACTCTGCCCCTGCAACTTTGCCAAAGACTGATTGACTTGAGCATCTGGAAAATCTAAAAGAAATGTTTTGTCGACTACTAGAGGCCAATCTTCAACTAAATCCATAAAAATGTGAATTTTTAGTGATTTGGGTCACTTAGTCATATCTGAGGGTAAAAAAGTAGCAGCAGTCTTCGCCAATTTCTAGAAATGGAAAAACGCTTTGTTTTTAAAATACAGGGTGTTGTACGCCACTGCGTTTCTAAAAAATACAAAATATTTCTCCTTTAGTTAAGTGCAAATTTGATTCCTTGCCTTTTTTTCGTACTATGTAAGGTTTTCGAGGAAAAACATAAAAACCTTTGCAGGTTAATTGAAAATAAAGGGTTTTATTGCAAAAGGTCCTCACTTCTCAAAGAAAAATATTTCTGCAGATAAGATGCACAGTATTTACTATGATCTTGAGAAGAAATCATAATTCACTGTCAAACACGACCGATTCATTAATGAATTCCAGCCATTAGTGCACCAAATTTCAAACTAATGAATGATTATTAGCATAATTGTACTAAAGCTGACTGAACTATAAACTAGAATTCCTGGAGAACTTGAAAGCCCGAATTCTTTGTAAGAAAATAAAAATTTAAGGTTATCTACAAAAATGTTATGTTATCAAAAACATGAATCATCTTACATATGATAGATCACTGAATGTTCCCAAAGATCAAAGTGTGTTAAGTAAATGCCAATGAAATATCCTTGTTTTTCATATTACATATCTTTAAATAAACTTAAAGTACATAAATAAGTTACATAGTGATTATGTTCTGAAGCCTGTCCTAGAATTATCGGAAACCAAAGGACTTGGAAATGCTTTTGAACTTTTTAATATTCCATTGTTCATCCAATACGTAGAGGAACACGATTGTAAATTTTTTTTCTCAGGTATATGAGTGAGTTTCTGGTAAAGGAGGATGTGAGGACCTGACGAGTCATATGACCAGTGTTAGAGGAAGGTTTAGGATATTTATAAATAGAAGTAACTATTTCCAAGATAAAAAGGAAAAATAGGGTTAGGTTTTTTTAAATATGAAAAGATGCTTACAAGAATGTCTTAACCCAGTAGAACATAAATTTATAACTTTTTTTTTAATTCACAAATATTATGTTTGTTAACCCCTTGTTGCTTATACAGTGTGGTGACTTTAACTGGAATAAATTCAGTTAAAACTAATCAAATTTTATCTCGCAAATTTCCTGAGACCCGTCGGTGTTTGTTTATTTTTTTTCATATTTCAAAATAGTTTTTGTATTTTTTCACCTACAGGTCCAAATTAACCTCAACTTTTTTTTTTTCAAATGGAAAGCCACTTTTTTTAAACTCTCATTGAAAAGAGCCTTTTTTCTTGATTAAATTGCCCTATTTACTTTTGTGATTATTTGAAGGAGAAATAAGAAAAAAAAAAAATAAAAACCATTAAGTTATTAAAAGTCTCGAAATATTTTGTGTTGGTAAATTTTTGGCGTGTTTGTTTATTTTATTGGTATCGAGACATTTTCTGACATTGTTGTAGTGTCACTGTTAAAGTGAATTTTAACCAGTTGTTAAATAAATTAACTTATATTGAAAAAAAGCCTTATTTATCCGAATCCCACAATCTTAATGATGATTGGTTATGGGGACAGAAGTCGTACTCAGCTAGAGGTTGTCCACTTATTCAGGCAGAAATATCCAGATTTGCCACCTATTAATCAAGATACGGTTAGTAAAATCGAAAGCAAATTTCGAGAAGTTGGGCACGTGAGGGATGTTTCAAGACAAAGGTCTTCTAAAATCGATGAAAACACCCAATTACAGTGAAATCTCCCATTAGCGGACATTGACGGTACCAAGTTTATTGTCCGCTAATAGGAAGTGTCCGCTAATAAGAAAACCCAAATATGTAAATGTATGTACATAATTTTTATTAACTAACATGTATTGATGAAAATTACAAGTATAAACAAACATAGGTACATTGCTACCTTAAATACCAGAAAAAAAACTGAAATTTACAATCCTTAAAAATTTGTTGCAAATTTCAGATCTTATACCTTAAAAAAGTCAGATATTTTTGCCTGCTTCTTCTTTTTAATTTTTTCCTGAAAAAGGCAGGTTTCAAAATGCGATTCGATATTTTCAAGGTGTTCAAAAGCGACAAAATCATGTTTTGTAAATTTTTTTAGATCATCAACACATTTTAATGCATCGGCATAAGAATTCACAGTACTGAAGGCTTCTTCCCTTTCTTCCTCTTCTTCCTTTTCTTAACTATCACTTTCCAGCAAAATTGTATTTTGTACCTCATCAGCAATGGTTTCTAGACCTCCTTCAAATGTTTCCTCCGTATGAAGTTCTTGGTCCAATATAATAAAGTCATTATCTACTGCCTTAGAAATTTGGCCAACTTCTTGATAGTTTTTCCAGAATTCCGCTAAAGTTGCCAAAGGTAAGTCATTTTCTGGATCGTAGTCTTCTGCACAAAAATCCCCTTGAGATAATTTTTGGAAACCAGCTTTAACAAAACAATTTTGTATAGTGCGTGGGGTAACCTTATTCCAAGCGTTCTTAATAAAATATATTATTGTTAATCGTTCTTTTGACATTTTGCCCTCTGTGCACTTCTCACCTTTAAACATTAAAGTTTTATCTGGCAAAGCTCTAAAAAATAAACCGCTATCATCTGCGTTATAAATGTCCTCTGCCCTATATCCTAGCAACATTCCTGGTAGCCTCTCTAAGAACTGATTCACATCTTCTTGCTTTACATCTGCCGACTCCCCTGACATGCACTTAAAGCTTATATTATGCCTTCTTCTCCACTTATTCAGCCAACCATCAGATGCGCTGAAATTGCGATGCCCCAATTCAATTGCTACTTCTTTGGCCTTCGTTTTTATTAGGGGTCCTGAGATGGGAATTTTTTGATTTCTTGCGCGGGCAAACCACTCAAAACAAACTCGGTCTATTTGGGCAGCTTCAGCTTTCAATTTTGCTGATTTCTGATCTAAATTTTCTCCCGATTGCCATTGTCTTCGAATAATTTCTCTATTTTTTACAATCTCCTCCGCTTGACTTTTACTTATTTTAAACCTAGAATAATATGTACATTGTGATCACAAAATACAAAAATTAAAATCCTACACCCATACCTTTCTCCCAGTTTACGGACATTTAAACTGTTCTTTCCTGTTCTGCAATATTTACAACCTCCATTTTTTGCCTCAGCGTTAAAAAGTTTCTAACGGGCGCCATGTCACCTGCTTCAATTACAAGACGGTACTAAAACAATACATACGTGGATACTAAAGTGGCTTGATTTTTTTCCTGGAGTAACGTAACGGTCATTTTTGTCCGCTTTCGGAGATCCGTGTCTGTTGTTGGGAAATTTTGCGCGTTTTGGGGTTAAAATTTTTTGTCTTTCCGACAGAGTCCGTCCGACAGAGCGTCTGCTAATGAGAATTTATTTTATAGGAAATTGTTCTTTAAAATCTCGTGACAAAAAATACTGTCCATTAATAGGACATGTCCAGTATTGAGAGCTGTCCACTAAGAGGAATTTCACTGTAAATGTATTGTTAGCGATGAAAGAAAATCCGGTAACTGCAGCCAGAAGAGTAGCTCGCGAAAACTCTATTCATCATAAATCTGTGCTAAAAATTTTAAAAAGTGCAAATAAACGACCTTATAAAATGCAACCCGTTCAAGAGTTATTGGAAGATGATCCAGATCGCAGAGTTGAGTTCTCTGAATTAATGATGAACGCCATTAACAAAAATCGCATATCTTCGGAGTGGATCCTTTTTTCTGATGAGGCTACATTCACCCTAAATGGCCATGTTAATAAGCAGAACTGTCACTACTGGTTTGACGAGAACCCACACTGGGTAAGGGAAACTAATACACAATATCCCCAGAAAACTAATGTTTGGGCTGGCATAATTGACAGGCAAGTTATAGGGCCCATTATCTTCAATGATACTTTAACTGGGGAAAGATATCTCGAATTTCTTGAACATGAACCAGTCTTACGATCGATCCAGATTTGTATGATGAAAGCATCTGGATGCAACAAGATGGTGCTCCCCCACATTATGCCCGTAATGTACGCCAGTATTTAGATGACAATTTTCCAAACAGATGGATTGGTAGAAGGGGTGTAATCGAGTGGCCGGCACGTTCTCCCGATCTCACCCCACTTGATTTTTTTCTGGGGACATTTGAAAAGTCAAATTTATATGAGCAAACCAGGAAACCTAGACGAACTCAAAGAACGTATTAGGCGAGAAATCCGACAAATATCTCCAGAAGTGTTAGAAAATGTCAGAAACGAATTTTATTATCGTCTTGGGCTTTGCCAACAAGTAAATGAAGTTCATTTTGAGCATCTTATACATTAAACGCAACTTTTAACAATTTAATGGTTTTTAAGATGAGACTCATTAAGAGAAAATTTTCCTGAACGTGCAAACACTCCTCCGAGCTCATAACTTGCCATTCTTACTATAAAACATCCAGAGGATAATTTTTATGTAAAATTTAAGAAATGAATTTTAAATCAAAGGCAAATATCAATAGTAATACCAAGGAACTTGCAGTTTTCTTTATTTTACCAAGGGGATGTTTCACTTGCATCATGCCCTGGCTGCTAAACTTAGACCATATAATAAAGGTCTATTTACATTAAACACACAAACGTGTTTGAAGCACCCCAAAATATAGTGGTATCACCAATAAACAAAACCACTTTGTGAAGTCATTTATATACAGAAAAAATAATATTAGCCCTCACACTGAATCTTGAGGTACCCCCGACCCAAGCAACACACAATAGTTAAATAAGCGTTGATTTTTAGTTTACACGTACTGAAGTACGTTTTTGGTTAAACTTTAACTATAAATATCGCATAAATAATATACGTATATTCTTACAGATTTCCTTATCCCCTATAATTTTCTTAAAAAGCAATTTTCTCTCAGGCACTTATTTTCGGCAAAAAAAATTGTTTCTTATTAATCTTACCCTTACCCCCCCACCCACCCCACACAACTTTTCAGTAAGAAATTGTCTTCAAAAATCATTGTTTTCCAAATTATTGCTCATGAATAATAGCCGGTTTTGTCTTTAATATTCATTATAATAACACAATTTATTCATTTAAATTTAATATAAGTATATTAATAAATATTTAATACAAAAACGGTGCTATTAGATTGAAAATTTTAGACAAAAAACAGTGATTTTTCAAAAGAATTTGTTTACAGAAAATATATATGCAATATTTAATTTATTAACACTGTTTATTGAATTTTGATATATTTAGTATAAAAGCAGCGTTATTAGATTGGATAATATGGATGAAAAACACTAAATTTTCAGAAAAATTTCATCAAATATTTGAAGTGCAGTAATCGAGTTTAAAAACTAAATATGTCAATCCCGTGTCAATTTTTTTAAATGGCAAAATTTTCTCCCTTTTATAAAAATAATAGTATATGATATACGTATATTTTACAGTTTAATAAATAAGTTGATTTTCACAAAGTGATGATATATATCGTAATTACTTAAGATAGATTTTTTATAGTCGTTTAAATTCTGTGCATTTTGAACTTTCAATGTTGATCGAGCGATCAATAGTTTAAATAATGGAGCATCTCAAAGTGCACTAATTGTACATAATTTTATCGCTAAATTAATGCCCGCAGCAGTTCAAGAAGGGTGCGGAATTCGTTGACAACTTTTGCATGTATTATATTGGTTAAACAAATGACACTAATTAATTGTTATTACTGAATATTTTGTTAGTTTTTCACAAAGTATTTGTTAAGCGTGTACCCTATTGTACAAAATACGGGCATTTTTCCGGAGTAGAAGTATTTTTTACTTGCCATTAAAATATATTAATAGAATAAATATATATTTAACGTTAATAATCTATGATGCGCTGCTTGGGATCTATTTAGCAAAGGTCTTCTGAGTACTAACATTAAATTAAGACTGTGTCATAAAAAAAAATATTTAAATCTTTTCTTTGCAAATCCTTCAAATTAAAAAACAAAAAAAAAAACACTTTTTCAATGCCTTTAAATCCGAACTATACCAACAAATGTCTCTATTTTTCACAAATATCTGCATATATACATATTCAAACTTCCACCACTGACAACGTCCATAAACAAAAACGTATATACACAAAAATCATTACAGTGCAAAGAATTTATAGTAAATAGGTGTGAAAGAAGGAAAAAAAATCCAACAAAACAAGGAAAATTATGTAAGAAAAAAAAGAGTGTTTTTATAATGTACCTCACGTACACCCAACCACAGGCAAAGTACGCCGTGTAATCGCTGAAAAGACAACGAAGACAGATGGGACAATGTTTAGTTCGTGTTTTACTAACTAAGTAAGGAGTGGTGGTGGTGGTGGCATGGCGTCAAATGATGAACATTAATGTTCGTTTCGTCTGCTGTATAAGTACAGTAGAGGTTTTCGGGGTATAATGATGAAATACTCATTTATACAAAAGAAAAATTATAAGAAAAACAGTTAAATTCGGTATTTATCCAAGGATGTTAAAAATTTTATCAGAAGCTAAAATTGATTAGGCAAACATTGTAATTCATATCTACTAACTACAAATTAGTCATTATTAGTAATATTTAAGGCTTCATAAAAATTTAAATAGCTCGTATATATATTGAATTTAGTTTCATAGGGAAGCTAATGAGTATCTTGATCAAAAAGGTCCTTAGAGAATTTACTATATTAATACAATAATTTTGCAATGAAGCAAATTGCAAGCAATTGCAAATAAAATATATAACATTCATTTATCGTAATTGTTAATTTGCCCCATTATTACTTTCCACCAACTCGTGATTTTAAATAAACCACAATCTGTGCTTAATCAATCTTAATTTCCAAAGCACAATTCGACTCGTCTAAACACACAACACAAATACACAAAAGCGTAAGTGATCCACACACATATATAAATGATGATGCACAAATTTATAAATTCTTTTAAAAAGGGACTCACGTGCTCTCGGATGGTACCACGTGTCCTCCCACTAGTCTCTCGGGCATCGGTGGGGCCGGAAACGTTTGTTCCAGAGGAGTTTGATACAAACCTAAAAAAAGAAAATTAGGAATTTAAGTATTGATACCACAGAAGATCCCAATAAGATTTAAAAAAAAAGTAAGATAAGACAATGAGCAGAAAAAACACATATAACTTTACTTAATCTATTTATCTAGACCAATTTGTTCTATCTATAATTTTTCTATATAAATGCAGTGATATATTTGCTCTATTTTAACTACGATTCTTATACCACTATTTCGATGGTATATTTTTGTAAATTTAATTAAATTTTGGGTGTGTGAGAATTGCCCAATATTTCCTAAACATCTTATCATATAAAATATTTTTTAATTTTAATTAAACTGTCTAATAATATGAGATTCTCAATTAATAAAATTTTTAAAGAATCAGAAGCATTTACCATTTTATCTACTTTACATGTCCCTTTACCTAAGTATTAAAACTTCATATTAAAAGAAGGGTTATTTAATAGTAAACACATAGTGTTTTTTATATTATGATTGGAAATTTATTATTAAACGATGGTATATTGTAAAGTGTATTAGGATTCAGTAAAAGGTTCGTATAACTTGTTCATTATCCATTAGTGCAATTAGAGAGAGAAAATCCAAATTTTTATATATCATAAGTATATTTTAAATATTAATTGTTTTTTTGACAATTGTAACTTAATCAAGAATTTTGCTGCTAAATATTCCCTCCGATTGCATAGTGGTTGTTCCAGACTTTTGACTAATGCTTTAAATCTTTCATCGTAAACTTTCTATCATTAATTTAGGCTACCGTTTAATCAAAAATTAGTTAACAATAACAGATAGTTTAACTGTGCATTTTTTAAATTTTAGGTATTTTTATTATTATTATGTTTAAACTTAAAGTTGAAATATTTAATTATATAATTTTTGCTTAACGATTAAGTCAAAATTAGTTTACAATAGCAGGCAGTTAAACTCTGTTTTATTAAAATTTTAAAATTTTTTATGAAATCATCCATCAACTGCCTGAAATATGAAAATAATTAATTTATGTTTAACGTGTCAAAATTAATTTAATAATAAAAGGCAGTTCGACTATCGATTTTTTTAAATTTCAGGCATTTTATTTAAAATCAAGTATTAATTGCCTGGAATAATTAATTAATTAAAGTATAATTAACGAGCAGGTTAAAATTAGTTTACAGGACCATAAAGTTAAATGGTGTATTCTTCATATTTGAGGCACTTTAATTAAAATTATTTATTAACTAACTGGTATATTCAATTAATTAATTTATGATTAACGCTTAAGTTAAAATTGATTTACAGTAATAGGCAATTAGACTATTATATGGATTTTTCAAATTTCAGGCACTTTCGTTAAAACCATTTATAAGCTTCCTAATAAATAATTAAATAATTAATTAATTTATCGTTAATGATTAATTTAAAATTAGTTTACAGTAGCAGGCAGTTAGACTATGGATTTTTAAACACTTTAATTAAAACCATGCTTTAACTGTTTGGAATATCAAATTATTAATTTATTGTTGATGATTAAGTTAAAATTCGTTTACAGTACCAGGCAATTAAAATGTGGATTTTTTTAGTTAAATTTTAGGCCTTTTAATTTAAATCATGCATCAACTGTCTGAAATATTAAATTAAATAATTTACAGTTAACGGTTAAGTTAAAATTAATTTTCAGTACCAGGCACTTAAAACGTAAAGTTTTAATATTTTAGAAATTTTCGTTAAAATCAATTATTAATTGCCTGAAATATTAAGTTAATTAATTATTGATTAAAGTTTGTGTCTAAATTATTTTATAGTAACAGGCAGCAAGACTGTAAAATTTTAAAAATTTCAGGCATTTTAATTAAAACCAGGCATCAACTGCCTAAAATATTAGATTAATTAATTTATCGTTAACGTTTAAATTTAAATTAATTTACAGTACTAGGCACTTAAACATCTGGATTTTTTAAAATTTTAAGCACCTTAATTAAAATCATGCAGCAACTGCCTGGAATTTTAAATTAATTAATTTACGGTTAATGATTAAATATTAAGATAATTTACAATACCAGGCACTTAAAATATGGATTTTTAAAATTTTAAGCATTTGAATTAAATCCAGGCATCAACTGCCTGAAATATTAGATTAATTAATTTATGACAAACGAATAAGTTGAAATTAATTTACAGTATCAGAGAGTTAAACTGTGCTTTTTTTAAATTTTAGGAACTTTAATTAATATTATGCATCAACTGCCTGGAAGATTAAATTAATTAATTTATGGTTATGATTAAGTTAAAATTAATTAACAATACAAGGCACTTAAAATGTAGATCCATTAACTGCCTGGAGATTAAGGTTTGTGTCAAAATTATTTTATAGTAACAGGCAGTAAGACTGTAAAATGTTAAAAATTTTTTTAGTAATTTTAATTAAAACCAGGCATCAACTACCTAAAATATTAGATCAATTAATTTACGGTATCAGGTACTTGAACTTCTGGATTTTTTTTAAATTTTAAGCACCTTGATTAAAATCATGCATCAACTGCCTGGAATATTAAATTAATAAATTGAAGGTTAATGTTTGTATTAAAATTAGTTTGTAGTGACAGACAGTTAAACTGTAAATTTTTCAAATTTCGGGTACTTTAATTAAAACCATGCATTAACTGCCTGGAATATTGCGTTAATTAATTTTTGGTTAACGTTTAAAATTACCAGGTACTTTAACTAAATTTAAAAAAATTTTAAGCACCCTAATTAAAATCATACAGCACCTACTTGGAATATTAAATTAATTAATTTACGGTTAATGATTAAATATTAAGATAATTTACAATACCAGGCACTTAAAATATGGATTTTAAAAATTCCAGGCACTGTCGGTAAAACCATCCATAAGCTGTCTGGAATATTTAATTAATTAATTTATCGGTAATGATTAATTTAAAATTATTTTACAATAGCAGACAGTTAAACTATAAATTTTTTTTAAATCTTAGACATTTTAATTCAAATCTTGCATTAACTGCCTGAAATCATAAATTAATTAACTTCTGGTTAATAACTAAGTTGTAATTAGTTTACATAAGCAGGCAGTTAGACTATGGATTTTTAAAATTTTAAACACTTTAATTAAGATCATGCATTAACTGTTTGGAATATTTAATTAATTAATTTATTATTGATGATTAAGTTAAAATTCGTTTACAGTACCAGGCAGGTAAATTGTGGATTTTTTTAGTTAAATTTTAGGCCTTTTAATTTAAATCATGCATCAACTGTCTGGAATATTAAATTAAATAATTTACAGTTAACGGTTAAGTTAAAATTAATTTTCAATACCAGGCACTTAAAACGTGAAGTTTTAATATTTCAGGAATTTTCGTTAAAATCAATTATTAATTGCCTGAAATATTAAGTTAAATAATTATTGATTAAAGTTTGTGTCTAAATTATTTTATAGTAACAGGCAGTAAGACTGTAAAATTTTAAAAATTTCAGGCATTTTAATTAAAACCAGGCATCAACTGCCTAAAATATTAGATTAATTAATTTATGGTTAAAGTTTAAATTTAAATTAATTTACAGTATCAATTACTTGTACTTCTGGATTTAAAAAAATTTTAAGCACCTTAATTAAAATCATGCAGCAACTACCTGGAATATTAAATTAATTAATTACGGTTAATGATTAAGTATTAAGATAATTTACAATACCAGGTACTTAAAATATGGATTTTTAACATTTTAAGCATCTTAATTAAAATCAGGCATCAACTGCCTGAAATATTAGATTAATAAATTGATGGTTAATGTTGGTATTAAAATTAGTTTGTAGTGATAGACCGTTAAACCATAAATTTTTCAAATTTCAGCTACCTTAATTAAAACCATGCATTAAGTGCTTAGAATATTGCATTAATTAATTTATGGTTAACGTTTAAAATTACCAAGTATTTGACCTTTTAATTTTTTTAAAATTTTAAGCACCTTAACTAAAATCATGCAGGAACTGCCTGGAATATTAAATTAATTAATTTATAAATAATGATTAAGTTGAAATTAATTTAGAGTACTAGGCAGTTAAACTGTGCATTTTTTAAATTTCAGGCATTTTAATTAGTATTTTGCATCAACTGTCTGAAATAATAAATTAATAAATTGAAGGTTAATGTTTGTATTAAAATTAGTTTGTAGTGACAGGCAGTTAAACTGTAAATTTTTAAAATTTCAGGTACTTTAATTAAAACCATGCATCAACTGCTTGAAATATCAGATTATTTAAGTTATCGTTAAGTTTAAATTTAAATTAATTCACAGTATCAGGTACTTGAACTTCTGGCTTTTTTAAAATTTTAAGCACCTTAGTTAAAATCATGCAGCAACTGCCTGGAATATTAAATTAATTAATTTATGAATAACAATTAGGTTGAAATTTATTTACAATACCAGGCAATTAAACTGTGCATTTCTTAAATTTCAGGCACTTTAGTTAAGATTATGCACCGATTGTCTGAAATAATAAATTAATAAATTGATGAATAATGTTGGTGTTAAAATTAATTTGTAGTGACAGGCACTTTAACTGTAAATTTTTCAAATTTCAGGTACTTTAATTAAAACCATGCATCAAGTGCCTAGAATATTTAATTAATTTATTAATTAAAATAAGTTAAAAATACCATGCACAATTAAACTGTAGATATTTTTAAATTTCAGGCTAAGGAGGGTTAACGCCATATTCATTTCATTTGAATTAAAAAAATTTTAAAAGCAATTTCTATTTGAAATTAATGACCTAGTATTCTACTGAATAATTATTAAATTTTCACTACCTTGTGTATCAGGTTTCAATGTAATATGTTTGACTAGTTTTTCTACATTTGACATAATTTCATTTAAATTTATTATACCAGAAGAACAAAAAAATAATTTTAACCTTATATAACCCGAATTTGAAATGTTTATAATTATTGTAACAAAAGCATTGGGATTTCGCACGCGCCATTTTTCTAACAACTGAGTTGAATATTGGTAGGATCAAAACTAAAAATTGTTGAATTTTTAAGTTGGGTATACCTGGTAAGAGTTCCTCGCTAGTGTCCACCCTGAAAGGGCAAGTGATACCAGTGGAGCAGGCTTGAGTAGTTTCCGGTCTGATTTTTACGTCGCAGAGATCGCTGTGCTCGCCCGAGGTGTCTTTACATTCTACCATTCTGGTTTGAATGCCTTCGCCACAAGATACTGAACACTAGCAAAAAAAAAACATTATTTAACTAAATTAACAAAAAAAAAAAACTGCGAAAAAACACATTCTTCAAATAATTTCAGCGTTTTTATAAAACTACCCTGTATGCTGAGAAAAAAAGATTTTTGTGCAATTTACTTCCTTCTATATTCCAATCAGTCGATCGATTAAACTTTCGCGATAGCACTATGAAAATCGCATCCATAAAACCAGCAACTCAAATCCCCCCGAACATCGGTAAAACCCCCAAAAGATAAATGCGGTGGTGATTTCGCTTAATATCCGCCCTTATGGATAAGACTTACCCCGGACCATTTGCTGGTGAACCACGTGGGACAATCCATCCGATTGCAGGCCTCTTGAAACCACGGTTTACGGCCGCCATTGCACTTCGATTCGTCCACCTATAAAATAAAAATTTCTCGCTCATCCTCCACTGCCTGATTGCCGAAATTAGTTCTTAGGTGAGAACTCGTAAAAGTTAGAATGGATATAACCGAGCGCGGGTTAAGTCGTGATTTTCGGGTGAAACGGGGTGCGGAGGGAGGGACTTTTTAGGGTCAATCTTATGCCACTTTTGTGTGGGGGCAAGCTGCTTGAGGTACCCGACCAGAATTCGAAATTTTCTGTGTTTTGTGAGAGAATGAGGCTTTATTAGAGTCAAAAATGTAAATTAATGGAAATTAGATAGGAGGAGTTAAATAAATAAAATAAATATATGAAATTAGAGAAATAGAATACAAGAAACGACGCTTCTAAATGTAACAAGTGAAATTGAAAATATTAAAACGCACATAACATCTTAAGGCTACCAACAGTAGCTACGTTTACAACGCGTGTACCAAATATTTAATACTTGGATCAAATGACGTCACAAAGAATATTTTACCATTTAAAAAAAAAAAAAATTGTGATCATTACCAGTATGCGCGCCAATGGTGAACATTCTTAATTGCTTTTGACAAAATGTGCATATCTCCACCGGTTTCAGAGCAATAAACAAATCGTCAATTTTTAAGCATTTGCGGACATACGTTTATATAGCAAACTGTCATTAATTTTCCATGCAAAGTCACCCCCTGAAGTTTGTAACACTTATTCACTAACACCCTGTATATGTATAACTGAAGGTGATAACACGCATTTTATACCATGACTTCCATTGACCGTGCCTTCTGTTTCGTTCGAATAAAAAAATGTAAAAAATTCAAGAATATGCGATACTGGAAAAACGTTCTGACGCATGTATTTCTTGTAGAACCAAAGCATTTTTCTATGTGTGATGCAGGTCACTTAGCATTCTTTGGTACGCCCACATCTTGAACGCACCAATGCGACGACGATCTACGATCTATACAAACCATATTTCTGAAGAATTTATTCAAAAATTCTTGTGTATTTGTGAAATGGTATTTTGTGGGTGTATTGGTCAATTGTTAAAAAAAAAAACTATTTGTTTCTCGCCAACGTTTCGAATTATATTTAATTCATTTTCAGAACTCGAAGTCGTAGTTCTCTTTTGTCAAATTAAAAAAAAAACATATAACAGGGACAAAGACATAGATAACATTAACAGATTAGGTAGGAGGAATTATAATTATTAAAAACTGATAAAAAATATAAAATGAAAACAAACCGGTAGACTAGAGAAGTTCACTACTACTATTCGAAGCTTTCAATGATCATCGCTGTTCTAACACATTTGTGGGAAGGATATAGGGAAGATGTATAGAAGGATTTGTGGGACATCTAGGCAGTACTTTCTAGCCACTATTGAGTTAGAATACTTTCCAACTAATTGCGGAATTAACAAACTTCTTTTAGAGTGGTGTCATACTTTAAAGTCCCAAATATCAAAAACTAGTTCGAATATTCTCATGAAAAAAGAAACAGGATGTAGCGTTTCATTTTTCTATTCCTTATGTTCACTAACGCTTCATTGACATTTCGTTAATTTCAATAATTACATTAGTAATTTCAGTCAAAGTCTTTTATTCATATTTCTTTAAATTTACACTGTCAATGACACATTACTACTGTAACGCATCAATCTCCTGGTTTAATTAGTTATGCTTTCTGTTGACGGTCCATCACTTCTCTGATTGGTCATAATTAATATTTTCTCTGATTGGCTGATATTGACAGCTCAGGCGACAGCTGGGGTCGTAATCGATTTAGTCGGCACTGCGTCCATTTTTTGACGACTTGTTCCTGTGTTGCAGGTAGGAGCGCACGTAAAAGGCCAGTCTCATTGGATTTAGAACAACAACACTAAGACAAAACCGTTGCAATTTTCGCGATAGCTCCCATAGAAGCCGAAATATCGACCTTCAAAGTTTGGAATTTTTCATTTTTCGGGTATACCCCCCCGTATCGAATTTTTTCACCAAAAATTGATTTTTTTTTAAATCAAACTAAGTATACCAGCGTCTTATTTGGGTCACCTAGATTACGAAAACACCGGGTTATAACAGGATCCGAGCAGAAATAAGGGAATGAGAGCACTTTGAAAATCCTGAAAAAGTCGTTTTCGACGTCCGTTTTTGAGGCCCAAAATGGGCATCAAAAATGCCATATCTCAGCTACTAGAAGAGCTACGACCTTGCGGATGGTCTCGTTGGATTTAGAACGATAAAACTAAGACAAAACCGCTGGAATTTTCCCGATAGCTCCCATAGAAGCCGAAATATCGACCTTCAAAGTTTGGAATTTTTCATTTTTTCGGGTATACCCCCCCGTATCGAATTTTTTCACAAAAAATTGATTTTTTTTTAAATCAAACTAAGTATACCAGCGTCTTATTTGGGTCACCTAGATTACGAAAACACCGGGTTATAACAGGATCCGAGCAGAACTAAGGGAATGAGAGCACTTTGAAAATCCTGAAAAAGTCGTTTTCGACGTCCGTTTTTGAGGCCCAAAATGGGCATCAAAAATGCCATATCTCAGCTACTAGAAGAGCTACGACCTTGCGGATGGTCTCGTTGGATTTAGAACGACAAAACTAAGACAAAACCGTTGGAATTTTCCCGATAGCTCCCACAGAAGCCGAAATATCGACCTTCAAAGTTTGGAATTTTTCACTTTTTGGGTATACCCCCCCGTATCGAATTTTTTCACCAAAAATTGATTTTTTTCGAAATCAAACTAAGTATACCAGCGTATTATTTGGGTCACCTAGATTACGAAAACACCGGGTTATAACAGGATCCGAGCAGAACTAAGGGAATGAGAGCACTTTGAAAATCCTGAAAAGTCGTTTTCGACGTCCGTTTTTGAGGCCCAAAATGGGCATCAAAAATGCCATATCTCAGCTACTAGAAGAGCTACGACCTTGTGGATGGTCTCGTTGGATTTAGAACGACAAAACTAAGACAAAACCGTTGGAATTTTCTCGATAGCTCCGATAGAAGCCGAAATATCGACCTTCAAAGTTTGGAATTTTTCATTTTTCGGGTATACCCCCCCGTATCGAATTTTTTCACCAAAACCTTTTATTTTAATTTAACATTACAAAATATTTAATCAATGTCATAATTTAATACGTCAATTTCTTATCTATAACATTAGTTATTTTTTGTTCAGTATTTTTCAGTAGCCTTTTTGGTAGTTAAGTAGATATAACACGGTTAAGGCTGATATGCCTTAGGTAAAAAGGTTCATGAACTTTCCCCTGCGTAATACAAATAGATTCTAAAAACTTGAATAATTGCAATTTGCTTCCAAGTAATGACTCACTTCAAAGTCTAAAATCTCAGGAAGTAGTTAGAATATATTTATAAAGCAAAAAGCGGAATATTCCTTGACGTATGTTGTACGAATGTTCTATAAAGAGATCCAACACCAAGTACAAGCAATGACTTCTCAAGTAACGGATTTTTTTGGGAGTGGTGGCGGTAGAGTACGTTCATGCGTCAAAGTGATGACTCACTTATCAAGTCCGAAATCTCAAGAACTGGTGGGAATATTTTAATAAAATAAAAAGCAGGACATTCCTTGACGTATACTGTACAAATATTCTTTAAGGTTACAATTAATACAATAATAATTTTCAAAGTAAATACTTTCTTTGGGAGTGATAGCGTAAAGTAGGTTCATGCTTCAAAGTGATGACTTACTTCAAAATCTAAAATCTCAGGAACTAGCTGGAATATTTTTATAAACCAAAAATCAGGATATTTCTATACTTATATGGTACAAATAATCTTCAAGATTCCAATCAGTACAAGCAATAATTTCTCAAGTAACGAATTTCTTTGGGGGTGGTATCGGTCGAGCAAATTCATGTGTCAAAATAATCACTTACTTCAAAGTCTTGAATCTCAAGAGATAATAGGAACATCTTTATGAAACAAAATGCAAAATATTCCTTGACGTATACTAAATAAATATTCTCTAAAACTTTAATCAGTACAACCAATAATTTTTGAAATAACGAATCTCTTTGGGAGTGGTGGCAGGGGAGCAGGCCTGACTGACTTTAAAGTCCGATATCTCAAGAAATATTTGGAATATTTTCACGAAACAAAAAGCAGAATATTCCTTGACGTAGTAACGATTTTTTTAGGAGCTCAAGTGATAGTATCTATAGATAGCAGATGATTGCCACGTAGTATCTGGACTTATAGGAACTAGTTTAAATAGAAACTGATATATTTTTTTATCTAATTTGACTGTTTTCTCTGTTGTTTCAGTGAGCTAGAGCCATTTATTCTGAGCATTTGAAAACGTCAATTTAGATATACAGGAGGACATTTAATTAAATATTTGACAAAGCTCTATCAATCACCTCCTCACCTCCAATACTAATCTCACTTTAGTATATAAAGTTTGATGTGTCTATTCAAAAGTGCTAAAAAAAAATTAATCGGTTGACGTATCATCGAATAGTAACCAAAAATGTGTGGGAATATCGATATTTTATCGACCTTAGACTTTTGTATTTCACATGGCTATCTATCTATCATTTTAAGAGGCATACTATGTCCTATCTAACCAAACCGAAACAAAATCGGTTGACGTAGAAGGGAAAAATGTCTGGTAATAAAAGACATTTTATTAATTTTAGTAGGTCAAATAGTTCATATTGTGACACATTTTTTTTTAAATGGCAAACAATTTTCCATCATACTTCGCGAAAAAAATTGATGAAGGTTGAAGCAATTTACCAGTAAAAATGTATGCCAATAAACAGTTCATAAACTTAATGAACAATTTCCAGGGATATGGATTGGCAGGCGTGGTGCAATTGAATGGCTCGCACGATCGCCAGACTTAACATCGCTAGATTTTTTTCCTTTGGAGATATTTAAAAAAGCAAGATTTATAAAAATTTATTCAGTAAAGTGGACAGGATCAATGCTCAAGCACCGCTCCATCACAGCAGAAATAAATGGAGCGACAGCAACAGTAACCACAGTAAAAGGATGTCCCCAAGGAGGGGTTCTGTCACCTCTACTGTGGACATTAGTAGTAAACAAAATTCTTAACATTTTAAGTAGATCCGGATTCACAGTTCTAGGCTACGCAGATGACCTTGTAGTAATAGTTAGAAGCAAGCCGACGAGGGCGTAATATCGAATCGAATGCAAAGTGCCCTAAATACTATACAAAACTGGGGCGAAACTGAAGGATTATCTTTAAATCCTAGAAAAACAATTTTAGTGCCGTTTACCAGAAGAAGGAACTCAGAGCACCTATATTAAACGGAACTCAGCTAACATTTTCTAACGAGGTGAAATATCTGGGGGTTACCTTGGACCACAAACTAACTTGGAACAATCATCTAGACAAGACCATTTCCAAAGCCATAATGGCAATTTGGACATGCCGCAAACTCGTTGGCAAGACATGGGGGCTAAAACCGAAAATGGTATACTGGATCTACCAAACAGTCATTAAGCCCATCATCACATACGCTTCGCTGGTATGGTGGCCGAAGACCAAACAAACAACCGCACAGACCAAATTAAACAAAGTCCAAAGGCTGATATGTCTAGGAATAACCGGGGCAATGTCTATTTGTCCTACCACAGCCTTAGAGACACTGCTAAACATGCCTTCACTTCACATAAGCGTGAAAAAAGAGGCAATTAACAGTGCTCACAGGCTTTTCCAAACCGGCAAATTCAAGCCTGGGGATTTAAGTGGTCACCTGCGCATCCTCGAAGAAATTAAACTGGAAAATGCCAGCAAACCACGTGACCACATAACGGCCATGCTGGATCTAGAAATTCCATTCGAAGTGATCATAGATGATCGCCAATCATGGGAGAAAAAAGAAGTAATAAAAGCCGACAATGCATCGCTATGGTACACAGACGGTTCCAAACTAACAGAAGGAGCAGGACTGGGCGTGTCAGGCCCTAACATTAAGATCTCAAAGTCACTGGGCAAATACCCTAACATCTTTCAAGCTGAAGTGCTTGTCATAGACATATGTGCAGAAGAGTGCATCAACCAAGGCCTCCAAAGAAAACACATATTTATACTATCAGACAGCCAAGCTGCTCTAAAGGCCCTGAAAGCTTTTAAATGTGATTCAAAGCTAGTCTGGGAGTGCAGACAAACCCTAAAGCACCTTACAACAAAGAATCAAGTAACACTAATGTGGCTACCTGGCCACCGGGGTATAGAGGGGAACGAAGAAGCCGATCGCCTTGCAAAAAAAGGGGCTCAAACACCATACTATGGTCTAGAGCCATATTGTGGTTTAATGAAGACCCACATCACCGAAGACCTAAACAGGTGAGAAAAAGAACAATTGCTGTTGCACTGGAGAAGAGCACCAGGACTAAGACAGGCAAAAAAGTTTATAACCACTTCTAGAAAAAGAGCTGAACAGCTCCTAGACATGAACAGATCAGACATCAGAACAGCAGTCGGACTCCTAACCGGTCATTGCCCAGTGAAATATCACCTAAAGGCAATAGGTATAACAGAGGACGACCAATGTAGATTCTGCAGCAATGCCACAGAAACAGCAGAACACCAGCTCTGTGAATGCCCGACCCAACTCTGCAAGAGGCTCAAGTACCTGGAAGGGGTACAATCAACACCTCAAGAAGTGGGACAACTACCTCCCAAAAATATAGATTTGTACGGCAGTCCAAGTCCAAAGTCCAAGACTTTTTGAGACAAACTAAGACAAGTAGAGTTATGCACAAAATATCTCACAGGTAGCAGTGCTGAGCGGCGGATCAGCCGAAACGACTCCCTTCTCAATCTACAATCTACCAATTTATTTATTGTAACAAAATAAATAGTTTTTTTTTCAAATAAATTGTTTTAAACGTGTTATTTTATTTGTGTCTAAGTTATTTAAAAAATACAACGCAACATTTATTTATTTATTTATTTATTATTAATTTTCAAAGAAATTATACATAAAGTATTCCGTGCAAATGAGTGTCTACGTTCATATATCAAACTCCGATGCACGCCCGCAAACGAACCGATACAACGTTGCCGCGTCCTAAACTCGTTTAGTATAAAATTATTTAAAACGCACTGATAAGACCGTGAAAAATAATTGAATTACTGACGAATGCGGTTCTATTGGCACCGTCGTCGCCAGTTTCTGCTTTTAGAGTAAAATAATTCTCGGCGATTCCTTAAACGGGGGTCCGAGCCAATTTGAAATATTCGAAATATCTGAAATATGGCCGGCGTTTTCGCCAATTTTTAACAATTATTTTAAATCGCACCGTGTTGTTGTGTTGAATTACGCGCCTTCGCCAATCTATTAGCATTATTATTTCAAATTGTCGCAGGCATATAGGTCTAGGGTTTCTTAAATTCTGCTTCTGCTGGATGATGATGATGAGTCACTAACAGGAACTTTCTGTTATTCGAGAGTTAAACGCGTATTTGCTAAGCGGTTTTGGTTTATTTAATTGGGTGGAATTTAGTGTTGTATTGAAGTAAACGCGTTGTGGGTGTATTTGTACCTTACTGTTATGGATTGATGTAAGTAAGTTATGTTTAATTATAGTTCGTTTTTTGGTTCAGTGCAAGTCTCCACCTTATTTTTTCGGAAATCTGCTTGGATAAATTAGCATTTACAATTGCCCTGATTATAATTTAAAAAATTTATACACCCTGCATAAAATTAACAAAAAGTGAGATATAACGTTATCCAATTTTTTTAATGACTATTGTGTGCATACCAAACATGAATTTTTTACTCCTTGTTTTTTAAAAGATATGCATTAATCCCATTTCATTATGGTATCTCAGTAATTTCAATAAAACCCCGTATAAAAATTTAAGAAGTTTTTATGGATCTAAGAAGCCTTTGCGGCCCCCCAAAACTCCACTTTTACAAACTTTCTGATCGTTCCTCCTCGTAAAAATCGTCGTGGAGGCCTCAACCCTTCCTTCCCCCCTCTGCCTAATTTGCTAAGTACCCTTGAAAGTTTCCCGGTCAATTTACGACTGAAGAAGCTGAGATGAAAGTTTGCCTAAAATTAGGCCATTTCGTGGGGGAGAAGAAAAATACAAGGAAAAGTAATAGTCCAATAGTGGCCGTTTTCGCCAAGTAAATTTAATCGAGGTTTTTGATGCTTTGAGATAATTTAATGAAAAAGTCAAGTTTTCGCAGAAGAGATTTAAAGAAAAAACAGGAAATTTTCATATATTCAGGTCAGGATTTGGTGTTGTTATTTAAATATTAGTTCAATAAAAACGGGGTTCAATAAATTCGTAAATTATGTATCTGATTTTGATTTTGACATACTTAGACATGGCACACTTCTTAGGATGATACCTTGCTTTTTTATACCTATTCCTGGATGTAATTTAATAACAAGCCCAAACAATACATCATCTATTATTATCATTAAATATATATTTATTTAAAGATTTTTTAATAAATTTTTGGTTTTGGTATATTTATCAATTGTAAATGGTTAAGGTGTATCTATTACACTGTAGAATAAACATATACATATCATATACGATTTTGTTTACAAAACAGAGAAAATTTCGGCATTTAAAAAAATTGAAACAGGACTTGCATGTCTAGTTTTTAAACTCGTTTACTATACCTCAAATATTTGATGAAATTTTTCTGAAAAATCACCGTGTCTCGTTCATATTATCCAATCTAATCACGCTGTTTTTATATTAAATATTTATATCGAAAATTATATTAAATTTAAATAAATAGTGTTATTAAATTAAATGTTAAATACATATTTTTTGCAAAAACATTGTTTTTCATCAACACAAACCTCACCCCTCTACCCACCCCAAACATTTGTCCATTAAGAAATTTTTTGGAAAAATTGAAAAACTTATAGCCCTGTTTTTGTAATAAGTATTTATTAATATTCCTATATATGATTATAACAAATTTCAATAAACAAACTGTGTTATTAGATTAAATATGAACGATGATATCAGCTGTTATTCATGCGTATTCTTTTGGAAAACAATGATATTTGATCACAATTTCTTACTGGTAAGTTGTGTAGGGTGGGTGGGGGGCTAAGGGTAGGAATAATGAAAAGCGTTTTTTTTTTGCAGAAAATCATTAATTAAAAAAAGATGCCTTTTAAGAAAATTATAGGTGATAAAAAAATCTATAGTTTCCTCAAAAATACAAATTTGCTCAATACTAAACAAGAATTTAAAAAATGAAATTTATTTTAGAAAAATGCAGCGGTGTACTTTTTTTTATTAAATAATATTTAAGATAAATCTCTTATGACGCCATGACCATAAAACATTTCTGCAAATTAAAAAAAAATCTACATCTATATTGGAAGTAAAGCCATCAAAAAAAAAACTCATTCTATTACTAGATTTGAAAATGCCACAAAAGATTTTGAATATCTTAGCTTTACATGTTATTTTAAATAATAAAAATATACTTGTTACAAACTTAGATAAACCTCCGACAACTACTAATACATCTAATTTTTTTGATTTTTTGGAGGATATCGTACGTATGGCAGTACCATTTTATGATAGTGTCATATTTCTTAATCATTTAAGACAAACAGGTTCAAGTCAAACACTTCTTAGCTTGTTAAAAATTTTTGAACTTTATAAAAAAATAAGAGAATATTTTTCTATTTAATTGGCCGATATGGAGGACTATCTATAATATTCTAAATTGTTACAATATGTAGACGACTTTCAGGTGTATCTATTTTTTGACTTATCAGGCTTGCTCTTAGCTCAAAATAATAAAATTAACGAAAATTAATCCTAATTTAAAACTGAATGCTATGAAGTTTTGGGTGATGTTTGTAACTAATAATTAAAATTAATGCACTGAAGTTATGGATACTTTGAAAATAACTATAATAAGTGAAGCTATATCCATTGTTATTAGGAAAAACTCGGTTCTTGTTTACAAAACAATAGTTGTATTATTATTGACCTATTTTTAATTAAGTAATTTTAAAATTTTGTAAATCCAAGTTATGTCCCTTTATTATGTATTTCAACCTTTTAACCTTGTCCAAGGCACTACAACTTATAAGATGAATTAACAGAGCCCCTTAGTCTGTTATCTCTGATGATGGACATGTTATATGTCCAATACATGTAGGATTTACAGTTTTTTAAATAAATTTAGTAGAGGATGACTGAAACACTTTTAGTTATCTATTAACTCCATTGTAAGAATGGACTACTTCTTCAAGTTTAAGAGTGGGAATGGACCCAAATTTAATTTTTTACAGCATAATTAATAATAAAACTAATAAAAAGTCTACATCGATACAAAAACATGCTACCCCCAAAAATAAAATACGATGCCAGTATGATATAATGGTTTTATCATTTGCTCGATTACGGAGACATGGTATATCGTCATTCTTTAATAGTTATTTATTTAAGATAATTCAATTAATATAAAATAGTATGAGGTTAACATATTTTATTTAACATAACATATCGTTTATTTTTCAGTTGGCCAACTTCAGCTTTTGAAAAATCAATTGAATATACAAGCATTCGTATGTGGTCAGCCCATTTGATGATAAATATATTACTCACCTCATAAACTACTGTCTAGAAAAGTAATATTTTCTTCGTCTTTGGCTTACTGCAATCGGTAGGCCTATTCCAAAGACATCCGACCTTAAGGATTTTTCCGACCTTAGAATAGTCAGTATTTTGCCAACGTTTTCAAAAGTTTTTGAAAAATTTGTTTATAAACAAATATACCAATATGTATGTGAAAAAAATATAATTCCACACTATCAGTGTGGGTTTAGAAAAAACTATTCAACGGCGACTGCCTTAGCTACAGTAATCAGTGATATAATTGAGGCCTATGATAAACGTGATAACGTTATTTTAGCTCTTTGAGACTTTTCAAAAGCGTTTGACACCATTGATCATAAATTATTAATAGCTAAATTAAAATATTACGTCTTTCGTTATTCGCTGATTGATTTAATATCTTCCTACCTAAAATACAGGTTTCAGTGTGTCTCGTGCAATGATAGGGTGTCTGATTCTATCTCCATTTTATCTGGTGTTCCTCAGGGAAGCGTGTTGGGTCCTTTACTGTTTTTGGTATATACTTCTAGTATTTTGCAGTCAATAAAACATGGCAAACGCCAAGCCTATGCTGACAATACACAACTTTATTTTAATTTTAATTCTGTTGATGTTTTATTGGCAAATTGTAAGTGAACTCTCAGCACAACATAATTTAAAATTGAATGCCTCAAAATCTTTATTACTAATATTTGGCCCTAAAACGAGAACTGATTTTATTAGAGAGCATTTAGATGTAAATATTATTGGTGTAGTAATTCCTGTTGTTAAAACTGCAAGGAACTTGGGCATGTGGGTCGACACTGATATAAGATTTAAAATGCATGTTTCTAAGATTACACAAAAGGCCTACCTTTCGTTAAAACTTTTATATTCCAGCAGACATATCTTAAGCCAACAACTTCAAAAGAATTTATGTGAATCACTAGTGTTGTCAAATTTTAATTACTGCGATTTTATCTATGGACCATGCTTGGATATCAACACAAAGTATAAAATCCAGAAAGTTCAAAATACTTGCGCTAGACTTATATTTGGCTTAAGAAAGTATGATCGTATTAGTGCTAAAGTTGAGGAGTTGGGATGGTTAAGAATGGAGATCGTAGAGCTCTTCATGTGGGTAACTCTCTTCACAAATTAATAACATGCCCCAATGCTTTTTATTCATTAAAAGATAAATTTGTTTTAAGAACTTTCGTACATTCACGAGTCCTACGTATTTCAAGTTCATTTGCTATTCCTCGTCATCGGAAGGCCTTATTTAAACGAAGCTTTGTATATAACAGTATTAAATTATATAATAGGATTCCTGACAGGTTAAGATCTTTAACATATACCAAGTTTAAAAAAGCGTTTAAAGTTTTTATTATAAACCAGGAATTATGAAAGGTGAGTGCATCAGTTATTAAATTATTATTCTGTTAAATTTTTTATGTGTTACAATGATTATTATTATTGTTTAAAAATGATAATATTATCTTTTGTCTAAAACTTGTAATATTTAGACATTATTTTTTTTTTAATTATTTTGGGTACTTTTAGGTCATTACTTTAATTTTGCTAGCCAAACACAATGTATTTTTGTTTTATCTCTTTTAAATTTAAATCTTAATTTTCTTTTGTTAATAGTGTATTAGTAAATAAGCCATCTATGGTGCTTCAGTGGTTAAGTATGAATAGCTACTGCAGCTAGACTTCGCCACTGCTTGCACCTATACCATTAAAATATTAAATTAATGTTTTATACTACTTACTTATGTATTTTGTGGTATCTAATAAAAGACGATTAATTATTATTATTATTATATGTGAATTTTCACCTAGAAGTTTTTTATTAAATTTAAAAAATTATGTTTTAAATGCGCAACTTGCTGCAGTTATTTGGAGGGTTCACTTGTCATAAGATCTGCTTAACTGATTCCTGCTTTAAGCTTATATTATGAAGTAAAATTCCAAATATTTAAAATATCTCATAAAACTTGACTTTTTCCTCTCCTATGGTCCTAGCTTGCCCTTGAGCTTATTCCTACATTTTACCTATTATTTGTAGAAGCGTTAGCGACTATTTATCATCTTTTTTGACATAAAAAAATTGATATATTTGTCTGTATGAGTAGTTAAGGTATAAAATTTAGGATGTCACCTCTCAACACATTGATAATATTGGATCCACAAAAATGTTGTTTTTTCACCTCCACCGAAGGGAGCGCTATTGCCCTAATAAGTCAAAAATTAGTAAAAAAATGGGTCAAATTCCTTTCGCCCACGAGAAGTCAAATTTTAAGTATTTCAACGACTTGAAACCCTCAGGACTTAAGGTTTATTGGGAATTTAAGAGCTGTATACTTTTCGAGTCTTATTCGTATACAGGATGAGCCATTGTAAGTAAAAAAAAGTTAAACTGCTTCATAGGCCAAACTACGATTTGAATAAAAAAAGTGCTTAAGCGAAAATGCTTAGTTTTATAGGAAAAATGACATAATTATTTAAAGCTTTTTTTTTGATAATGATTTTTTAACGTGTTCTGGCATTTTCAGGTTTTTCTTATGAAAAAAATGCTTTATCATTTCTCTTTCAAATGCGATATAAAGTGAATTTTTTTGTGTCAAATAGGGCGAGCAATAATTACCTTTTCTAATAAGGGTCCGACCCAAAAATCGTATTTTATTTAATAACTTTCTGGTGGCGCCACCTGGACTATTTATATTTTCAGGTATCAAATACTGTAATACGCTAATTATTCACGTATCATTAGAATTCTTCCAACTTAACAATTTTTGAGTTATTTTAATTTTCGTGTTTTATTCATTGGCTGCGTCCCTGTATATTATCAGAAAAATTAAACATCATCTATAAGATCCCAATTTTTTTTTTACAATATGTATTAAAATTTCAAAATTCCAACTGTATTACAAGTACCAAAAAAATGCGTTTTTCTCAAACAAGTCCATTTTCTTCTGTTTTTTTCGTTTTTAAACATAACCACAATGGTGAAATAATCCAATATGGCCGCACAAACAGCGGGTACCTCGGCATGTTTTTTTTTTAGAAGAGTGTCACTTATCCAGAAGCTGTCAATTAAAGATGCCGTCTAATCAGAAAAACTGTAGGCTTTCCGAATATGTGCATATCAATTGGGGAAATTGTGTATTGCACCGATAAAAATTCGGCAAAGTTTTGACGTTTTAGAAAAATGCCTTTTTTTTTCAACCGAAACAAGGTCGAACCGGGTGACTCAAATACAAATTGGCACTGGTTATTTATTAAAAAATAATCGGATTTACACACGGTGGATCGTATTGATTTATTAAAATCATGCAATTTTGAATTAGTGATTTGTTTATATTGGAATTAATTAATTTTAAGAAGTATATTAAGTTATTTTTGGCTATACCGGTGTGTCTTAGAAAAGTGGTTCGCCCCTATAACTTTTTTAATTTTCAAGTTGAAAAACTGAAATATTGTAAATGGGTGTAGCATCCAAATTGGGGTTGGCTGACGTATTCAGTTGTTTACTATCACTTCCGGTTTAACCGGAAATGACCCTAACTTTCTTATTTTAAATAGGATCCCCCAATTTTTTTGACATTCTTTGATAAAAAATGACATTTTAAGAAAAATGATACCCCATATGTCAACTTTTGACACCTAACCTTTAAATTACTTAATTTTTTTATTTCAATCTAGAGTGCCATGAATAATTTAAAATCGTTAATTTTACATCAAGAAGTCCTAAAAAAATATAATCGACTGTCTTCTGTTTTTCACACCGCAGATGTCAAAAATTGACATATGGGGTGTCATTTTTCTTAGATTGTAATTTCCTATCAAAATATGTTGGGAGGTCCCATTTAAAATAAGAAAGTTAGAAGTCGCATGGGCATCGGTTTTAGAAAAGGGGTTAATAATTTTTCAATCCCTAAAAGCATATTATTTGTTTAACTTTTTGTGTATCTAAATTATAATAAAACCCATTTGATTTGATAAATTCATAAAAAGTGGCCCTTAAACATAGTTATACACACTTAACATAAAATATTCCGGACGTTGAAGGGGAGTTAAACTAAGCGCAAAACGCTTCTGCCGTATTTAGTTTTACGCGCGGACGGAAATTTTAATAAAACCCTCAAAAACTTTCGTTGTTTCCAACTTAATTTCTTATTCAGCCGCAATATTGCATTTACAAGAATTTTAAGCGACAGCAGCGACAACGGCAACGCTAAGTAGGTTAAGCGTGTTAACCTTAAGCAAATTATAAACTTTGCGTCGTCGGCTTTAACACGATGTCGTTTTTCGAATTATTTAACGAAATATGGAGAATTTTAATTTTTCCCTCTATCCCTGTTGAATTATTCATGGGTCATCTTCTTGAAATTTGCCTAATTTCTTATTTAAGGGACGTTTATAAAATAGTTTTGCATATACCCTTAATTTAGTGCCGTTCATTTCTTCTACGCAGTAGACGGGACGTAGTCGAATTCCACCTCCGCAGCTCGTAGAACATGCTCCCCATTCACCGACATGCCACCTAAAAGAAGAGAAAATCGTTTATTAAGAATAAGGAATGCGCCAATAAAAAATGTAGAACAATTTAGGAAAAATCATTCTAAATCGAATTTGGTTACTTATAATTGCAGGGTGATTGACGACCGATATGGTACATTAGCCGTATATGGAAAGTAGAACGTAGCTTTTGAAATTGGCGTTATCGGTCTAAAGTATTTTCAGCCTTGCAGCGTTGCCGCTTATATAGAATAAATAGTAAAACCTCTGATTTTTTAAAATAGAACACCCTATATATTTTTAGATATTTTGAGTCATATTGATATATAGATATATTGATTTAAAAAAAATAAATAAATACAGTTTATGTAGAATTTTATAAAGAACACAAAAATGGTGAAAGAAATAGAGCTTGCCATTTAAAACTTTAGGGCTAGATACCCCCAGTGCATCAGGGGGTTAAAAGTAACACGATAACAAATGCCTCTAAATTTGCCCCCTTGATATACAAATTAACGTGTTTTGCCTAATGTCATTATTAGTAGAGGCAATATATAATAATAGTGTTCGTTTTCAAATTATCACCCTGTAAGGTCAATGTTTATCTAAAACGTCAGTGAAATAAAGAAAAAACCCTTCTCTCTAAACATTATTAATAATTTATCAAAGTTAAATAAAAAATAAGCGGAACAAGTTAAAAAGTTGAAAACTCTCCGGGAAATCTTGGAAAATTGCTTTGGCATTTTTAACTAAGGCAATTAGAGACGGAATAACGGCGACATGGATATTTAACGAGCGCCCCCCTTATTCGAGAAACAGCGTAATTTGTAACCCCTTTTAATTCATTTAACTCGGGCACGATTGCTTATTCAAATTAAAAAAAAAAAGGAAAAAAGGCATTTTTTGAAGTGCATCATCATGTTTTTATTACAGGCGAAATTGACTCTTAATATGGGATATTTATCGGGGTTTAATTAAAAATATATAAGGATTTATGCTTAAATAAATCCAGTAGTAATCCAATAGTCAAAATGTGATTTTATGGCAGTTTTGTTGAAAATTTTCTCTATTCTTAAATACGTTCTACCAAAATAGTTCGGCAAAGAGGAAGAATTATCTCTTTCCCAATATTGTCCCAATAAAAAAGCTAATTTTTAAATTAATTTAAAAAATCGAGATGTTTTTATTAAAATATTTAAAAATTATAACATCTCTATTTTCTGTTAACCTGCTAAAAGTATTTTCTCCTATTTTCTTCTTTTGGCATAAAAAAATACGTAAAAAACATGTGGAAAGCATAACACATTGAGCTCCGCGTGCCCACCGGTGGGCACATCGCATCGCTTATTCAGGGACCGCGTGCTCACCCGTGAGCATGGATTACATTGATTCTGCCTATACCAAACGACGTTCTGGTCCCAGGATGAGCCAAAAAATATATTGGGTTGGGCAGTTTGGATAGTTTAGGTATTTAGTTTATAAAAGTAAAGAAAAAAACAACATTTGAGTTAATATACCATGTTATATTACCTTAAAACAGAAAAAATACTCTTAAAACTTAAAATAAATTGTCATAAAAAAACAGTCGTTTTCTTATGTAATCAGAACTTAAAATACCATAAAAATGACTAACCTAGTATAGTAAAACTTACTAAAACGACCTAACATTTGACGAAATACACACTGCCACAAAGAAACTGCTGACACTAAAGTTTTAAGCCAAATGTTTTTGGAAGCAAGTAATATAAAGGGGAATATGACACGGTACACAAATTGTGTTGACCTTTTTCGCATTTTTTCGGGCGTAAGCAGCATTGTGAGCTATTGACATGGTGCTGTAGCATTTAGTGCATCTCTTTCGAGTAACTCGTTTTTGACATTCAACGTGCAGCGTTGCGTTCTTGACGTGGAAGGACGAGAAACAGTATTAAGTTTTTCGTCGTTTTTAATGAGCCTGAAACGACCTCTTCTTTGAAAGTGGTGATGCTGATTTTTTTCTTGTTTATTTTATTGTAAAGATGTAACGCGTTTACTTTTGTTGTGGCAGTAATGAGTACCATTTTGAAGTTCGCCTTAGAAAAGGCACGTATGCTGACATTTGATCCGACAAGTCGATAAAGGCCTTGCCCTGATTATAGTCAACCATTACTTTGGGTTTATAAAGTTCCTTTCCTTTCTTTGCTAAAGTAACGGTAGAATCGTCGTGTTTGGTGCTTAGCATGATGACGTCTCTCTTATCCTTCCACTTCAGGACTACAGTTTTGTCATTATCTTGCCGAGCTACAATTCCACCTCGATTCAACTTTTCCTTTATTACTTCCTGAGGATTACCTTTGCGGTTTGTTCTAATTGTACCAACTAAATGCGTTTTTCGGTCAATCAGTCTTTTGGCTAATGATACGCTCGTGTACCAGTTGTCAGTGTAAAGTGTGCGGCCACTGTCCAAAAGACCTTCCATCAATTCCATGACTACCTTTTCAGAAACTGCAAATTCACTTGATTTTTCTCTGCCGGTATATACTTTGAAATCCCAGGTGTATCCTCCAGATACACACAACTTGAAAAGCTTTATACCGTAGCAGTGTCGCTTATTGGGTATATATTGTCTGAAATAAATGCGTCCTCGAAACGGGACGTTACTTTCATCGATACAAATGTCTTTTTCATGCATGTAGGAGGACTTAAATTTCTTTTGCAGCATGTCAAGAAATTCGGATATTTTGTAAAGTCGGTCATCAGAGGGTCTGTCCTTCTCATTATCAGTTACATGGAACATGTCCAAAATACCTTCAAATCTGTTTCTACTCATAATTGTGGGTATGCGATTTTGGTACAACGATTTCGTTGACCAATAATCCCGTAACTGAGGCATTGGAAGAAGGCCCATCCATAATATAATGGCAAAAAATTTTCGCATTTCCACGGGTTTGGTATCCACCCATTTCGGCACCTTGGCCTTCCGATTTGGATCTGCTATTGCCGCAGCAATCATCTCATCGTCGATAAAATAGTTAAAGAATTTAGTTGGTTCTTTCCCTGCAAAGTCTGCACTAACAACTGGAATAACACCAACATTCTGAGGGCTTTCCCTTAAAGACAGTCGGTCTCCTTGAACGTGATCCCATTTTTGCTTAGTAGTTAAAGTCGCTAGAGGTACGTTATCGTCTAGATCTTCGTCTTCGGATAATAATATAGCAGAATTATCTGAATTATTACCGGATGATCATTTTCAACAGGAATAAAATCCTTATCTACGAGCGAATCATCTGAAAATCCGATAATTTCGTCTTCTTTTATATCTCTTGACTCGTCGTCGGACAGATTCTCCAGCTCCTTTGTCAACTCCTGATCCGATAGATATTTCTTAGCGATATTTGCTTAACTCTGAAACAAAAAAACACATTAAAGCTAGTGTCCACGGGTGGGAATTCGGTCCCAAAATGTAAAATAGCATTCTGGGACCACGTGCCCACCCGTGGGTCACCGCAAAAAAATTACAAAAACAGCCAAAAGTCGACAGAGTATTGATCCAAAAACAACATAAACTGCAAAAAAATAACTATAAAGAAAAAATGTCCAGAATGAAAATTTTGTCCCTGGAAGTAAAATCCAAATGCCCACGCGGGGCTCAACGTGCTAAACAATGACTCGAACAAAATAAAACATTATTTTAAATACCTACAAGACATAAAAAATTACCTCAATTGCTTGGAATACAATGAGAAAATTATTAATCAAATAATTGGAAGAAATTACAAATTATGATGGTTGGAAGGGAAAAAATGTACGTCAATCATGTCTGAAATAAAATGAGCAAATTATGCCTGGATTAAATGCCTGGAAAAGATGAAGCATGACGTCAAATGCCTGGAATTTAATGAGCAAATTATGATTCAAATTCTTTTAGGATCAATCGATCATATGCTTTATTGTCAAAAAATTACAAAATTTTGTGGATAAAGCTAATAAAAAAAAAACATATAAAAACAAAACAAAACACACAAAATAAAAAAATAAAAATAAATATACAAACAAAATAAATACATGCAAAACTGTACAAAAACAATGTACCTGGTCAATATACATAATGATCTATAAAATGTCAATAAAAATAAACACAATAGTCAATAACAGTAAATTAGTTAAATACAGAATGAAAGTGCAATTTATTTACTAAAAAAAACTAATATATTCTCTATTTTAATATATAAAAAGAGCCAGTGTGTGTGTGATACCCAAAAAGTTATCCTAGAAAAAAATCCTCCACTGCGTACAAGGCTTTTTCCAGAAAGTACGCCTTCAAAGCATTATGAAATCGTACTTTTCTAAATTATCTTTTTGGCTCTGTATAGAATAGAGCTTTTTACTAACTCGGACCGAGGGGTTTGCAGATCAAGATCATGCACTGCGTTGCGAAGTGAATAATTGTGAGACGACCTACTTGGCATTTCTGACTTATGTTTGCGTACTAAGCAAATAGATTCAAATATGAATAAAGAGGGAAGAGCAAGTGTCTTATATTTTTTAAAGATTTCTTGAGAGTGAGCTCTGCTATTAAGTCCAAGCGGAGACCGAACTGCTCTCTTTTGAAGTTTAAAGATTGAGTCACACCGCATGTGCCCCAGAATGGAAGGGCGTAACGTAGATGTGACTCAAAAAGGGCATAATAAACTGTTCTTGATGTTTGAAAACCTAATTCTCTGGAAACTGATCTTAAGGCAAAACATGCTGAACTTAATTTTTTATATAAGGCATCAATATGCAAGTCCCATTTTAGGGAGTAGTCAACATTAAGTCCCAAGAACTTCACAGATTCAACGACGTCCAAACTGGTGTTGTTAAGTACAAAGGGTTGAATAGTAGTTTTATATGATAAGACATTTAGGCACAGAAGATTAGAATCGCACCACGATTTAATGGTAATTAATAAGCATGTAGTGCCCTAGCATCCGGATTGCTCCATGTAAAGCTAGTATCGTCAGCAAAAAGACAGATTTTGCCACTGATGTTAAGATTGGCCATGTCATTTATAAAGATCAGAAACAAAATGGGGCCCAGGACTGAACCTTGAGGTACCCCACATTCTATTAGTTTGCAAGAAGACTTCGTCGTATCAACCTTTACAAGCTGATTTCTGTAACTGAGATACGATTTAAACCACTTAAGGGGCGTTCCTCTGAACCCATTGTTCCGTCAAATCGGAAGACTTATTTCTTTATTTAATTTTATTCTTTTTTTTTTTATTGTCAATATTCATATAATTATATTTAACATGGGCTTTGCTTCGTCGTGGTACTGATCGTTGTTAATATCTAAAGTTGTATTCTACAATTTCTTTAATTTTTTTTTGCTAAATCATTATTCGCGGCTTTTTATCGCGTCATATGTAAGACAACCTTAATTTTGACCGAGAAGAGTCGCACGCACCTCTAGTCCAGTACTGCATCGATCCTGATTGATGGGAACTGGCAGCATTAGCATTGGTATATAAACTACTGACCAAATAAGTCGCTCTCCATATATAAAGACACGCGAGTGAATTCCAAAAATTATAAGTGCCGGCACACCGTCAAACCCAGCAAATATTTGGAGGTGAACCTGGAGGAGCAGTCCTGAACAGAAGCGACAGCAAGGTGAGCCACAAATTATTTTGGGGTTGTCTTGGCCGTCGTCTTAATTTTTTATGCATTAATTAATTAAAGATACAGTCCACTATTTTTATATTTCTCCTACACCCATAGTATTCAATTTGTCAATTAAGATGTTATGGTTTAAACAATCGAAAGCCTTGGAGAAATCACTATAAAAAGTTGCTGTTGAATGATTATTATTTATACTGGTGTAAACACTATTAAAGAGAGAAAACATAGCATCATTTATGCACTTGTTACTCAAGAATCCAAACTGGTGAGGAGTAAGAATTTTATATTTAAACAGAAACGATAAGAGCCTTTTTTTAACCAATAGTTCAATGATCTTTGATAAAGTGGGAAGGAGTGCGATTGGGCGATAGTTTGAAGCTTGTTGTTTATCTCCTCCCCTATGCAAAGGAATAATTATTGCCAGTCCTAAGGCAGGTACGAAAACTCCATTTTGGAATGACTTGTTAATTAAGTTGGTTAGATGGATTAAGGTGCAATTTGGCAGATTGGAAAACATTTTGAGAGTAAGCCCATCTGTACAAGATGATGATTTGTTTTTTATTTCATTTATTGTAGTAAGCTCTGTTGATACAATGGGGGTAAAAAAGAAACTGTGTAAATTTTCATTTGGGAGATATGAACGAGGATCGTGAGAATGTGTTATGGTAGCCATTAGATGTTTAGCTACATTAACAAAGTAGTGATTAAGGTCCTCAGGTGAAGAAGGGATAGTGCTAGATGAAGAAGCCTTATTTCTTAATTCATTTACAATAGACCATGTTTCTTTGGCAACATTACTTGATTCGATCATCCTTTTATTATAATAAATATCTTTTGCAGCTTTTATAGCCTTATGGTACATTTTTCTATAAAGCTTGACATAGTTATGAAAACATACGCTGTCGTAAATTTTTTCAGGTGTGATAATAAGCGCATGTTTTTTGCAGAAACACGTAAGCCTTTAGTGATCCATGGTTAAGAAAAAACGACTTATCTGCAATACTTGATAAAGACTTTATAAAACTAGAAAATTCACTATCTATATCATCAGAAAGAAAATCCCAATCAGCCGTTTGGCATAAGTTCTTCTTGAATTGTAAGAAATTATTTTTGCCAAAAACACGGCCTAATTTACGTAACGTGTTTTTGCCTTTAGAATTTATGGAAAATTAGTTAATGCAGCTTCATGATCAGAAAATCCGGAATTAAAAACCGCACAATCTACGAAGTCAGGAGCAAAAGATGACACTGGAAAAATCAATATTGAGGTCGCCACATAAAATTAATCTACCTTTTCAGATAGGAAGTTACTTTAAATGTATAAAAAGTCTAAAGACATAAATATAAGGAAGTTAAGTGTGCAAATTATGAATCACCTGGAAGGAGGTACACAAATTGGCTAGAAATACGTAGAACACATAAAAAAATAATATCTAGGTAATGAAAAGTTGTCTAGACCCTGATTTTTTTGAAACTTAATGAGTTAAAATAAAAAACTGAATTTCCACTTATTTGTGATAAAAAATGGCACAACTACTGCGCCTTTTTTTTTGATAAATAAAATAAGAACTTTTTCACGTTTTACTCGAAAACCTTAAGGTTTTGTAAAAAAAGTATCGATACAATAACAATATATTTTTTTATCGCCGTTAATTTTCTTAAAAAGCATTTTTTTTCTTAGGAAATTATTTTCTGCAAAAAAAATCGTTTTTCATTATTCCTACCCTTAGCCCCCCACCCACCCCACACAACTTACCAGTAAGAAATTGTTATAAAAAATAATTTTTTTTCCAAAATATTACGTATGAATAACAGCTGGTTTCCTCATTAATATTTAATTTAATAACAGAGTTTGTTTATTTAAATTTGTAATAATTATATATATACATTTTTAATACAAAAACAATGCTATTGGATTGGATATTATAGACGAAAACCGGAGATTTCTCAAATAAATTTCTTACGGGACAAATGTTTAGGGTGGGTGGGGGGTTAAAGGTAGTATTGATAAAAAACAATTTTTCTGCAGAAAATATATATTCAATATTTAATTTAACAACACTTTTTATTTAATTTGAACATAGTTTAATATATAAATAATTAATATAAAAACAGCGTTATTAGATTGGATAATATGGATGAAAATCAGTGAATTTCCAAAAAAGATTTCATCATCAAAATGAACTGGTTTTGGAAAATATACCAAAAATCGATCAAAAGCCCAATAAAACACACTAATTTGACATTTATTCTTAATTCTGTCTACAATCAGTGTGACATATTCAACTGCAGTTTGTCCAAAATGAAACGAATATAATATTCCTATATACTGTAACCATAAAATTAATTTTTTTTAATATTATTGTAGCCAACTATTAATATTAATAATGTATCCTTTTGTTTAACTTTAGAATGTAGTTTATGATATATTGTATATTTTTTTGTTGCCTCATTCAGTAATTGGAATTTCTTCTGTAGAGAAAATTAAATGAAACATCAGACCGAAAATTAAATTATAATTTTTTAATGAGGAACCGGCGTAACAAGCTCAACCGAAAGTTTAACCGCGTAAACAAGTTTAGCCAACAGAGTCGAGTTGTAGCAGAGAACCTCAACTGGCATAACATTTGTAACGCGGCCAACTCCCGGGCTTTGTCGCAAATTTGCTGCCTCACCCGCAGTTTTCCGTAAGCAAACACCGCATTTTCCTGGTCGAGTTTCCCTCGTACTATTACACCCCGAGGGTCAGAAAACCGTAAACCGTGCCATTAAAATTGCTTTCTTTTCGCTTTTAAAAACCACTTTTCTTCTTCTATGTAGTAGGTCGATTGAAACATATTATACGCCTGTTGTGGTTGTATCGTATCATCGCTTTAACCGCTATATACACTTTTAATTAAGTTTTTTTGTATTAATTTATCACCCGGCGGTAACAAATTACTTATCTTTCCCGGGCAGGCTTTCCGACTAATCAGCCATTAAAACCCCAAAAAACAATTGAAAGTTTTTGCGCGACCCTATTCTTCTAAATCCGGAGGGTAACAAGGGTACCGGCAGATGTTATCCCGTGTAAGGTTGAAGTTTTTCTTGTGTGCCTATATCAGAAAAGCTAGTTTACATTTTTAGAAAAGTCGACTTGAAATATTCTAAATAGCAACGAAAGTGAATGATGAATTGAAATTTGAGTATGAAATTTTGCCATCGATTTATTTTTTGATATCGAACTAAATATATCAGTATCTTGTTCTTAACCCTTATAATCTGAAAACACTTGGTTATAACGAGATTAAAGTAGAACTTAGGGAACAGGCACTTTAAAAATTCGAAAAAAGTCATTTTTCGACCTCGTTTTTGAGGCTAAAAATGGGCTCCAAAAATGCAATATTTCAGCTAATATAAGAGCTACGACCTTGCGGATGGTCTCGTTGGATTCAGAATGACGAACCTAAGACAAGACCATTGGAATTTTTCCGATAGCTTCCATAGAAGCCGAGATATTGACCTTCAAAGTTTGGGTTTTTTCATTTTTCGGGTACACCCCGTATCGAATTTTTTCACCAAAAATTGATTTTTTTCGAAATCAAACTAAGTATACCAGCGTCTTATTTGGGTCTCCTAGATTACGAAAACACCGGGTTATAACAGGATCCGAGCAGAACTAAGGGAATGAGAGCACTTTGAAAATCCTGAAAAGGTCGTTTTCGACGTTCGTTTTTGAGGCCAAAAATGGGCATCAAAAATGTCATATCTCGGCTATCATACAAGATACGACCTTGCGGATGGTCTCGTTGGATTCACAATGACGAAACTAAGACAAAACCGTTGGAATTTTCCCGATAGCTCCCATAGAAGCCGAGATATCGACCTTCAAAGTTTGGGATTTTTCATTTTTCGGGTATACCCCCCCGTATCGAATTTTTTCACCAAAAATTGATTTTTTTCGAAATCAAACTAAGTATACCAGCGTCTTATTTGGGTCTCCTAGATTACGAAAACACCGGGTTATAACAGGATCCGAGCAGAACTAAGGGAATGAGAGCACTTTGAAAATCCTGAAAAAGTCGTTTTCGACGTCCGTTTTTGAGGCCAAAAATGGGCATCAAAAATGTCATATCTCGGCTATCGTACAAGCTACGACCTTGCGGATGGTCTCGTTGGATTCACAATGACGAAACTAAGACAAAACCGTTGGAATTTTCCCGATAGCTCCCATAGAAGCCGAGATATCGACCTTCAAAGTTTGGGATTTTTCATTTTTTGGGTATACCCCCCCGTATCGAATTTTTTCACCAAAAATTGATTTTTTTCGAAATCAAACTAAGTATACCAGCGTCTTATTTGGGTCTCCTAGATTACGAAAACACCGGGTTATAACAGGATCCGAGCAGAACTAAGGGAATGAGAGCACTTTGAAAATCCTGAAAAAGTCGTTTTCGACGTCCGTTTTTGAGGCCAAAAATGGGCATCAAAAATGTCATATCTCGGCTATCGTACAAGCTACGACCTTGCGGATGGTCTCGTTGAATTCACAATGACGAAACTAAGACAAAACTGTTGGAATTTTCCCGATAGCTCCCATAGAAGCCGAGATATCGACCTTCAAAGTTTGGGTTTTTTCGTTTTTCGGGTATACCCCCCCGTATCGAATTTTTTCACCAAAAATTGATTTTTTTCGAAATCAAACTAAGTATACCAGCGTCTTATTTGGGTCTCCTAGATTACGAAAACACCGGGTTATAACAGGATCCGAGCAGAACTAAGGGAATGAGAGCACTTTGAAAATCCTGAAAAAGTCGTTTTCGACGTCCGTTTTTGAGGCCAAAAATGGGCATCAAAAATGTCATATCTCGGCTATCGTACAAGCTACGACCTTGCGGATGCTCTCGTTGGATTCACAATGACGAAACTAAGACAAAACCGTTGGAATTTTCCCGATAGCTCCCATAGAAGCCGGGATATCGACCTTCAAAGTTTGGGTTTTTTCATTTTTCGGGTATACCCCCCCGTATCGAATTTTTTCACCAAAAATTGATTTTTTTCGAAATCAAACTAAGTATACCAGCGTCTTATTTGGGTCTCCTAGATTACGAAAACACCGGGTTATAACAGGATCCGAGCAGAACTAAGGGAATGAGAGCACTTTGAAAATCCTAAAAAAGTCGTTTTCGACGTCCGTTTTTGAGGCCAAAAATGGGCATCAAAAATGTCATATCTCGGCTATCGTACAAGCTACGACCTTGCGGATGAACTCGTTGGATTCACAATGACGAAACTAAGACAAAACCGTTGGAATTTTCCCGATAGCTCCCATAGAAGCCGAGATATCGACCTTCAAAGTTTGGGATTTTTCATTTTTCGGGTATACCCCCCCGTATCGAATTTTTTCACCAAAAATTGATTTTTTTCGAAATCAAACTAAGTATACCAGCGTCTTATTTGGGTCTCCTAGATTACGAAAACACCGCGTTATAACAGGATCCGAGCAGAACTAAGGGAATGAGAGCACTTTGAAAATCCTGAAAAAGTCGTTTTCGACGTCTGTTTTTGAGGCCAAAAATGGGCATCAAAAATGTCATATCTCGGCTATCGTACAAGCTAGGACCTTGCGGATGGTCTCGTTGGATTCACAATGACGAAACTAAGACAAAACCGTTGGAATTTTCCCGATAGCTCCCATAGAAACCGAGATATCGACCTTCAAAGTTTGGGATTTTTCATTTTTCGGGTATACCTCCCCGTATCGAATTTTTTCACCAAAAATTGATTTTTTTCGAAATCAAACTAAGTATACCAGCGTCTTATTTGGGTCTCCTAGATTACGAAAACACCGGGTTATAACAGGATCCGAGCAGAACTAAGGGAATGAGAGCACTTTGAAAATCCTAAAAAAGTCGTTTTCGACGTCCGTTTTTGAGGCCAAAAATGGGCATCAAAAATGTCATATCTCGGCTATCGTACAAGCTACGACCTTGCGGATGAACTCGTTGGATTCACAATGACGAAACTAAGACAAAACCGTTGGAATTTTCCCGATAGCTCCCATAGAAGCCGAGATATCGACCTTCAAAGTTTGGGATTTTTCATTTTTCGGGTATACCCCCCCGTATCGAATTTTTTCACCAAAAATTGATTTTTTTCGAAATCAAACTAAGTATACCAGCGTCTTATTTGGGTCTCCTAGATTACGAAAACACCGCGTTATAACAGGATCCGAGCAGAACTAAGGGAATGAGAGCACTTTGAAAATCCTGAAAAAGTCGTTTTCGACGTCTGTTTTTGAGGCCAAAAATGGGCATCAAAAATGTCATATCTCGGCTATCGTACAAGCTAGGACCTTGCGGATGGTCTCGTTGGATTCACAATGACGAAACTAAGACAAAACCGTTGGAATTTTCCCGATAGCTCCCATAGAAACCGAGATATCGACCTTCAAAGTTTGGGATTTTTCATTTTTCGGGTATACCCCCCCGTATCGAATTTTTTCACCAAAAATTGATTTTTTTCGAAATCAAACTAAGTATACCAGCGTCTTATTTGGGTCTCCTAGATTACGAAAACACCGGGTTATAACAGGATCCGAGCAGAACTAAGGGAATGAGAGCACTTTGAAAATCCTGAAAAAGTCGTTTTCGACGTCCGTTTTTGAGGCCAAAAATGGGCATCAAAAATGTCATATCTCAGCTATCATACAAGCTACGACCTTGCGGATGGTCTCGTTGGATTCACAATGACGAAACTAAGACAAAACCGTTGGAATTTTCCCGATAGTCCCATAGAAGCCGAGATATCGACCTTCAAAGTTTGGGTTTTTTCGTTTTTCGGGTATACCCCCCCGTATCGAATTTTTTCACCAAAAATTGATTTTTTTCGAAATCAAACTAAGTATACCAGCGTCTTATTTGGGTCTCCTAGATTACGAAAACACCGGGTTATAATAGGATCCGAGCAGAACTAAGGGAATGAGAGCACTTTGAAAATTCTGAAAAAGTCGTTTTCGACGTCCGTTTTTGAGGCCAAAAATGGGCATCAAAAATGTCATATCTCGGCTATCGTACAAGCTACGACCTTGCGGATGCTCTCGTTGGATTCACAATGACGAAACTAAGACAAAACCGTTGGAATTTTCCCGATAGCTCCCATAGAAGCCGGGATATCGACCTTCAAAGTTTGGGTTTTTTCATTTTTCGGGTATACCCCCCCGTATCGAATTTTTTCACCAAAAATTGATTTTTTTCGAAATCAAACTAAGTATACCAGCGTCTTATTTGGGTCTCCTAGATTACGAAAACACCGGGTTATAACAGGATCCGAGCAGAACTAAGGGAATGAGAGCACTTTGAAAATCCTGAAAAAGTCGTTTTCGACGTCCGTTTTTGAGGCCAAAAATGGGCATCAAAAATGTCATATCTCGGCTATCGTACAAGCTACGACCTTGCGGATGAACTCGTTGGATTCACAATGACGAAACTAAGACAAAACCGTTGGAATTTTCCCGATAGCTCCCATAGAAGCCGAGATATCGACCTTCAAAGTTTGGGATTTTTCATTTTTCGGGTATACCCCCCCGTATCGAATTTTTTCACCAAAAATTGATTTTTTTCGAAATCAAACTAAGTATACCAGCGTCTTATTTGGGTCTCCTAGATTACGAAAACACCGCGTTATAACAGGATCCGAGCAGAACTAAGGGAATGAGAGCACTTTGAAAATCCTGAAAAAGTCGTTTTCGACGTCTGTTTTTGAGGCCAAAAATGGGCATCAAAAATGTCATATCTCGGCTATCGTACAAGCTAGGACCTTGCGGATGGTCTCGTTGGATTCACAATGACGAAACTAAGACAAAACCGTTGGAATTTTCCCGATAGCTCCCATAGAAGCCGAGATATCGACCTTCAAAGTTTGGGATTTTTCATTTTTCGGGTATACCCCCCCGTATCGAATTTTTTCACCAAAAATTGATTTTTTTCGAAATCAAACTAAGTATACCAGCGTCTTATTTGGGTCTCCTAGATTACGAAAACACCGGGTTATAACAGGATCCGAGCAGAACTAAGGGAATGAGAGCACTTTGAAAATCCTGAAAAAGTCGTTTTCGACGTCCGTTTTTGAGGCCAAAAATGGGCATCAAAAATGTCATATCTCAGCTATCATACAAGCTACGACCTTGCGGATGGTCTCGTTGGATTCACAATGACGAAACTAAGACAAAACCGTTGGAATTTTCCCGATAGCTCCCATAGAAGCCGAGATATCGACCTTCAAAGTTTGGGTTTTTTCGTTTTTCGGGTATACCCCCCCGTATCGAATTTTTTCACCAAAAATTGATTTTTTTCGAAATCAAACTAAGTATACCAGCGTCTTATTTGGGTCTCCTAGATTACGAAAACACCGGGTTATAACAGGATCCGAGCAGAACTAAGGGAATGAGAGCACTTTGAAAATCCTGAAAAAGTCGTTTTCGACGTCCGTTTTTGAGGCCAAAAATGGGCATCAAAAATGTCATATCTCAGCTATCATACAAGCTACGACCTTGCGGATGGTCTCGTTGGATTCACAATGACGAAACTAAGACAAAACCGTTGGAATTTTCCCGATAGCTCCCATAGAAGCCGAGATATCGACCTTCAAAGTTTGGGATTTTTCATTTTTCGGGTATACCCCCCCGTATCGAATTTTTTCACCAAAAATTGATTTTTTTCGAAATCAAACTAAATATACCAGCGTCTTATTTGGGTCTCCTAGATTACGAAAACACCGGGTTATAACAGGATCCGAGCAGAACTAAGGGAATGAGAGCACTTTGAAAATCCTGAAAAAGTCGTTTTCGACGTCCGTTTTTGAGGCCAAAAATGGGCATCAAAAATGTCATATCTCAGCTATCATACAAGCTACGACCTTGCGAAAGGTCTCGTTGGATTCACAATGACGAAACTAAGACAAAACCGTTGGAATTTTCCCGATAGCTCCCATAGAAGCCGAGATATCGACCTTCAAAGTTTGGGTTTTTTCGTTTTTCGGGTATACCCCCCCGTATCGAATTTTTTCACC